>NC_143013.1:313509662-313814292 GCF_055824585.1 Amblyomma mixtum | reverse complement strand
GTCCTTGGCTCGGGTCTGCAGAGCTCGCACCCCTTCCTTCCATCTCGGTGAATCTCCTCCGGCTCTCCTATTCCTTATTTTTCTGTCCCCTCCCATCGCACGTAGAGAGCGCGCACTACAGAAACGTCTAGCTTTGTTTCGCGGAAACGCTGACCGCGGCGGCGGCGGCGACGGAGCGCGTCCCCGTTGGGTGAGCCAGCGGGTCCAAAACTGCCTCCCCGAGGAGCTGGCCCGGGCCACTAACAAAGGGTTAACGGGCTGAACTGCAGGCGCTGCGCTGCGCCATCTCTTCCCTCTCTGCTTCCCTTTCCGTTCGACTTTTAACCTTTTGTTTTTCTTCCTCGTTTGTTGCCTTCTCTTTGTCTCGTCTCTGGCGGGCTATTTTTGAGGTTCGCCATCTGCAGAGGGAGAGAAAAGTGGGCAAGGTAGGAGGGAGCTGCACTCCGAAGACGACGACGGGGAGGGGCGCAATGTGCACACCTGAGGGCGAACGCTTTGTTCTTCCGTGAGCCGCTCTGTATGTGTCGTGTGTGTGTGTGGGGGGGGGGGGGGGGCGGAGGGGGGAGTGAAGAACTGCTGTAACTGCGAGGTTGCAACGCAGGCGCTCCCTTCTTCGGTGCACCGCCTGGGATGCTGTACAAATGATGCTCGGCGGGCTCTGGGGGCTCTCTGTGATCACCGGAGATACGTTGTGATATGTCTCTCCGGTTCCTGTCGGCTTGCAAATGGCTGTTTTCGGAGACTTTGACAAGTGCGCGGCCCGCGTAGAAAGTGGTTGTTTGCTCGTAAGGAGGAAACTGTTCTGATTACATGATTTGCACTACATCAAAATGAGGAGGGATATAGCTCTAAGTACGCGATGTTATCTGGTGAGTTTTCGCTCCCTGCCATAAACGTGCTCCAGCCCAGGTGAGTATAATTCACAAACAAGCGAGCACAAAACGTCCCCCCGCGTTACGGAAAAGGGGAGAGCGTATACTCTGACGGCTTGCCAGAACTCTGAAGCGGAAGCAACTACTTTCGTCAACGAATCGGTTGCTGACTTCGACATATTGGTTCAAAACTGTTGGAACAGTTTAACAGCCTGGGATATGTCTGTGCCTTGGCTGTTTACCCTTGCAGACGCCATAAAAGCGAGCCAGTTGCCAACCTTTTTAGCGTGCGTGGTACGCTTTTAAGCATTCTGCAAGCTCTTGACTTCGCTGGAGCCAGGAATAGGCTTCGCTTTTTAGGTACGTTCCACGTCAGCAATAGCTTCTGCATCGGCAGTAGGCCTCACCTCAGCAGTAGGATAGGCCTCGACGCTACGTTCTACATTACTAGCAGGTTTCACGTTGGCAACAGGTTCCAGATCAGCAGTAGGTCCCACATTAGCAGTAGCTTCCACATCAGGAGTAGCTTCCACATCGCCAGTAGCTTCCTCATCGGAGGTAGGCTCCATGCGACAAGTCGTGCCGCTGCGAAAGCAACAATGCTGATGCATTAGTGCCTGCTTCGTTGTTGGCATGAAAGCGATGCTTTTTGCTTTGTGTACAGTTTCACAACTCTCGCAAACGACGTAAGGTCACAAATCCGTTCTCGTTTGGCCACAGTACCTCTAACCTCGTTGCCGGAACGAGCAGAGAGCTGCACCAGGGCCGTCGTAACCACTCGTCCTGCATCGCCACAGGCACATCTGAGATGTGCGCGGTGTTGAGACCGCGAACGCGCCGGTGCTATGCTTAATGCGTGTAAGATCTTCCTTTCTGATTTTTTTCCCCTGTACTATGATGCAATTACGGGCTCTGTGGCCTCCGTCGTACGCCAAAAAGAACAAAACGATCGTACAACAGTTATGAATTCCTGTCAGCGAATGATCACCTTCGGTGTGGAATATAAGGAAGAGTTTCCGAGCAAAATTCATGCACCGCGCTCTGAGAGAGGCTAGGTGCCGTTTTGGCCGTTTATTGCAGCGTTTAAGCTACGTAACTCTTGTATTGCTTTCAAACGTTGTCGATGCGCACGAACCAGAACTATTAAAGTCTGCACTCATTTACACCGCTCTCTCTTGGAAAGCAACGGCCATGTTTCGCTTCCATAAGCCCCGCCGTTTTTAACTGAACTTTCGTAAGCGACACGTTACGACAGCGAACCGCCCTTGACAAAATAACCCGGCGAGAAGGTTTTGCTTCGCGTGAACAATAGGCGCGGCGACGCCGACGTCATCAGGATTATGACGGTCCAGGTTAGCCGGTTGATCGAGACGCCATGGTACGCGTCAGCGCTGGCGCTGGTCGAGACCAAAACGGCCAGCACAGAATCGTTTCTAGTTAATTATTCAAGCTGCCCACTGATGTAGTGAGCTCATTTTGATTATTACGAGGCCCGTAACCCTCTTTAAAGGCGAAAAAAAGAACGGACACCCAAAAACTTTGTGCCTCTTTAAGGGGCGTCATTAGTGCTCCGCTATACGGCTTAGATGCAAACCCCGTGGTTTGATTACTTTTGGCAGAGACCGTGCGTTTAGAAACATCAGCTCAAGTCAAGTACACTGCATCCAAAATGTTGCACAGAAAGGAAAGACCTGTTCGCGATATACACTTATTTGTGAACGTTTTGTGCAGTTATCCCGCCTGTAACGTGTTCCTTTTACAGGAAGAAGCGATAAAGCGAATGTCGTTATCAGTATGCCTTCAGAGAGCCTCTTCTCGCATTTTGCAGCCTCAGTTGAGCTTTTTGAAATTTCTTTGGAGATGACTGTGTCAAAGTATGCGACAATTTCCTTGAAGTGGGAAGTACGCAGGTTGGTAAGGTAAGCAGGTGAGCGTATAGTTAACTACGGGTGGCTGCAATGGATTTCCCATTCCATCCGCACAGCTCTATGAGCTAAGACCAGTAAGGAGAATATTTATCCTCACCTTGCCCGCATCTCTGCACGGCCGCCTGTCAGCTCGGATCATGCACATGCTGCACTGACACTTCGGCAAAAGGTTGCACAACTTTGTCAGACATTTACAGATCAGCGGGTTTGTTTTGTATAGTGGAACTCTGTGCACCTTTGGAAGAGTTAAGCTTCGGAAGGGTGAGGACGAAGATTCCTCGCACCTTTAAAGGGGCAGTGAGGAAAAATATGCAGTTCTTGTTGTTAGTAAAATTTGATAGCTTGGTTTCTGATGGCTCTCTTGACGTTCTTTCGACAGCAAGAGACGTTTTATTTGCTGAGAAATTTAGAATTGAGAGTGGAATATTTTTTCTCGTCACTTCATTCAAACCGATGACGCTGATGGTGACGTCGATAGAATTTCGCACTCCGCGATCGCTGCTTAGAAATCTGTGGCTGGAGGGGTGTGTCCTCAGAGATCCGGCACAAAAAGTATTCGACGTCATCGGAATTTGTCTGTGAAAACGGCCTGTCGTGTCGACACCTGTATTTACTTTCTTGGCCGTTAATAAAAACTTCCTTTACTGTGGAAGCAGCATCATCATCATTAGAAACGCGGCAATGGATCCATATAGGCCAACTTTAATTTGTCTTCTGTGTGCCTGTGAGAGATCTGGAATGGCAACGATGCGAAACAACCCACTGAATTTGGGAAGGTTGCGAATATGAACGTTTTCGCGTAAGTGATGCTTCGACGCAGACACGTCTTTTATTCCACAGAGTGCCTGACGCAGCTGTATGGCTACCAGATTTCGGTCATCAACTTCAGAGTTGCACCGCGGGCTGCCATAAGTACGAACACATGTTACTGCCTTAAGGTTACATCGTTTCGCGATTTTCCAAAGTAATGCGCGCTTCTGTCGCAGTCGCTCCACTCACGGCTGCCCTTTCATTAGCGTAATCGTTGATAACGCGCGAATCGCGGCCATCTCTTGACCCTTTATGTGCGCGGAACCCGACGCCGGCCCGCCTCTTTCCTGACCTGTTGATTATGCAGCGCAAAGTTCGCCCCTTCCGTAATGGCACTTTCGCCCCCTTCCCCGTCCCCTCCATAGCCTACGCACCCCCTCCCCCTGGCAACCGGGACGCATTGCAGCCTGTGGAACATTGTCGCCGCGCGGCGTTTCTTCGTGCCAACAAAAGAAGGTGCCCCTCGCCGCGAATACAAATAAGGCGCGACCGGCGCGTGCGCTGGCACGCTTCGCAGTCGCTGCGAGAGATGGCGTCCGCATTCAACTTCCGCGTGCTTCGTCGCACGCTTCCGGGATTTATCACCGCGACAGCGCTGGACTGACACCAACTGCGCTGATTTGTCGCAGTTCGGGGCGTTTCATTTCGGCTCACTAATACATACCGTCAGACGTAGGAACGAAATCGAGGTGGGTGATGCTGGTTACAGGTGGACATGCGGCTGAAATGGAAAGGATATGATAAAATTACGGTAGATAGTTTCTTGTCTTCAGGATTACTTATAAGTTCATAGGCGCATGGGAACCAGCTCCTCCACACGGACGCTTTGCAGATAGATGAGGAGAAATTGATTAAGCTCATTATTTAAGCGGCGCAACGCCCAGACGGTTTCAGGCTTCAAGCTCAGTGTCGGTATGGATTGGTTCTAGTATCTTACCTTTTTCTTTCCTCTACCGAGTAAATAATGCGTCCTTCCGCGGCTGCACATTTTACCTCCTTCAGATATGCATTATGTTTTACTGTTGTGAAAAATCTGAAAATGTGTGCGTGTCTAAGTACCTAGAACCTCCAATTTCACAAAAATGACATAAATGGAAAAAAGTTTAGGTATTAACGCTTGCCGTACACTTCAATGCTCACGAAATGTATTTAAAAAACATGCATTTGTGCCAAATTATATACTTTTTTATAATCAGAAGTTGTTTTCGCTAGGAAAAATCAGCTGCAGTTTCCTCCGCGTGAGAGAAGTCAGTGGCAGCACCATACAACACTTCCTAGGCGCGCCGTGCGACGTGGCGAAAGCCATCTACGTTTCCAGGGTAAGAAAAGTGATCCTTATTTGGACACACGCAGTGTCTCTGCCATTTTGTCCAGCACGGTTTCGAAATGTAACTGACAACACTGATTTGGTGAAAGCAACGCTAGACGCTTGGAGAAAAAGTTTTGAAATGTTTACGCCGTACCGCAAGGGGAGATTTCTGTATGTGTCACGCGCCACTGAAAAAATTGCTGCATTTGTGAATATACCTGCCGGTGTGCAAATCTACATTTGGAACTGCTGCCATTTAGTTTTACCTTACGACACTGCCGATGGTCTTACGCACCTCTAATCAGCCTCGTGAATAAAAAAGGAAAATCTTACTTCGTTCACACGCGTGTTTACTTTTCAGCCGACATACACTACAGTAGTGTTTTTGCGTGTTCAACCCCCATCAGTATTGTGAACACGAAGATGTAAAGGAATCACAAAGGGGATAAATGAGAGTGAGCGTTCTCTAAACCGTAAAAAAAAAAAAAATTCTCACGGCATTTCAGAGGGAGCGAGGCGAAAGGGTAGAGGTGAGTGGGGCAGGAGGGTAGAAGGTGCACGTCCTGTTTGTTGGCTATTTACGTCTCGTTTCAATCGGCTTTTGTCATCAGCCGGGCGTTTTGCTGCCGCCGCCACCGCCTCGGTGTTGATCCAGTCTGCGTGTCTTATGTTACGAGTGAAGGTGAGGTCCGGGCATGTGTCTCGGGTCACCGAGTTGCCTACGCGGGTAGGAAATGCCGGGTCGGTGGGGAGGGTGAGGCCCAGTGTGGACGCCAGCTCCGCCAGCATGCGTCCGCGCACTTCCTCCTTACGATAGCCCCATAGCTGACTAGGGGCGTTGAAGTCGCCCACAATCAGTAGGGGGTCGCGACCCGCCTCTTTAAGTGCACGGCTAAAGAGGTCCGCGAAGGTCACTCGCTTCACTTTCGGGGAGCAGTATACATTAAGTACGTGCAGGGGAGGATCCGATCGGCGAAGGGGAAGGATCCTTACCATAGCGTACGAGTACGGTATGTTGAGATCGAGGTCGATTTCGGTGGCTGTGTACGACTTGTGTACGAGGAGACACGACGAGGGGTCTCGCTGGAACGTCACGTAGTTAGTCAATTTTGCCGCCGCTCCTGGCTCCTGGAGGGCAACCACGGCGGGTAAAGCCTCGAAAGTTGCTAGGTAGAGGCGCAGGTTCGCGCGTTTCTGCCGAGACTTGAAGCCTCTACGATTCCACTGCGTTACGGTTACGGGCAGGAGGGTAGAAGGTGCACGTCCTGTTTGTTGGCTATTTACGTCTCGTTTCAATCGGCTTTTGTCATCAGCCGGGCGTTTTGCTGCCGCCGCCACCGCCTCCATCGCGGCCACTTTTTTTTTTTTGCATTTTCTGTGGTTCCTCTCCTTCCTACGTGTCCCGTGACCGCGCTATGTACTACTACCTTCGCCAGCGCGCGCCCGATACGCGGGGATGGAGGCAACGGGCAGAGACGTTGATGGAGCCGGGGCTCGTTGACAGGGCCGTGCTCCATCACTTGCGGCGGCAGTCGCGCGCCCTGTTGGCAACGCGAAGGACAGAGGAGAAAAAGGGGAAACGAGGGAGCCGAACGGGCGAAGCTTGGAGGCCGAGCAAAAATGTCCCAACGTAGGACGCGCGACAGGAACAGCGCGCTCAGACGCGAAGAGGACGCTGCTGAAGAAATGAGCAGAGCGGAAGGGGGAAAGACTGACACTTTCCTGTGCGCAATGGGACGGCGGTCAGAACGCACTTTGATACATGAAGTGCTAGCGGCGGAATCTAATCAGTGCATGCGATGGGAGCGCATATGTGAATCACAGCGCTTGGCGTCCACGTTATGGGCTTCCTTTTAACTCGAGACCTGCACTATATACGTGGGGCTCTAGTAGCCTCGTTCACTGCGGTCGACCTCCTCGTTTGATTAATGGGCTCGGTGAAGAGTGTATAGAGAGCGGGGCAAGTTGGTACGATCGAAATTCGCAGGCACTGCACAGCTGGAAAGACGAAGACGCACTAGCTCACTTAGGTCTTCAGACAAATCGTTTTATGACGTAACGAGGCAGCTAATTGGTCGCTATACATTGGGCAAAAAAATAAATAAAAAAATCGGGCAAACTTCATCTCTGTGATTTTTCATGCAATGCGCGACTAGGAAGACGGGATACTTCTCGGAAAACAGCGTCATAGCTTTCACCGGTGAAAACGGGGGTGTCTGGCTATCCTGCGCATCTTGGGCTTGTACTGTAACGACGTAAGGAAAGGTTACGCGTTGCACATTTATTTCAGCCTTAGGCTAACTCTGTGCATTCCTTTCATCACGAGCAGGCCAAGCAATCTCTCGATGAAACATATCTGCATATTTAAAACGATATGTATTATTAAAAAAAAAAAAAAAACCTTCTGACTTCGCCCGTCTTCGCGGCGAATAAGTGGCGCCGATAGCTCTGCCGTCTTATCCTTTTTCCTTACGCGTCCACTTCAAGTCCCACGTGAATCACATGTCAGTATGTATCACAACCTCGAGAGCCCCCACCTTTTCAAATATGGTCTATATACTCTCTATAGACCTCCTACGCACTCTTGTTTCCAAATAGATATCGCCTTTTGTCTCGCCATAGTCTGTGGAATGCCCGTACATGCAATTTAAGAAGTCTCTTTCTTTCTGTCTATTCGCAAACCATAGACTGTCTATAGACGAAACATGATAGGTAATCTCGTTTCCTTTTTTTTTTTCATGGTACATGACTGTCGATAGACGCCAGTTGATAAGATGACTATTTTCTATTGCATATTCAAGGTCTGTACGGTATAAACAGAAGCAAGTGTTTAGTAATGCCTACCTCTGTCTATTTGTAGACTGCCTATATAGACGTACAGAGGGCAAAACACATGCCTAGAACGACCGCGTTGTGTGTTCCGCAGCTCCCAAAACAGCTACGACCAGAAAGGCAAGCAATGACAATGAAATCCTATGTGTTTAGCTGAACATGCTTACGTCCAGACCATTTTTAAACAGATGCTATCAGTAGATATTCCGTGTTCAGCTCGAAATACGTCTAGAATACGTTCTAGACAAGCGCTCTCTGTACGTCAATATGACATTTGTTTATCTTTGTGTGTGCACTGCCCTCTTGAATGGCTCAGGCCTGCCTTGATAACAGTGGCACCGGCTGGAAGCTGGTGATCTCGGGAATCCTTAATTGTGTTCCGCTTACAACTCTCGCTGCAAAATTTTTCAGCATTCGCTCGCCCAAACCGCGTCTCCTCTTCGCATTCTTGGTGCGCTATCTGCCTCCTCGAAGCGAAAGCATTTCTACCTGCGTGCTTTATCAATTGGAGGCGAGAAGTGTCGGTTCCCAACCGTTCTTGAGTGGCACTATTGTGTCCTCACCTGTTTTGGCGTGCAAAAAGTGGGGTGAGCTTGCTCAGGTGCAAACAAAGAGCGAACAAACGAGCGAAGGAAAAAAAAAGAAAAACAGTAAAGCCGGCGTGGCATGGGCTATGACTTACGCCAGAGCCAATCCTAAATGCGTCCGGAGGCGCAGCTTAAGGGAGCTGCGCCGGGTACGTCTTCTAGGCCGAGGGACGTCGTACACTGGGGCTCGTAAACGATTTCTGGGAGCAGCGGGAACGACGCGGCCCACCGGTCTCGCCTCGTCTCCAAGAGCGAACAGAGGACGGCGCAACGAAGGCGAGCAATGCACAGAAAACCAACCGGCCGATGGTCGGGCAGAACCACCTTGGAGGGGGGAACCAGGACCTCAGGGCGGAGGTCGCGGCTTTCGAAAGCGGTGTCAGCCCGATAAGCTGTAATGGCCCAGGGTGCACACGTACGCTTCCTGTTGCCCCCCTTCCTCACCATCTCCTTCATTCACATCAGCCCCGGAGCAACGGAGCTAGAAATGTGAACCAACCAGCAAACACACACGCACATATACATGCTCTTCCGGACGAGAGTTCAAAAATACGACGGAGAAAGACAGAAAAAGGAAAATAACGAGAGTAAGGAGAGGAGGTGTAACTGCCAGCCGTGGAGACCAAATCGTGCGCACTCGCGAAGACACGACGAAAAAGAGGTGCGTCCTCTTAGCTCACCTCTTCTTTCTTTCGTCCACCTCTTTTCTCTTTGTCTTTGTTTGCCGATTCTCCTTGGTATTTCGCTGTTCCTGAAGATCGTGGAGAGCAGCGCTGTGCCACTTTTCTTCAGTTCTTTCTTCGTTTCTTTGTTTCTTCTTCTTCTTTTTTTATTTGCCAAGTTACAGGAGCCGCTTTCTTTAAAATGCAGCGTGTACTTACGCGGCAGAGAAAACTTTAATTTTTTTCTCCCCTTCGAGAGTGACTTCTTGCGAAAGCTTCGTGCTCTTTCTGGTTGCTTCGTTGCTATACGTTTGTAAAACTTAACGACACTCACAATCGCGGTTCGGAATCTTATAAGTGTCGCGGCAATTTTTCCCTGGCGTAGTGCGCCAGACTCGCCCCTAGGCGAGCGCGGAATGAGACGCCAGTGCGCGTCGGTGGAGGACGAGCGAGCGCGAACATTCGGTTCTGCCTTTAGCTATTTTCCTCGCCTTATTTTTTTTAGCAGGAAAAAAAAAATACACGAAAGAGTGACAAAGGCCGAAAACCTCTTTTGTGGCGTAATGCGTGGTGGAGTGCGTGAAATTCAGAAAGTTAAAAAAAAAAAGTTAAGTAAGAATTGGAGCTGTGGTAGACCGGCAGTAAAGGATCACTTTTATACCCCGTTATAATCATCTGGGGGCAAAAATCTTAAACGTGTGCTTGAAAGTGTTTTCTCGGATTCTTATTCCGATATCTCTTTTTTTTTTTCTCGTTGTTCACCGCCACACCATATGCGCTATCATAGAATCTGCCGCTCAATTCCTTCTTCTGCTTTTGCATTTGTTATTTTTAATTTATTCTTTTGCGTTCCTTTAGTGTGTTCCTACTACCTTCGGTAATATGGCCCCGGGGTAGCCCCGAATTTATTCGACTGCGCACATAACCCCAGGTTTTTCATGACCTGTTTTAATTCAGTTTTCGTTACGCCGGCAACCCTACGGCCGCCTTTATATTTTTTTCTCGTTTTCCCTTAAGAGGGCATAAACGTGCAGGAAAGCGTCGCCGCGCGCGCTGTCGCTTTACGACTTCGTAGGTTATACGCCAGCGACTCAAGAAATGGGCATCTTCGAAAATGTCGACCTGGAGCTGAGGTGTGCGATCTTGGAAAAAGATTCGGAGCAGCGACGAGAAAAAGAACGGAGCAGAACAGAACACGAGGGTCCGCGAACCGAGAGGAGCGCGGCAGGCAGCGCCGCTGACGGCAGAGATTGGAAAGAAAAGCGAGAAAGCGAGATTCTCTTAAGCGTTCCATGTAAATGCGAGAGCGCGCTTGCCTCGGGTCCTCTCTCTACAGCGTTATGCCTTTTCTTCGCTTTTCCCAATTTTTTCTCCGTGTTCATCTATCGCTCCGTCTATTTTTCTATTTGTTTTTCGGGGGGTTTTGATATTTCGCGGGAAGAGTCGCTGCGTTGTTTCTAACGTAGCCCGCCGCGCCTCCGATCCGCGTTTGCAGCGTCCGCGCTTTTGAAAAACGTTGATGCCGATGCTCTATCGTTTCCCCTTTTCTTGCCTCTACCTCGCTCCGCTTCCCTTTCTCTTCTTCCACCTCCTCCTGTGCCCTCCTTCGGTACAAGTCCTTCCGCTCTCTCGGCGTGTTCGCTCCGCCCTCTTTCACTTTATTTATTTTGCTCTTTTTTTTTGTTCTCGCGTTTAACATTTCGAGGCGTTCGCTTTCGCTTTTCTGCCCGAAAAACAAATCAGAGGGAATATATTTGCGGTCCGCAAGAAAATGCCAAACAGACACGCGAGAAATGCGATGAACATACACGTACACCCGCGCGCGCGCGCAGAAAGAAAGCAGCAACTACGAAAAACGCACAGACGACGATAGTCCCGTATTCAGCCTCCGCGCCGCAGGCAACTGCTCGTGAAAACGGCTTATAGTTTTTCGTCAAAGGGTGCAGATAGAGAGCGGCTCGGCCGCAGTTTTCTCTCCTGTTCGCATTTTCTTTCGTGCTTTTTTTGTTTTCTTTCTCTCTCGTCTTCGCAGCGTCGGCTTTCTTGTGCGGAGTCAATACCTTCTCTTTATTGAATTTATGGGCAAACAGGCAAGGACATATTCTTGCAATCTCCCCGTCGTTCCTGCTTGCGCACTGCTTTGGTCTCGAGAAGCGGGCGCCTGTTTACATTCTCGTCTTCTTCGCTGTATGGCGCTTCATTCGCCTTTGTGTTTTCTGCATTCCTTGGATATTGTCCTAATGCTTCTGAATGGGGTAAGCATGGCGTGCTGTTCATACAAGTCTGTGCGCGCATCTTGCGTGCTTTGAGTGATTGCAATAGCCGGGGTTTAATGCGAGTCTTGCTTTACAGCCTTTGGGTATTGTATTTTTTTGTCATATCCTTTTGAAGTAGTCAGCATAACATGTGCCGAGTGTGCGCAGCGCAAACATGCTTGACGTGGGTATTCACTCGTAATGTAGTTCCTCGCTGAACTAGCTGTCTAGGTCCTTTGATCTCGCATATTTGCAAAGCAGTCGCAGGAAAATTGATATTGACTTATCAGTTCCTTTAAGAATTCGAAATTTCTGACGGAAATGGTACAGCGAGGCCCTTAAAGCGTCCTCGTTCGCGAGTAAGGACTGCTATGAATCCAACGGTTTGGAAGTGGCCTTTGTGGAAGGACGGCGGAACCAGGAAATGTGCCTGTACTGCATGCGTACGCTACATGCTACAACGAGCGCTGTACAACGTTCGGGAAGCTTCCTTCGCTTCTATTAGGTTCCAAAAATGCTTTTATGCAGCTGTGCTACGGGGAAGGCGGCGCATTTCTGTTGAATCTCCAGGCACAGCTTGTGAGCTCACGTTTGGCCAGAAATTTTAGTCCTCTAAATCATAATGCCTGATGTTGAAATAAATGCCAAGCTGTAGTCAGATGCAGCTCAAGAACCAAGCGGCAAATGTCCCCTAAAACAGGCCTCTAGATCAATCAATCAATCAATCAATCAATCAATCAATCAATCAATCAATCAATCAATCAATCAATCAATCAATCAATCAATCAATCAATCAATCAATCAATCAATCAATCAATCAATCAATCAATCAATCAATCAATCAATCAATCAATCAATCAATCAATCAATCAATCAATCAATCAATCAATCAATCAATCAATCAATCAATCAATGCCATAACGTTGCAGTTAATACGGGTAATGTGTGCTTAGTCTCTTTGCAACAGACAGGATACAACTAAATAACGAATGGTACGATGCCCCTCAAAGGAGGCTTTCCAGCCAGTGCTGTTGACCAGTAGTGATGACTTCATTGCTAATCCGCTTAATCTAGAATAATCTCACTGAGCTTCAAAGCCCCTGTGGTCACGCTAGCAGATGCAAGAGGGTTAAGCACATCATGATAATTGGTCAGCACCAATGGCTGGAGGTCCTTGAGGGGCATTCGCCGCTTCGTTCTTGAATAGTGTCCGACTATAGTAGGTGTAATGAGATTAATTATGACGTAATGACAACTCTTCGATGCCATTGACCGGAGGAGGACCTCCTTTGAGGCACATCTCCCGCTTCGTTATTTAGTTTTATCCGACAATAGTGGCTTGTCAAGAACTACTCCATATACGATCTTACACCTGGCTGCTTCAATACTGCGTGGACAAAAAAAAAAAAAAAGAAACACGACAAAGTATAGTTAACATTATCAGGCTACAGCTGCACCCCTGTGATCGCACAAACCTTGTTGGCTCGGAGTGGCCAAAATCACATCGCGAATTTTCCACAACAGCGCAAGCCATTCGTCCAGCTTCGGATTAAGACCCTGCGACCAAGTCAAAATTTTGGCCGTGGAGTCCAGGGCAGCTCAGCGGATTTTCGCAGAACCACGTCCGTTCTAAAGCTCCAGTAGAACTTCAGGAACTTTAACGCGACGAGTCAAATTTGACGTTACACTGACCGCCCCTTCGACTGCAACACATGCGGGACATCGCAGCCGTTTCAGCGGCAATATCGCATTCCTGCCCACTCCAATGTCCTATGGCGCTTTCGCCGAGCCAAGCAAATTCGACGTCACGAACGCGGCGGGGAGAAAACGAACTTTGATTTGCCGTTTGCGCTGCTCGACCAGCACCGGAGGACGAGTTCTCTGCCACTTGACCCGCTTTCGGGCTCCTGGCCCCGCGGCGGGGGAAAACCCTGTTTGCCGACCGCGCTCGCCCTCCACCCCCGCTCCGCTGCCGTGTCTTTTTGTTGGCTTCAACTCGCACAGCCTCACTGGCGGGCCACTTTTTTCTTCCACTCTCATCTTTTTTATTTCGTGCTGCACATCTTCGCCGCAGTGAGAGTTGTAGCCAGGCGTGCGTACGGTGACTGGAACATCGTCCATTGTTTTATGTCCGCCGTGTGTCTCGCGTATATGGCTGGGCCGGATTTTGTTGGAGCTTTTGTTGCCTGTTCTGTTCCGCCTCTTCCGTTTTAAATCCCCTGGCATCCGCTTTCGGCGGAAGTGGTCCGGTCGCCCCCTGTTCCCCTCTACGCACGAGTACGGGAAGGCCAACGAAAATGCACGGCGTCACTGCGGAGAACGGGCGGAAGAGCGCGCCGGGGTTGGGGAAGGGCGAACGCGGAGAGGAAATTGTGAACAGTCAGCTTACGGTGCCAGGTTCCGAAATGCGCTTTTCGGCTTACTATGTGGACTTCCATTGTACGGTGTTTCTGGGCTTGTAATGCCTGCTTTGTACCGCAGGCCAAACAAAGAAAGGAAAAATTTCTGGTATGCGCTTTGACTGTTGCAGATGTCTTGTCTGTCTTGACTCAGCAAAGCGAAATATGTTTTACAGCAGTATCTGCTAAGCGCCAGGGTATTTTTAATTGTTTTAGTGAATGCTACAGATACGTGAACGGTTCCGTTACTTCAGGAAGGTATGTTGCTGGGCTACTCTTACGAAAAGTGTGTGTTTCATTCCTTTTACACTCATTGATGAGGTACGAAACATGTAAAGGCATGGACACGACATAGAGACAATAGAAAATATTCTTTATCTCGTCTATACTATACAAGTCGCATTATATCACACTGACATGTTGCATAGCGATTTTTACCTATCACCCGGTAAGAATTTTTGCTTGAAACGAGCGTACGAAGAGCATTTAAAATTTTGCCATCGGTGAGGTTGTCTGCTTGAAGATGGCGTCAATTCATTTTCGTAGTTGTGTGCCTGCTGCAACTGCGTGTATTTCTTCCCCGGAATTAGGTTTCCTTCGGCAGCAGCTACATCCAGATTATACTCACAATTGGGTAAATCCTCGAATGAGCTGTTTTGCCGGAATTTAGAAATGACGACGATCAAATGCAACCATTCGAAATTATCTTGGGGGATTGAAATCGCGTTTAACAATCACGCCATAGCCTATGTTCACGCTGGTTTCTGTGCTTCGTACCACACGACTCGCTAAAGATCTGGCGTTTTTCTTTTTCTTGCATGATGTCCATCGCGACGGTGTAATCACAATCTTCGAATTCCTGACGATGCGCAACTGCTCAGTCCGATTACGTGGGTGTTGTTGGACCGCGAGCTGTGGCTGCCGTCATCGCGTTTCTTCCTCGAAACTAAGCGGCGTGTTGCGTCCAACGGCAAACACTGCACTCGCGGCGCCGTTCGAGTACGCGGGGATACCTCGCTGCGGACGACCTCGGCCGCGCGATGCAAGCCGAACACCACCTCAAACATTTCAGACAGCGCGCACCGCCCAGTGCCGGTCTGCATCTGTCAGGACGGCTCGTGGCGTGTTTGTCCTATTTGACGGAGTGCACCGCGCCGCCTTCTCCGGCTGTTCTCTCCTTCCTCGCGCTTTCAAAACGCTCTCTCGTCTGCTTCCCCGCACGGATCTTCTTTCTGCTCGCGCGTGCGAAAACCTGCGTGTGCCTTCCGTTTGGGTGATTTTCTCTGTGCAGTAGCGTTCACGTCCGTTTGGACGGAAGGCCAAGAGTGTTCCGTACTTGTCGTATACGTTGCTGGTGACGAGCACTGATGTCTATCGAGCTTTTGGCGACAATGTTGGTCGTTGCGTTTACTGGGCGTCAAGCAGTTATGACTTTACGAGCTGCTCTTCTGGAACTGGCTCGGCTACTGTTCCGTTTAGCATGCAGTTAAATTATTGTAGCTTTGGAAGCTGTCTCTTCTTCAATGCATAGCCGACTCTCCATGTATAAATGTCACAGTAAGGGTCATATAAGATAAAATACCCGCATGCATGCGTCCGACGCCGAGAAATGGACGCGGGTATTCCTGGGCCAGCCGGTGAAACTATGGGTTCCCTGCTCGCTCCGCTCCGGTGTGTTGCAGCTTGAGTGCTAAAGTGGGATACAACTCAAGAACGAAGCTGCTTTTCCCCGTCAAAGGAACCCCTTCCAGCCAATGGAGTCGGCCGATTCTCATGCCTCTGCTAGCGTGACACTGTAGCGAGCGGCACCACAATGGAAAGAGGGGTGTATCCCCTACCTTGGAGGGGACTATCCCTTTCATCTGCCACTCCCTGCATTGTCACCCTAGCAGAGTCATGAGAATCGGCCGACGCCATTGGCTGGAATGGGGTTGCTTTGATGGGGAAAAGCCGCTACTTTATTGAGTTGTTTCTGACAATAGACGATTTACAACTGTTAGAGACTGCTACATCTTCCCAGACAAACAACTTCACCGAGTATGGGAGCACCCTTTGCGTGAAAGGAGCACACCGGAGCGGTCAATTTCCCAGCTTCTTGTGATGGGAACAGGTTGATGAAGGCAATCTGCCCCAAATATAACACGTTTTTCACCTTCCAACTTTCAAGGCCGTCTAGAAACAGTGCAGTGTTTCTCGTTTACAGCTGAGCAGCGGGCAGTCTACGGGGCGATGAGCTGCGGTGGGCATTCGCTGCTTGCGTTTATCGCCAGGCAACTTGTACAGACTTGGAACAGCCTTTACAAAATTTGCAATGGACATTCCATAGAACGCCTATAGAAAATATATAAGAACGGTGTGTTGAGATTTTTGTAAGGGAGTCCTTCTTCTGGAGCACCCGCCAAATGAGAACGAGTTCGTCTACTTGAAGTTAATCGATCGGGTTCGGTGGCTTCGACATGTACAGGGAGGCACACGGAAGTTCCAAGCGTGAAACTATAGGCTTCCACATCAGCCAACATGAAACTCAGTATCGAAAATCTGTTTTCTTCTGAACCCCAATGTTCCGCTCAACCTTCGCTCTCGGTTCGTTGTCGCGAAAGACAAGAGAACAAGTAGAAAAATTGGTTTTAAAACTTATAGCAAAACTAACCCCTGAAACCTGGAAGACGAATGTGCACATCTTAACTATTCATTTGTTTTGTTTTAATTTTTGCACCGTCTGAAGATCGTTGTACGAGGCGGAACTGGAAAAAGTTGGCGGGAAAAGACTTTTTTATCTTTTTCTTTGGTTTGCTGTGAAGAAGTTCCTGGCACAGGAAGCCACACGTCTCTCAATATTAGCACGAACTATTATTTGTCGCGCTTTCTTCACATTTATTTGCTCTTTCTTTTCCAGCAAAGTGGAACAGTACTCTAAGTTATTTTTAACTTGCAGCGTAAGCGCTCGCCTCTTGTTCGCCGTTCTCTTCCGGTGGAGCAGTGCGCCCCGCGTACACCACCGGGGGGCTGCACTCTCGGAAGGAGAAAAGTCGAACTCGGTGTACCGTGGGGCGCAGCACTTCGGGGCGCGCGCCAGCTGACAACGCCTTTTTGGCGTCGGTGGAGGCGCGGCCCAAGGCGGCAGAGGGTGGAAGAAGAGGGGACGGCTCTGGAATCGATGGAGGACGCTGGGAGCCTTCGATCGATTTTCCATTTGCCTCGCGTTTTTAATTAACTCGGCCAAAACCCTTAACGAGAAATTCATAGGTTTCCCGCGAACATATCGGAGCGCGATGAATCTGCGGCGCGCTTTGTCGAGCGGTTCCTGGCGGGTTTCCCCCTCTCTCGCCACGCGGCACGAAATGCTGGGGAAGTTCGTGCACTCACTGCATAATTTTCGAAAGCAATTTTTGAGAACATAGCTTAATTTCTTGATTTTATATTTGCGCTTCTCCTTCAATACGCATTAACCGTTCTGCCTCGGGTTTACACCTGTCGCAAAGATATCACGTCCCTTGTTCGGTCACTGTAGGCACTTTTCTGAAGCGAATGAATGCCATGGTTCTTTATATACAGAAGTCTAGTGAAATCGGCTATGCGAAATCGCAGACCTTATAATGACTTTACTACTGATTCTGACCTGCAAAGGATGACGAGCGCTTATTGGGTCGGACCTGTGCACAAAAGTTGACGCACCGCACGTTATTCCCTAAAGATTCCTACCAGGTTTGTTTTTTTTTTTCGTGACAAAGCGGGGTGGGTAGCAATTAAGTATCGCACGTCTAAATTGATTCACAATTGCCACTGTTCTTGAAGTTGCCGAGTGTGGTGACCGGGGGATATGATTATCTCAGATACCTCAGCGCTGCTACAGGCTTGTTCTCGGACGCTGCTCGGAATGGAATGACAGTTCTCTTTTTCAGTGCGTGTACTGTGGAGTCAATCTTGATTTTAATTGTGCTGAGATAGTGGGTTCAGTTGCAACTGGTTAACTGTTTTCGTATTTCGCGCTGTGTGAAAATACTGGATCTAATTCTACTTTTTCTTTCCAACACCACCGACAGGAAAAAACAACAAAAGAGTAATAATATTTTCCTCTACTTCTCCTGTTTGCTGGGACCGGTGGTTTCTTCCGTATACTATCCTAGCAAGCTCCTCATTTAACCTCTTCCGGGTAAATGCCCCTTATGACACTCATGCATCGCACTCTAAAAGACAGAGATAGGAAGTACAATCCGCCTTGTCGAGAGTAGGCCGCCTGTAACGCAAATAATAAAGAAGCACCTGTAGTCGGTTACAAGTGTAGAACGCAGCGGCAAGTACCTCTCACAGAAGGCCCCCCCCCCCCCCCCCCCCCCCGGCCAACGGCTAGGAGGGATTGTCATGACGTCGCGGTTAATCCATTTCGCCTGCCAGCCACCTACGATGTCATGTTAGCGGATTAACCCCGAAGTCGCGGCCAACGGTCGACGCCATCGGCAGGAGGGTCTCCTTTGAGGAGCATTCGCCGCTGCGTTCCTAAGTTGTATCAGACTGTAACCTGGTCGTACCTTAGCCCGGCTTTACCATTCCTGCGCTTTGGGCCAACGCCGCCTCTTCCTTTCGAGCAACAAAGGCCCTCGACCTTTCTCATGGGCGCTTCGGCATATCGGCATACTGTTGAAACTATTAATGGCGGCCGTGTTTCCGTGTGCTATTGCGTGCGTGATTTGCGTTCGATTGCGCAGCTCTATAACTACATTGTTTATCTTCGCTGCCTGTAGTATTCTGCCAGGTCAACGCATCCATTAATTTTTTGCACCAGCAGTGTGTAAAGTGCATCGTTTTCCTTATTATGCGAATCCCATAGTAGGGGCTATGAGGTTTGCGAATACGTAAAAATAAAATAAAAATAAAATATGGAGAGTTCTCTTTTTCGCTGCACCATTGGAGGACTTCACTCAAGTGCGTTAAGACAAATGACAACGTCATTACGCACTCGCCACTGATGGCTTTCTGTTTCCGGTACTGGTGGCCCTTGTAACGGGCGCTTACGAGGTGGAGAGGCGGGTGCGCTGCAGGTGTCTCTGTCGCCTCTTCGTCGAGGCTGACGTGAAGAAGCCTGGCAGTTTTCCCTTTTCCTCGTGCGATCGGTTGTTCAGAAAGGCCCTCCCTTTTTTCTGGCACCCTACTGTACCGCGAGCCGCTCGGCCACATCCTCCTCCTCTCGATGCGCGGTCGAGCAGCTCGCTCACTTCTCGAGCTCGGCGTCTCCGCATTTCGAGCGCTCACACCGGTGGCTGTGTGTGCATCGAGCACTTCTCTTGCTCCTCCGCATCCGGCGTGCAGGGTTCGCGGGCTTCTCCTACTGCACCGCCGTGCGCCGGTTTTGCCGCCTCGGGTTAGAGGGCGATCGATCTCATCCTCCGCTGCTGCTACTTCTCGCGCACTGTGCCCCCTCGGATGCGAACCGCGGGGCCGCACGCGCCGCTACAAAGAGGGGAGGATGGGGAAATGAAACAAAAGCCAGCCTCAAGGAGTGAGAGCGCGCGCGCGGCTGAAACACTCGAGCTTCTCGCTCTCATTACGCGGTTCAGCGCGTCCGCCCCGCGGCGCAGGAACCAACACCGGCTTGACGTGCTCTCTTCGGGCCGCACGCTCGTGCGCATCTAGAGCTGCTGGCTCGCGAACGGGCTTCATAAAACTCAGCCCCGACGGCGCCACGCTGGCTTGCCCCGCCGCGGTGGCCTCGTCTTTTTGCCTTCGTCGCCGCGCGGCTGTGCGGCTGCTGGCTCCGCATCTCTTTACGCCCCCGGCTCTGCCTTCGCATATCAGCTGAAGTCGCTTCTTTCCATTGCGCGGGCTTACTTGTTTCCGGCGTTTGAACCCACGCTTTCTTCGTTTGTTTTTATTACTCGACCGCGCACAGATCAGCGGGTCAGCTAGGTGGCTTGGCTGTACGCTGTTCCCAAGTTTTCGGAGTGTGTTATGTCAGGGGCTTCTGTTTGGGTTGCTTACATGCCACCGTAGCTAGACTGTTTTGATGTTGTCGGTAGGCGAAAGACAGAGCGGTGCCGTCATTTGATAAACAAACCAGACTATCGACTTCATAACGAAGGATAAGTGACGCCAGCACCTTCGGTGTGTGGGTGATATCACACAAGCGAAGAAGTGCAGGCTGTACGCATCTTTTCAAAGTTTACTCGTGTAGCCATTTTTCTACTGGATTGTGGCAGCGTCGTTTTAATTGGCGGAATTCACGCAAGAAATTGACTGCGGATGCGCGGCTCACTTCAAAAAGCACGTGCACTAAATCAATCTCTAAAGAATGAGAAGAATGAGGATGAGTATATGCAACGTATTATTTGTATTTGTCGTTATTCGTGCCTTTTCATTATACAATTCATTGCCCCATTTTTTTTTTCTTGTATATCTTTTTTCGCATTATGATCAAAGGCGGAAGACGAGCTCCATCAGCTCCGCTTCGCTCACTGAAGCCACCCAAGCGCGCACACTCTTTCACCGGAGCCGGCGGTCGTGCTTGCGCGTTTCCCTGCAATCCGCGAGTCAGGCCGGCGAAATCCGAGAAACCTCCATTCCGGGCCGTCGTTCGCTTTTGTGGCGCCCAGAGGCTGCTTCAACCCTTCTTCGCTGTCCGGCTCGGCACGCGCGCGCACGACGCGCTAATTGCTCAGCTCAGAGGGAGGGCTCTGCTGCTCTCTATCAAAGCGCAGCGTTAGGCGCCCTGATTACTCCCGCAGGAGAGCTGGCCGTCGCCTGCGCTCCGGGTCCTTTATTTGTTTTCTTCTCGTTTATTTTTCTCCTCCTGTGCTCGTCTCGCGAGGCCTCGTCGCCCCGTCTAGGCCCCGATGCGTTGCTGTTGTTGCTGTGCAGTGCACGTTGCGGACACACCGCGCGCGAGGAAAACGGTTTAACCTCGTGAGAGGTGCTGGAGGTGCGGAGGGGCCGAGAGCAAGGAAGCTCTCATTTCTGAATTCAGACGCAATTCGGTTTGCACCCCGGGAGTTCGCACTCGGAGAGAGCGAGTGATTCATTTTGCCTTATTATTTGGGTGAATAATTCTTCTTCCTCGGGCCGCTTCGACTGACTGTCCACTGGTAGTGCGCGCTGCCTCGTCGTCGATTGCATCGATGAGCCATGCGTAGATAACAGCAGCTCGAATTCCCCGGGGCGAAAAAATGAAATCAATTTATTCTAAAGTAAGTTTTTTATGTGCACCTCTGAGATACACGAGGAGCGCGGCTTCGCGAGCGAAGTTGTTTTTTCATTTCCCGAAGGCGGCGCATTTTTGTGGTGGAAGTGAAAATGCAAGTATCGGCTAGCATGGTTTACATGTATTTATACGGCTCTCATGTTTAGAAGAATGCCAAAGGAGAAGAGTCAACACGAAAGCTCCTGTACATTCGCACCAAGAGAGAAAGAGAGAGAGAGAAAAGTGAAATAAAAAATCCCATTAACTAAAAATCAACCAGGTGACGTTGTGGCAAAGAAAGAAAGAAAGAAAGAAAGAAAGGGAGAAGAAAGAAAGGAAGAAAGAAGGAAGGAAGGAAGGAAGGAAAGAAAGAAAGAAGGAGGGAAGGAAGGAAGGAAGGAAAGGAAGAAAATGAGAGAAAAGAGAGAGAGTGAGAGAGAAACAGAAAGAAAGAAAGAAGGAAGGAAGGAAATGAAGAAAATGAGAGAAAGAAAGAGAGAGAGAGCAAAAAGAAAGAAAGAAAGAAAGAAAGAAAGAAAGAAAGAAAGAAAGAAAGAAAGAAAGAAAGAAAGAAAGAAAGGAAGAAAGAAAGGAAGAAAGAAAGACGAACGTGCTTACATTCGGTCGAACGGCAGAACGATGTCAACGGTGTGGACGTGAGATGACGCAAGCATCGGAAGCGGCAGCAGTTATACAAGCACAATATCGCGCCATTCGTCGGGCCACGCGCTGTTCTGCCGGCGAGCATGCGGTGCCCGGAGACGTGGTTGGGAATGCGGGCTCCATAGTGGGCCCTGCTTGGCCTTCGGCGTCTGCGGCGCGAGGGAGCATGGTGGGGGAGGGGAACACGGCATCACGTACGTATGGACACCTACCGACAGCGCTCTGGCACGTCGAGACCGCGCTGGTCGCGGCAGTTACGGTGCGGGGGTGCAAATGTCTCGCCACGATGTCCGCTCAGAAAGAAGGCCACGCTTCCATATCTCGATCGTCGCTAGTTTCTTTTTCGCCCTCATAGTGGGCTGGAGGAGAGCAACAACAAAAAACTCATCGAAAACGCGCCATTCAAACGAGGGGAAAACTCATGAAGAGTGCGCGTGACTTTCTTCCTGTTATTTATTCTATATGTTTGAGTCGCGCGCTCTCTGCCAGTATTTGGGCAAGTGTCGCATACAGCTATATATTGTTGTGGCGCACAGGAAAGCTCGAACCCGGGCTCCATTTCGTAGCGTGTTGAGTTGTCGGGCTGAGGAAGGTCTGAAGCTTCGAAGTTGGAGATACGAAAACAAGCAGATTTAATGGCAAGAAACTAAGACACTTATTTACATAAATTTACAACAGAAGAGCAAGGAATCAAAATTTAAGAGTTCATGACGTCGATCGACTGGATGAGCCTTTTTCCCAGGGCCCAGAGCCAATGGATGAACCTATTACCCAAGGTTCAGAGCCACACTGGATGAACCTATTACCCAAGGTACAGAGCCACACTGGATGAACCTATTACCAAAGGTCCAGAGCCAATGTATGAACCTATTACCCAAGGTTCAGAGCGTTCGTGCTCACTTTGGGCGCAGGTTAAATAGCCCAAGGCTCCGCCCTTTCACCAGGCGGCAATTCATCGTGACAAAAAAGATCGGCACCACACGTCACAGCCAACTAAGACACCTGTTGAGAGCCCACACGTGGGAACTGGCGAGGAGGAAGCGTAAAGTCCGCATCACTGTAGCACTGAGTTGGCAGCTCGCGTCCACCGAACACAGGTGTGGCATGTTGACGTCGCAGACGCAGCTGCGCCGGCTTCCTCTGATTCGTTCCGGGCCTCTTTCAGTCGAGGGGCAACCTATCTTCCCCGGTCGTCGGTCCTTCTAGAAGGTCGTTGGCACCGAGCCGTGGGGCCATCTCGGGGTCAAACGACCCGTCGAAATATCTGCTGTTGAATCCACCACCGTTTCATCGCGGGACTCAAGATTGGTCGTAACAATATGCACTACGAAAAGGAACCTGGTCAAAAACCATATTTAGTTTTACGCCTGCACCGAGCTTGAAAGAACGTTACAGGCTTCATGCGCCTTGAGCAGAGCTCAGAGAAGAAACAGTTATCGCATACGCGTCACACTCGCATTTGCGGAGCAATCGTGGCTCTATATTACCAGTGTGTTTCCTGTCGTGTAACTTCGAAGCCTTGCACCAGCTGACCCGGCCCTAGCAGTTTTTTACAGTGTAGAAAATGTCTCGCAATTTACTAGTGTTTCAAATGAGCATCGCGGTGCATTATTTCCGGTAAAATTTAGAACTTACGTGCTTATTTTCAAAAGCGGCAGGCGACTTTAGTGTCGGTCATTCTCGCTTCAGCTCAACTGCACACAAGCAGGCAACTGAGACAGCAGCAGAATTGAGACAGGCAGCAGAGCCTGCTCCTTCAGAACTTTGCTCTAATGAAACCATCAAACGGCCGATTTTCGAAGAACAGGATTTATTCAATCACTTGTGGGCACAAAAGCGGTATCGCAGAAAAGCAAGAGGAAAGGGAAAAGAAAAGAGAGGAAAAACAACGCACAAATCGGAATATAGGAAAAACTTGACTTATTAATAGTGAGCGTTCTCCTTGTGGGGATCACTATAGAGGTGATCCACGGAATGCCGGCAGGAAGTCTTCTTTGTTTCGTTGTCAGTTCATGAAATCTCTGTATAGGGGTCTCGCTAAAGCTTGACACTTGCTCAGGCGACGCGTCATAAACTGCTGTTTTAAGTAGTTTTAAGTGCGTGCTTGGGCGTTTCTGTGCGCCCCTGTACCGAGTTTTCGCCAAAGGTCCCCAGATCGATGTATACTTGCGACGAAAGTGTATAACCATCGTTTTTTTTATTTCTTACGACAGCATAATTTAAAGAGCGCAGTCTTCACGTTTCTTTTTGTTTCCATCGCAATGCCTTTCAGGCATACAGCTTAAGTCCATAACAATATGCTGGTCTGAGCATACTTGCCTGGATGAACTAATCGCGAAATAAGAACATGAGTTGATGCATAGACTTTCCTAAGCTTGCAAGGCATCCTGCACTTTACACTCGGTCACGAAGCGGATTTAAGCCGACTCCGCTGGCTTCCATTTTGCTTGCTTTTTTTTCCGCCCGCGCTGCTGTGGAAAATCGTTGCGGTTCGAATATCGGCATCCTAGTTCTTTCTTTACTTCCTTCTTCCTGCGCGCACGTTGGACGATAAGCCGTCGACAAAGATGTAACTTTGTGTCTACCTCTGCCGCAGTGCCCGCCCAACCTGCCTTCTTTTCGTTTTTTCAGCTTCTCTTCAGCTTCAGTAGATTTTATCCTTTCTTTTTCCCTCGCTGGCCGCAGGCGTAAGCAGATTATCCGCAGCCCCAACGTATAGGGGCCCCCAAGGATAGCATGACCATTTTTCCGCGCGTTAAATTCGATTCCCTGTCGTCGTTCCGCGCATTAGTGCAGTTGCCGTCGCCGCTGTGCTCTCTGAAGAGAAAACAAAGTTTAACGGCAGGAAAGAGAGAAAAGAAAAAGAAAACAACGCAGGCAGGGAGAGAACAGAGGAACGCACTCGTCGGTCCTAGCGGCTTTACTTGTCCGCTGTTCCCTTTTTTTCCCTAATTCTGCGGTTAGTCTTTCCCTGCACCACCGTCCACCTTATATGCTTACTCCTCTCACCGTTTTCTGCACTTCGCTGTGGTGTAGTGGGCTGGCAAAAACAGGCTACGGAAAGGAAGAGAAAAAAAGAGGGAAAATAACAGAGGAAGCCGGCGCACTGAAGTAATGAGGGAGAAGAGGGTGGGAGGAATAAGGGCACGAAAGGTAGCTTGCGAGCAGGCTAACCAGCGAGGCGACACACGTGAAGAGGACCAGTTTCGTAATTTGGTTTTCTCTTCCGTAAACTTGATTTTAAAAATCGCCGGCGCACGAGAGAAGGCAGAAGGAAAGCGACAGTAACGAAAATTGGCTTCTCCTCAATACGGCTCCATCGAGAGGGTCTGCTGAAGGAAAAAAAGAGTACTAGCGCATCAGAAGTCAAGAGAATACGACGCGGGTTGTGTGTCCACTTGGTACAGCCTGGCTCGATCGTAATACGGACACGTCCTGCCGTTTTTCCACTTTCTTGGCCCCGGTTGTACCAATACCAGGTATCTCATTTTTTTGAAAGTCAAGTTTCTCACGCAGAGTGGCGTTTTCATGGTCGATAAGTACGTACAAAACGGATTAAAACGTTCTTTGCCTTCAGTCTCAAGTGGCTGACTTCTTGCAAGAGAGTAGATGATTGCTGGGAGTTGGTCTCTCCATTGTCCTGTTCGATTGCTTGCTCTCTCACATTACTTCTTACTGACTCACTCGATCATTCACTCACTTGCTATCACTCGCCGACAGGCTCTCTCACTCCACTCACTTGCACGCTGGTTCTCACTAACTCGCTTGCCAACTCACTCACTCACTCACTCACTCACTCACTCACTCACTCACTCATTCACTCACTCACTCACTCACTCACTCACTCACTCACTCACTCACTCACTCACTCACTCACTCACTCACTCACTCACTCACTCACTCACTCACTCACTCACTCACTCACTCACTCACTCACTCACTCACTCACTCACTCACTCACTCACTCACTCACTCACTCACTCACTCACTCACTCACTCACTCACTCACTCACTCACTCACTCACTCACTCACTCACTCACTCACTCACTCACTCACTCACTCACTCACTCACTCACTCACTCACTCACTCACTCACTCACTCACTCACTCACTCACTCACTCACTCACTCACTCACTCACTCACTCACTCACTCACTCACTCACTCACTCACTCACTCACTCACTCACTCACTCACTCACTCACTCACTCACTCACTCACTCACTCACTCACTCACTCACTCACTCACTCACTCACTCACTCACTCACTCACTCACTCACTCACTCACTCACTCACTCACTCACTCACTCACTCACTCACTCACTCACTCACTCACTCACTCATAACTTTTGTTATGAATGCTTTCTACGTCCGCTCATGCAGA
This sequence comes from Amblyomma mixtum, assembly GCF_055824585.1. Classification (NCBI taxonomy): domain Eukaryota; kingdom Metazoa; phylum Arthropoda; class Arachnida; order Ixodida; family Ixodidae; genus Amblyomma; species Amblyomma mixtum. The sequence goes on along the minus strand of NC_143013.1, from coordinate 313,788,419 downwards.
TATTTTCTCTTTCTTTGTTTCCATGAGAAAATATGAATGAAAAAAAAAAAGACTGAAAAAAAGGAGACCGAAACCGGGACATAAACTGCAGCAGAAGAGGCATCGACAACTTCCTGACACACGGTGCGCTTGATTGAGCGCCGCTAACGCTGCTCGTTAACGGCTCGTACCCACTACCGCCGGCTGTCGCCTACTGGTCCTCTCCGTTTCCCCTCTCTGCACGCGTACTGTCCCGTCGCTGTCTCGTGCGCCTGCCTCTCTTTACGCTTGGCGCGATAGCCACTGGCCTTGAGCTCATTTGCTAGCGCGTATTTCTTTCCGTCCGTTATTGCGGCTTGCGACGCTGCGGGTCCCAATGAAGCGGGCACCAATAGACGGAAATGAGTTCTGGGACGCTCCGCTTCATTCGATTGTGCGCCACTCACGGCTCTGCGCTGCCCGTTACTTGTTTTGCCCCCTTCCTTCCTTCTTTTTTTTTCCTTAGATTTTTTTTCCATGCTTCACTGTTCGCGCTTCCCTTTTTCGTATTACCTCCTCACTTCTTTCCTCTTTGCTGTTTTCTGTTTTGTATTTTTTTTCTTGTTGAGTCCGTGCCACTTTTGTACTTATCAGAAAACGTGCTGTCATCGCTTGCGCGAAGAAAAAGAACAAAAGGATATTGGAAACGGCTGGAACGAGGCTTAGCGAAAAAAATCGCAGCCGACAAACAAATCAGATAGGAAAATCCGCCGCGCAGTACGAATTTACCGAGCGCTTGCATACACGCCATCGTAGAAACAAGGAGGGGCGCTTTTGATGGGTCGTCCGGAGTTTTCTAGTATTGTCTATGCCTCCCCACTCCCGCCTCCTCTCCTAATCTGCCCACTGTTTCCAGACGCTGTGGTGGCTCGATCGGTTGTTTTCTTGCGTTGCGCGTTCCGTTCTCTTCCAACACGCCTCACCCCGTTCTCATTATATCCATATGTGAGTGTGTTTGTGTGCTTTCGAATTCGGTCTGCGAGCAACGGAAAGAAATTCTCGATCCAGAGCTTAATTTCACTTCGAAACTTTCGGCGGGCGCCTTCTGAACGTCACCGCTCGTTTCCCCTTTTTCCTTTGTTATTTATCTGTCGTCTGCTCCTCGCGCTCGGTGCTTTTCTTCTTCTGCTTTGAGGAGGCGCGCCTTCTTATAACTGCGCGCTCATTATTCTTGTCCGCTGCGCGCAGCTGCATTTGCTTCCTTTCGAACGAATTCCGAAATCGAACGGAGGAAATGAAGATGTTGCGCTTGGAAGCGACTGCAGCGCCACCGCTGCGCCCCGCTCCAAGCGTCAGGATAAAGGAAGATTACTGTTATTATTCTCGCTGTCTGCTTTGGTATGTGGGTCCTGTGTAGAGCCTTCTCCGTGTCTTCGGTGCTTCAGTTTTGTCTTTGTTGTTTTGTTTTCTGCGCACTTCGTTCGTTTTCCTTCTTCATGCCCTCTGGGATTTATCTGGCGACGTCGCAAAGCCGCCTAGAGCGCACGTGCTGTTTGCGGCAGCCGGCCGATGTTAAATGCAGCGCAGAACCGCCTGCAGTCCAGATTAACGGTTGCCTTTGTAATCATAGGCTCAGCTGCCTCTGTATGTAGTTCGTGCACGAGCAGTTTCTTCTGTATACACGTGAACCCTAGCTACGTGCATATTGCATATGAGATCATATTTTGTGGAAACATGTTACTGTCACCATGTCCCATTTTATTTACACCGTCCTTTGGAAACCCGATTTGGCACAGTAGGTTTTTATAAGTAAATAAATGAATGAATAAATCAATGAATTGGTTGTGAGGGAACGAGGAAAAACGCAGTGACTCTCACCCCAGGTGCGCACCTGAACCGCGCCGCGAAGGAGGGAATAGGGAGGTAAAGAAGAGAGAGAGGCACCGTAGTGGAGGGATACGAAATAATTTCGACCTCCTGGGCATCTTTAACGCGCACTGACATTGCAGTGCGCCCGGACGCCTTTTGCATTTCGCCTCCATCGAAACGTCGCAATACATAAATTGAAATTTAGGCACACTTGGGTGTGTGAATAGAGGTGCAGACAACGGTTATGAATGGCCGTTCGGTTACTCCGCAAAGAAAACAGCTGCGGAGAATCATTTTTTAAGCCCGCGTTCCCTTATTTTGCGTGTATACATGTAAGAGGGCTGCCATTTATGAGTGCCAAGATATCTTCGTCTGTTCTAAGACGCGATAAACGCGCCAGACCCTAAATGACCATTGCTATTGACGGTGGTCTTCTTTAGTCTCACGTCAACAATCTTACATATTTTGCGTAAAGACGCTTCAGCCAACTAAATCAAGATATAGATAAGGATGTACCTGCGCCATAAGGAATGTCAGCGACCGGCTGCGAGAATGTAAGGCTCTTCCACATGCCTTCTGTCGATAATCTCGCAATCGCCAATCAAGCTCTTGCCGCGCCGTGTGCACTTGCTTCGACTGAGAGTAAGAGTGAATCCGTGCTTTCTTCACTGCGACTTCGTCGCGCCTAAGAAAGCGTAGCTTATTGAGACCATATATCCGGCCATTCACCCCATTTATCAATATTGGTCATGTATGAAACTTACCCCGTGGCTTTTTCAGCAGCTCCTCAAGGATTGGCACGAACGGGGAAGAGTGCGTGCAAAATAAACTTGGAGCTTCAGATTTTTCTCGTCGCCGTGCAAGATCGTTCCTTACTCATATAGCGGATCATTTCCTTCCATATTTTTTTTTTCGCGGTAGATCCTCGTGTTGCTATATGCGAGGATCGAGCAGTCTTGGCCAGAGGATTTTCGGGCTCTGGGGAACTCGCTAAGCGGATTTGATCGGATATTCTGTTTGTTCTAGCCTCATCAGTCCCGCCAAAGCGCCTTCTGCATTCACGTCGGTTCATTTCCAGAAGCGGCTTTATTTCTTGGATGTGTACGTGGCTGTGCGTACATGTTTTTATTCTATTTGATCAGGTTGTAAAACAGAGAGGTAATAAATTGTCATTCCTTCCTCTTATTTTTCGTATAACATTGCATAGGTCGAGACTTTTCATCCATGTCTGGGGTTGTGTAATCCGTGATAATACAAGGCGGCGCTGTTGTTGAATAGCTTGAACCCATCGGATTATCTGTTTCTCTTGAAGGAACGACGTGCATTTTTCATTAAGCCGCACGATTTTTATCTACTCAGTTTTTTCGTAAAATATAATTTGTTTTTCTTCGCTGGATCGTATAACATTTTTAGGAATTATGATTTCTCGTTTCGAATATAGGCTTTCGCTGCCAACGCTTCACTTATTCTTTGTTCTCAGCGTTCGTTCTAGTAACACGTACATGTGACCCTGCTTCTTGAACGTAACAGTGTATGCATTCACACTTCGCTTTTTAATACGCATTTAGTGAATCCATTTGGTTTTTGTCTCTTTTGATTTACACAGCTAGCCAGGTCTGGATTTGCGAATGCCGGTCGATTTCAACACGGCCTACCTGTGTGTCGGTGCTTTCGTTTGCCACGCACTCATTTCACACATTTCAGCAGTGACAGCTGTGCCTTTATGCAGGATGATCGGTAACTATTCAGAACACGGGAGCTATGCACGTGTTATTACCGCAGTTAGTAGAGAACGTGATGTTCTCTACTCACTCACCCTAGGTGGAGCGAGGAGATCAAGTTGCGCGTGTTTCGTTCAAGTTGAGCTAAAGCCCTTATAGGAAAAAGTAGAGCATTCTACATTACAACCCGTGCGGTATATGTCGCGACCTTTGGGCCTAGGTTCTTCATTGTTGGAACGCACAATAGCCTATGCAACAGTGGTGGCTGCATTTTACGCCATTGACTGAGTGGCTGGGGGAGCGGAAGCTCTAGACAGTCCTCGTGGGAACCGCGTTCTTGCAATTCACGCGTCATCACTTGTCGAGCAGTGCTGACAGTAATCTGTGAAATTCTGCGAACTACGATTCGCGTTTCTTTTAAGCATACTTTTTACTCCCCTGAAATGTTTCTTGAAATAAATGAGCTGCAATTGAAGTTTTACCAGTACTCTGGCCGGTTCTTACCCAATTATAGTTAAGTAGAAGAACATGTTCCCGCCCGCGATCAAGATGACTCTGGGAAGTAAAGCGAGCAAGTAAGTCGAGCGATTAGTGAAAGCTACATTTCGGCGTTGGGGCTGGAAAGAAGGAAGGGACATAGAAAGAAAGAAAGAAAGAAAGAAAGAAAGGAAGAAAGAAGGAAAGGAAGAAAGGAAGGAAGAAAGAAAGAAAGAAAGAAAGAAAGAAAGAAAGAAGGAAAGAAAGAAAGAAAGAAAGAAAGAAAGAAAGAAAGAAAGAAAGAAAGAAAGAAAGAAAGAAAGAAAGAAAGAAGATAATCGTCCTCAAAAAAAAAATTGGACCGTCCCTTTTCTGAACGCATTCTGTTCGTACCGATCGCCATTTTTGTTTTGCTTTCTCCAGGGCCGAGCTACGGCTCGACCGCGAATCGGAAGCGCACGGCCGACAAGGGAGGAGGAGAGTTGGAAAGCGGGAGGGAGAAGTGGGCGCTGGCAGAGCCAAGCGGGCCTAATGAACTTTGACGAATCATTATCGATAACGTCCGCCGTCGTATTGGTTCGCTCGCTATTGTCTCTCTCACTCTCTTTCTCTCCATCCGCATCGCTGTTCGCTTTTTTATTTGCGTCGTTCTTCGCTCGCTCTCTGCTCGTCTCGGCACGCGATGAAGAACGGAGATCCTTGGTGAGTCACGGATGGAAGGGGAAGACGCGCGGAGCTAGCGATATGTGGTTGATTAATTGGGCGCAGGTTCATTTGGCGCAGATGCGCTGGCAGCTGGGGCACAGCGTTGACTCCCCCCTCTCCTCCCGTAAGGACTTTCGGCCGCGGTAATGACCTGCAGCCCCGCTGAACATGGCGGCCGCCTGAGTGAGACGCAGCAAGGCGCGCAACTTGTGCGCAAAAGTGTCTTAAGAGAAGAACTCTCGGAGAATTTCGGGAAAAACGAGGCCAAGGAAATTAAGAGAAAGCGGCCGAGTGATTGGTGGGGAGAGTGGCGATGAAGACGACGATGAAGCGAGCACTGGAGTCAGCAGTTTATTTGTTCTCCTTTGTTTTTAATTTTTACTCCAGGATTGTATTATATGTATACACTTATACTTTTTCATGTGCGCAAAATTTCATACCATTTGAAGAAGAGAGCAATTAATGTTATAAAGTCTTGTTTACAAAAAGATGAAGAAGGGGTCTCAAGAACACAACACCTGCACAGCAGCTACCATAAAGAGGCTGGTTTGCAACAAAAAGTACTCATCTATTTGCAAGCGCGCACTGTGCACACAGCCACTTATGACGTACACTGCATAAATTTCTTGAAAGCATTTCAGTGACAGTCCATGCAAAGTCTATAGACAGTCTTTATGGGTCGTCTGTTGCCACTATCGTCAGAAATGGGTGGATAAGTATGAACATAGTTTATCCAAGCAGTGCAGGTGTGCTTGCTTTATGGCTGTTACTTCGAGCGGATCATTTGTCTGTGCTGTACATGAATGTACAATAGGCTGTCTTCAGTCATTTTCTTTATTTCTTACGAAGTATAGAGCTCGACGTGAATTCATTTGGGTAAAAATTTAATAGTCAGCTAATTGCCCATAAGGACTCCTTGTTCACAATTTCTGAAAACTTATTCTAAATTCTTAGTTTGGTCAGTGATCACAACTAACTGGCTGTTTCTAGTGTGTAAAATGACATTAGACGGATGTATAGTCTTATCTGACACCTACTGGATGTCTATATATGTGGTTGCGTAGTTGTGTCCAAACTGCTTTTGGACTCTTTAGCACTGTCGTTTCACCAAGGTAGCGTTACTGCTTCTGCCGCTGATCAGAGCACACTTCGTAACTGAAGAACGTCTGCTGCATAATTCACAGCTTGGAACCGACATTCAAGCACGAAAGTGTGTGTGGCTGCGGTGCTGCCTTCAGTACGCGGGCTCTTGACGTGGCGTCTGCTTTCGTGTGCCTCAGAGCAGATGGTGAGAGTTGGTGCGCTTCCCTCTTGACGTTCGTTCCTGCTTCTTTCTTTGCAGGGGCTTCGGGTTCGTCACTTTCTCGGACCCGGCCAGTGTAGATAAGGTCCTAGCCAATGGTCCTCACGAGTTGGACGGCAAAAAGGTGAGCGCTGCACAAACAACTTGACCAAGTGTTTATGTCCTAAAGGGAAACTCCGGAGTTACGTGTTGAGCAATCGCCGCAGAACATCATTAGGGTATATTCCTCCGTTCATCAGAGTATTTTGTTTTTACACAATGCTTAATAGGAGAAAAAATGTGATTACTCAGTCGACGATCGCATGAGCTGCTTTTCCCGTAAATGCTTAATGAAAAATCAGATGTTGGTTTCATTATGCTGCACGACTTGAGCCTAAGATCAACCGTTTAATGCTGTTGAAGGTCCAAAAGACCTCCTCCCCCACCCCCACCCCCGCGCCACCCACAGTCACATGCACGAATGCGCAGACACATGCACTTATAGATGGAGTGTATTAGTGCCGTGCGCGTGCCCATAGTCAGCAGCGGTCTCTCTAAAAGCAACTGCTGTGCTCCCCTGAGCCCGTGAGAATTCATCCCATTCAGACATGAGGCATGGTACTACCAGTTAGCCTTCCGCGCTCTAAACGAGCATTTTCTGGTTGAGGGGTCGCTAGCTCATCCGATGTGCCCTGAGCACGCCCTGTTGCTAGCGGCCGTATTGAAAAACGGGCAGTTCGGACACGCGCTGCGGCGGTCTTGCGGGGAAGGAGAACCCGGGAGCAGTGGACGAGAGAGCACCCTTTCTTCCCAATGTGGGAGCTCCTGGGGTGATCTGGCGCTCTGGCCGTGTTCCAGGAAGGGGAGGCCAGGCTGGGATTCTGGAGAGAGGGGCCTGGGGAAGCCGCGGGGCGTTAGCTAAGAAGCGTCGTCGTTCTCCGCCGGCTAATTGGAATGGACGGCGCGGCCGACGCGTTGGAGCGTAGCCCCTGCTGCGGCCGCCACGCGGTTCAAAGCTCGCCGCCGGCCAGTGGTGCTGCCGCCATTTGCATGCGGCCGCCCAAGTAGCCCGTGCTGCGTGCGCTCCCCAGTTAAATGTTCTGCTGTGTTCTGGTCTACCGCTTAGCGTCCCTTATTCGCCGCCGCGTTGCCCCGAATTCGCTCGAACAGAGTTGATGCGAGCACCAAGCTGGCTCGCTACCTTTTAGACAGTCAATGAACTGCTTGATTAGTCGCTTGATCAACTCGTCGCCGCGTGTTTTGCACGCGTGGTGATAATGCCGCTCTATTTGTTTCATCGGAGCAGGTAATTCGCGTGATACTCGCGGACTGATAAATGAGTTTTCGTTTCATCCAAGAATGCCGGCTGAGCAGAATGTCGTAATGGAGGGTTCCGGAGTAATTTAAGCCACCTGGGGCTTTTTTTTTTTTTTAGCGTGCACTGATATGTTAGTACACGGACACTTTTGGATTTTGTCTTCCGTCTGAAATGTGACAGCAGGGCCCGGTATCGAACCTGCAAACTCGTGCTCGGAATGCGAGGGCCATAGCCACATAACTACGGGCTGTGTGGTTGACTCACAGACCGTGTTTCTGCTAACAAGGCTAACACAGGGGCCAGTTGGTTGAACATGATTGAAATAATGCACATAGTACTTAAGAGAGAAGACACTAATGTACAAAGCGTTCTGTTGTGGTGTGCGTCGTTTTGTAAATTTGTCTCCTAAGAAGTCCGTAAATTTCAGTCATGTGTTTTGAATTAACATAGCTCTTATGCCCCCCCCCCCCCCCCCCCCCCACCGCACACACACACTGAGTTACTATATCGTTGAAATGGTTGTGTTGCCAACGCCTTATGTATTCACAAGATCGCGCACGAGCACTCACTCGTGATGCAATCGCCCGACGACGTTAATGGCCTGCGTATAAGCGTCGAGGAAGAGAACGTGGAGTGCGCACTCAACTTTCCACAAATATCAGCGACGTCTCTGGAGCCGTAATCTTCCCGGTGCTCTCTGTTCGGTGACAGTTCTTGACATGGAGGCGGACAAAACGCCGCCTGCAGACGGCCCAGTTGCCGGGCAGCGCGAAGGGCTATACATCTTCGTCGGCCGGGAAGCTTAGAGGGAATCGTGAGAAACCGTTCCCGTAAACAGACAAAAGAGGGAAAGAGGAAAATCTAAGGGAAAAGAAGAAGACAGCAGAGGCTCAAAGTAATAAGATACGCCCTATGTGGAAAAGGAGATAGAGGATATGTGAAAACTGCTCTATCCGCGCGCAGGGGAAGGGAAGGAAAAAGGGGTTGGGGCAAAAATCGGATGAAGTGACGCGTCCAAACGCTGACATCGCAACTTTGTTGTCCCTCTCTTCCCTGCGCTCGCGTTCGTGCTTGACAACATAAAAACAGAGATCGGGAGGCACCAACGCGAGAGTCGGCAGAAAGGCGATGGAGAGTGCGGTGGGGAAAAGAGGAAAGAAAAGAAGCGTTTGCGCGCGGCGGTTAGAGCTGGGAGCGGCGGCGGGAAGCGTGTTCGCCAAATGCAGCCGGTACAGCCAGCGATGACAGCGCCGCCCACCGGCAGGTAGCAGCCACCATTAAGGCTGGTTATAAATATTCATTCAGAGCGACGGCTTGACATCGCCGCTATGGCGCAGTGGATTAGAGGCTCGTGTTGCGTATGGAAGGTCGTCCGTTCGACTCCGCTTTCTGTACTGTGGTTTTATTGTTTTTTTAATTTCATTTTTTCCAAATTTTTCCCTTTTAGGTCGCAAATCGTGATGCTTAGTGGCATATAACGCCGTTTAAGAGGATTTATTATCCCTTTTAGGTAAGGCGCAGTGACAATCTTCAGTCACCGTGATCAATTCACCGTGGTTTCAAGCCTTGTGGCTGTACAGGCTGCAGTTGGCGAATACGCCGGCGGGAAAGCCTCTCGAGAGGCGCCTGAGCATGGAATGGAAGCACAGAAAGTGAAAGCATTGAGAGGACGCGAAGGATATGGCAACCAGCGGCATCAGCACGAGAGAGAAAGGGGGAATGGCAGAAAAAGGGAGCAATACACAAGTAGGCGGCGTCGCCGTGAGGCATTGGTGGCCGTGACGTCTTCGTGCTCGCTGCATCTGTGCTGCTGCTGTCGGAGACGGATCGTGGGACTCCCTGCATCCGACGAATCGATCCCCTTCACTCCATTCCGCTCTCGTTTACTCACGGCCTTCTTGTCTTCCTCTTTGATTTCTCATTCTTATTTTCGTTCATATCTTTGGCTTTGACTCGCTCTCGCCTCTGTGTGTAACGTGTTTCAAGAAAGGAGCGCACCTAGTTTGAAACGCCGCCAAAGGTCTGATCGTGCGCCGGTTTGGGCCCCGCTGACTCCTTTTCTCACCGATCTTTGCCGTTTCCCTCTCGCCTTCCTCTTTTAGCAGCCTAGGTGGTTGCCTATTTCGGCTGGTGACCTCGTGGCTTCTGCAGCCCTGAACCCCAGGCCTTATGGGTTATAAAAAATCATCAAATTTCTCTGGGTCTCACCTGCTTCTCTGGTTCTCTGCCTCTCGAAAACAACTCGCATAGAAAGGGACGCTCACGGCTTCTTTTTTTGTTTCACCGTGCTTGTCGGCACCCGTGGAACGTACAGACTTTACAGCAGTCCACCTTTTTAGTAATTAACATGTGCAGGGTTACCGTGTTCATGTAACAGCTTGGTAATTTTATTGAGTTCATCGTCGGTCCACCATGTTTCTGTACTCTTTCTTTCTTGCTCCTGTGATTCGCGTCCCTACACGCTTGAAATTCAAAAGCCCAACTTTATAGGAAGGTAATATATTTGTATTCTTGTCTCATCTTTCGGCGGCGTAATTTGCTCTGAGGACAAATTGCACGGCTATATTACTTCATTTTAACGATAAAGACGCCACTTTCCCTGAAAGAGAGAACTTATCAGCCAGTAAAGTCCAAAGGTCCAAAAAATTCAGACAGTGTCGCCGCAAGCATCCGATTTCGCAAGTAAATTATCATGCATCGACATATCATCAGACCAGGAGGCTAGGATAGACTGCCCTTATCTTTAAAGCAGGGATCACGGAGTCTCTTTTTGTGTACACTTCACGATATTGTATCGAGTAGCGGGAAACGTTTTCAGTGCAATTTTCTAAGCAATGAACGAGTCTATTGCTACCGAAAAAAAAACATCAGCGCATAAAGAGAGTTATGGAACCGATTTTCGTTAAGAGCAAAGATTGGATGGACTTGCCCTTTTTGTCCCTTTAGGCAACAAAGAAATTCGACTGCTGCTACTGCAGCTCAAGTTAACTGGTCTCAGTGACAGCTTGAAGACTGTGCATCAGCTATAAGCGCTTTGGCTTTAATCGTACTCCTCTCTCCACTTTCCTGACCTTTTCATACCTTTATCCCTCTTTATCATGTGCCGGTTTGCTTGCCTGGCTACCCACTTTCCTTCTGTTACTGTCTCCCTTTGTCTTTTCACTTCTTTGCCGGCGCTTTTGTCGCGGCGGCGGCGTTCCTTCCGTTCAATCTGCTCCGAGCGAGGCGAAAGAATGGCACCAGACAAGGCGGCGTGTCTTAAAATGTAAACGCGGCTAACAAGGCGGGAAATTGGAACGGGATGTCCTGCTCCGGACGAAGCCACTCCCCACCCACTGTGCCACTTCGAACGAAAAGAAAGGCCCGCAAAAGTGGAAACACAGAAGGAACACGGGAAACCCGTGCCGGGTCTCGAAGCACGTAAAAATGCTCTCGCGGATCGCAGGAAGACGCGACAAGAACTGCAGTCTGAAGAGAGGACGCAGCAGGAAAGAATGAGGTATAATGAGAATGATACAAGAGCAGAAAATAAAAAGAAGAAGGAAAGACGTCCTGGAGGACGATAGGACGAAAGCAGAAACGCGAAGAGTGAACGAAGGAGGGAGAGGAGAAAACCGAATCGGCCTCGGGGGAACAAGGAGCGGGGGCGCACAGAGCGCGACGGAGCGGAAGCGCATTTCAAAGTGGGCCCTTAGCGATATGATTGATGCTGACGGATAACTGTCCGTCTCGGCCGCGCAGCTTCGGTCGGTGGTGCGCGCACTCAGACGGAGCGAGCCGGGCTTTTTCGGTGGGGGCCGCCGCTGCTGTTCACCCTCACCTTCGCGGCCACCCCCCACTGTGTCCCTCCCTCTGCGACCTAGGCATTTGTTTTCTGCGTCCCTTGCCTCCGTTCTCTTCTCTATCTCTTTTTTTAATTCTTTCCTTCCTTTGATCTCCTAACCCCCTGTGAAACACTTTGCGGTTTTCCTCTTTGCCTCTGCCCTTCCGATTTATTGCTTGGAAGAAGGCAACTTATAGCCCCCCTCCCCCTCCCCCCCTCCCCCCTCCTCCTCCTCCTCCTCCCAGTTCTTGCTCCCTTCTTCATAACCCTTTGCTATTTCTCCACTTTGTTTCCTGGGCGCGTGACGTCGTTGCAGTCCTTGACTTCGCATCAGTGCGTTTTCTTGGAAGTATTTTTTTTCTTTCTTTGTCTTCACGTGTGCAGACATTCGCAATTTGATTGCGCGTGCCGTGCACCGAGCAGAGACGAAAAAGCTTCGTCCCGTTCTCTGATCTGCTGCGCACGACGAGCGCGCGAAAGCGTTACTGACGGCGCTGCTTTTGCTTTCCCGGATATTTTGCTCAAGTACGCCAGTAAAGACGATGAAAGGGAAGCTTGTGCCAAGGACTGTCGCACCTGTTTCGGAGTTTTTCTTAAGCCCCATATCACACATAGCTTTGTAAAATATGGAGGAGAAAATACATAAAGCATTGTATTAGGTTTTCACGTCAGCGGCGTGTTTCGTGTAGCCAAGCTGGTAGCTTTTGCGCGTGCGCCCAGTAAAGATCTTAATGTTCATTTTCGCGACCAGCACACTTTCTTATTCAGGCACCGATGCACGGCTTTGTGCAGGGCACTGATACGGCAATGGCCTGCCTGAAATGTTGAACAGGGGCCGTGTTCTGTAAGCTGTACATCTTCTATCGTCTATTTCGCCTGCATTCGGTCCTCTCTTATCGCTTATTCAGAGACGCCGTAGTGGAGGGCTCCGGAAATTTCAAGAACCCGAAGTGGTCGAAATTTCCGGAGCCCTCCACTATGGCGTCTCTCATAGCCTTAGTCGCTTTGGGACGTTAAACGCCATAAACAAACAAACAAACAAACAAACAAACAAACAAACAAACAAACAAACAAACAAACAGATATACTCGCGGCTTTCAAGTGTCTGTGGGAAACGACACGGCCATTGGGTAGTTAGCGACCGGACGTCACCATTGGCTGCATATCGTAGTCACTGGCAGACGATGGTCAAGCGCCAGGCAGAGACAGACACAGACAGACAGACAGACAATGAACAGAGAGCAACCTAGGAGGCAGGCGGCCCACCTGGGTCACGCGACCTTGCGGCGTCATCACAACGTGCCCACCGGATGGTGATCAAACTCTCTATTGTGGCGGGATGCAATTAAATTAATGATTGGTCGCTCGGGAAGAGCAACCAGGGCCGTGCAAGGCCCACCGCGGGGAGCATCTACCATCGCAGGGCAGAGACGCATCGCTTGACCGCGGCACCGCTGTGCCAGGAGGGGTATGAAGACAACCAGGCATCTATAAATGCAAAGTAGATTGGTTTGGTTTATTAGGGCTTAACGTCCCAAAGCGACTCAGGCTATGAGGGACGCCGTAGTGGAGGGCACCAGAAATATCGACCACCTGGGGCTCTTTCACGTGCACAGACATCGCACAGTACACGGGCCTCTAGAATTTCGCCTGCATCGAAATTCAGCCGCCGCAGCCGGGATCGAACCCGCGTCTTTCGGGCCAGCAGCCGAGCGCCATAACCACTAAGCCACCGCTTAGGCTTATTAAGCCACCGCTTACTAATATAAAGTAGAGAATAGCCTTCTCCATATATGGGCATTAACCAATCAAAGCTATCGCGTCATACCCTTAAGGCGGAGCTTAACTGTCCCCTCCAATTTTTTCCATCGCTCATTAAAAGCGTCTTAGATATTAACTTGATAGGCATGCATTATCGTCGAGCCATTTAATGCGCATGATCTGAATGTTAGTCAGAAGCGGTGCTTCGTGGCTACAGCGTTATCGATTGCCTTTTTTTTTTCGTTCACTAAAGCGGCTTTAAACGCCTAGTAAATCCACGATCTCTTGTTACTCCTTATACTGGCTAAACTTCATCGGTCGACGCTCTTGCTTCATAGCGTGGCAAAGAATTGACCCTGAAAATCTGAAGCTCAGAAAAGTCCTCTTTCGTAAGGCGAGATTGGAATCGCGTGACGCACGCTTCGACCTCTTGCGCGCTGCTGGAAGGCCAACCAGTCGAGTTTTCAATAAAGCGGTTGTGACTGGAAGGGCGGGCTGTTCCAGCATACGGCGTTTTAACGATTTGAATTTGATTGGCTTCACACTCATGGAATGAGCCCGGTGAAAATGAGTGCCACAGAGGTCGTACTGAGCTGCGTGCGTTGGCTGCGCGCATTTTTCACGAGGCCAGCAGCAGCATAACGGCACGCGCTGACGACTCTGGCTGCGACGCGCTTAACCCTTCACCTTTCGGCGGCGAGCTGGGCGTAGCTGACGCTTCATTCGATCATTGGGAGGAGGGTGAGAGAGAAGGAAGATAAGAGGTTTGAATTCAGCGGCGATTGCAGTGGCCTCAAGGCCTTCTCGTTGCTGTTGCTCTCAAGCGCGGTGCAGACTTGAACAGTATTCCCTTGCAGCTCCAAAGAGGAGGCTAGCCGTTAGATGTGGCGTCCTGAAAAAAGAAATGCAAATACATAATCTAAATTAAACAAAACAAAAAGACAACCGCACCGCCTCAGTGGCTGAGTGGTTAGGGAGCTCAACTACTGATCCCGAGGACGCGGATTCGATCCCGGCCGCAGCTGCCATGTTTCGATAAAGGCGAAATGCTAGACGTCCATGTATTATGAGATGCCAGTGCAGGTTAAAGAACTCCAGGTGGTCGAAATTAACCTCGAGCGCTCTAGTACTGCGTCCCTCGTAGGCCATGTCGCTTGGGGCGTGAAACCCACATGAATAATATGCGATACCAAAAGAGACAACCGAGCGAAAGGGAAAAAAGAAGGTTGCAGCATATCCCATAGTTATGAATTTGTAGAACTCAGTTTAAGATGGCTTTCAATCAATAGCTCCTTTATTCATCCATGCAGGCACGCGTTCTTGCGCCGCGTTGTTGCGCTACTGTCTCGGTCATCGTTGTCCTCACCACGTGTCTGGAAATCAGCATGTGTGGTCGGCAGCTCGCGCTTCGGCTGTGACGGCGGCACTAAGTTTCTGAGGGCACATGACTTAAGCGCTGCATTGTGCTGGTCTTGAAACGCGAGAAGTCTGAGGGTTCTGCTCCCAGTTCGAACCACCAGCGCGCGTTTACCGGCGGCAGGGACCATATTTTAGACGAACGTCATGAAGAATGAATACTTATGAAAGCTATGCGATGGAAGGGAGGGTTTGCGTATTTTGTACACAAGTGCTGCAGTTGCCGATAGATGCAGTGCAAATGCAATGGCTGCCAATATCCTCTGTTTCAAAGGCCCTGAAATAAGAATAAAGAGAGATTTTTGCACCTTCTAAGGCGAACCGGCGTTATGACTCTGTGCATAGCGTAATGACATAACGAAATGCCATGCATGATGTGGTGCATTATACGCTGTAATGCGCAGAACAGCAGAACTATGCCGTTCCAAGACGACTTTTTTGCGGATGAATCTACTGGGAACGTTACAGGAGCCGCGTACTCGCCCCCTGCATAGAATGCTGTGTGCGCCGTTGTGTTCAGGGCACACGCTCACCTGCGCATGCTGAGTTACGAGTTATGCTAGATGTTTCATAAACCATTCACAGAGTGCCCGCGGCAATCGGGTAAAAAGTATAGCTGACGCCATCATTGAAGGACGCTCACGCGCACTGTGAAATAAAATGTGTGAGACCACTTTTTGCTTTCATAGGTGACAGATACTGCTGAGGGGTTCTCACAAAATGCTCAATTAATAAGTATGAAAAATAAATGTGCAGAACCACAAGGCCTTAACTCATTTTTAACCAACTGCCCACACATTGAAGGTGCATATCTGCGAACACTAGGCCTTCACAATTCAAGCTTGTCCCTCACGATGATGCCATGATAAAATGGTAGCTTTAATGGAGTTTCACTATCGTTACCGCCTTCGTATCTTGCTGTTCCTACAGAACTTTGTGGCCTGGCACTGTTGTTTCGCCGTTTCTTCGCAGACAGTTGGCTGTCAGTGCTGGCGGTCGGCTCATCGCTGCAAATAACTTCGTTTGTTGATTTGTGCGCAGACGTCACTCGCTTTTGTAAAAAAAAAAAAAATGCGTGCTGATCGAAGTAAAAGCTTCTGACGATCGATCCTGTCTACTACTCGTACACGTAGTTGCTGCCGAAGAAAATAGATTATTATCTCGCCATTGATTCGTCGGCTGCGCTCTGCATTTGCTAAAATCGGCGCTAGGGTTACGAATGCTTAGTTCACAAGAACTCTGTAGCTTGGCGGCTGGCACACTTGCATGCGTAGGAAATAATGGCGCAGAAACAAACGAAGAGAGAGGAACCACACGCCCAAACAAAAGTGACAATATCAGATTTCTTTCGAAATTTCTACAAATACCGCAGCATACGTAATCCGGAGCAACCCAACCTTTGGAACCGTTCGAATGAAATTTAATCAGTTGTGCCACTTGTCATGCTTGTTTCGTCGTTCTTTCTTCATTCACTTTATTTATTTTTAGCACTGCTAGTCCGAAGGATGGCCGAAGAAGGAGGAGCTGACAAGGCTATAAGAATGCAAATGATAGAAAAATACAAAGAACAACTTGCGAATAATATGCAGACAGCAGTTTATAGTTATGGTAAAAAGCATGTGAGTGTTTGCCTCAGAAATAGTAGCCAAAATGAAGGAGCCCTGACGTATGGATTTACACACAGGTTGGCAGTAACTGCGCCCAGCAAAACGAACAAAAAATGTATAGTATGGGAGGTAAAAGCAAAGAGGTATCACAAAGCGCTAGTAGAAAACAGGGAAAGTACGCCGAATTTCCTGTTAGGTAGACACTAATTTATGGTAAAAATAGTTTTCCAGTGCTTGCCGGCAAATTTCTTGATTCTAGCCTCTGAACAAAGAGCGAATTCCATTCAATGATATCTCACGGAAAGAAAGTATTCATACGAGACTTTGTTTTGGCCTAACGAATAGGTTGTCGGTGTATGGTTCTGCATGCACTAAGCAGCTTCACACAGTGAGGGAGTTGTAGCCTTATTTTTATATTTAAGATGCTGTTTAAAAATTATAGACGGCTGATTTTACGACTTTGTTCTAACGTACTAATTATATTCTACAGCATCAGTGAAGAGGGGGAACCCTGTTAGCTGTATTTTACAATGCTGAACTGGACGTCCTCGCTTTGGACATGCTTCATTTGCATAGCCCTTTTTAGTGTGAACGTCTCACAAAACCACTAAGACTATAATTTTTATTTCAATTTCGAAGCTTTTGGTAGTTACAGGTGTGTTTTACAGTTTCCTTTTGAGAGATAATAACTGGCGCCGAGGTGCTGAGCATATATATAAGATATGGTCTTACCAAGAAGCTTGTTGGTAAATCTACCACCTAAATATTTGTATTTTTCTACGGATAATATTATTTTGTCGGTAAGCACATCAGAAAATGTACTACGTACCTTCTTCCGTGTCACTCGCTCGAAGACTGTTATTCATACTTATCCATACCCCAAGTTTACACCAATCAACACTGACCATAAGTATATTTTAAACACTCGTAATCAATTCGAGAGGCTTTACCTAAACATGATGCAGTTATCTGTCGCATAGTTTTCATTTTTTGCAACATGTCACGGTTAATTGTCTTCGATTCCATTCCACACGTGTCGTCCAACGTGCCCATTCTCACAGGTGCAAGTGCGACTCGTGACTGTCTGACATCTGTCCTCCTCCCCTCCGATTTCTGCCTCTAAAGACAGCTTCCCTTATGTTTGATTGGGGCATCGCAAATTCAGAAGCACAGTGAGCAAACCCTGCACGAGGGATTCACTATTACGACCAGCTTTTTTGGAAGAATTATAAAATAATTGTCACGCACCCCTTTATATTGTGGCTCTTCACGAAAAAGATTATTTTTATTTTATGCTTCTTTGCGTGTGTATGTCTAGCCACCCCTGGAATATAGAATCGTAGTATAAAAAAAAATCGCTACATTAACCTATCTCAGGAAACCGAGAAGGAACCTGCTTCACCACACGGCCAGAACGCACGCAGCGAAGAGAGCTTCAAGGAGAAATTCCCACTATGCGCACAAGGGTTGCTGCTCAACGCGGCAACGCTCTCTCGTGTTAGGGCCTGTTTCTCGGCTCTACAATAGAGTTCATTCGGGAGCGGTCTGCTACACCGCTGTACCCTCGAATGCGTGCGGCGCGCACAGCCGCTCGGACAGCCAGGCAGGCAGCGGCGGCGACTTTGGAACAACGCCTAATGGCCGCGACCCACGCTAGCGCCATTGTTTATTAACGGTGAACATCTGCCGGCGGGACCGGTCGCCCACACACACACACATTCACTCTCGCTCTTTCTCCGAGCCTAAAGCGTCGTGCCTGGTGCGTGCTTTTATTTTTCTTCTCTTTTTTTTTTCACCCGCGTCGCCTCCGACACCACAAATGGGAAGAAGGTTGGGTTTGAGAGAAGGAGACGCAAGGATTCCCCTCCCTGGTGTCGTCATCGCCGCCGCGACCGAGCACTCTCGCATCAAGCGTTATTTCGCTGCTGCTTCTGCCGGCGCGATTGCGAGTGGACGACGGGCGTGGTGTCGTTGGTGAGAGCGCCCATATAATGGAGTCCCGTGCACAGAGCGGGTGCGTGCGAGCTTCGGGCTTCGCGCAGCGAATCTCAACGGCTCCCGCTGTCACCGCCTTTCGTTTTCCTCCTCCTCCTGCATCTCATTGAAAACTGCTCGTGAGATTTGCTTTAGTTTACATGGAACGCTCCCCAAGTCCATGACTGCACGGTTGGGGCGTGGTCGCGCCTACAGGCCCGTCTTTTATTGTACAAATGAACGTAAAAAGTGTAGGAGGAGCCGTTCAAACTTTCATTTTCCTTACTTGCACCTTGACCAACGACAAGACGAAAAGACACCAAGCGCACGTGCGATTTGAAGGAAATCGAGATAATCGGTCGGCTGCTATGTTGTGTAGGGAAATGGTGCAGTAAAAGGTGATTGCTCTTCTCTGCCTGAAACGCCCATTTGGTGCACGTATTTTTGAACGCGCTTGCGAAAGTCTCCTGAAGTGTCTTTTCGCGCATCTCGTAAGTTCTTCTAATTAAAATATTTCTGCGGCTTATTTCGGGTCATTGCTAGCTCTGTAAAGGGAACCAGCGTAGGCTGCGTTCATGTATCCTATAGGGCATAGAAACAACGCGGGCATTGATGTATCGCATAGGCATCGGGAGATCGGCGATCAGCGTTCTCAAAAGCGCAGCCGATTGGTGTAATGGATTGCTAAAAGAGTGTCAAAACCTTCGTACTTAAAGCAAAATCCATGCCAGTCTGGATCTCGATAGAGACTTCTGTGACCTCCACAAGGACGGGGAAGTTAGACGCATCGGCGCAGTTGAGCGCGGCGCGTTTAAACGGTGGAGCGGTGCGCGGGCAGCCAGGATTCCGAGAACGGGGCTGTCTAAGTCCATTGAGATTAGGGTGTCGTCTCCTGGTGTCACTTGCGGTTTTAACAGCTCGCGCGCACTGTCTCTCCCCTCCTCGTCGGCCGCGGCCAAGACTCCATCGACGTCTTCCCGAGAGGACTCGCCCTTTCGCGGATTAACGCTGGGGCGATGGTCTGGAGGCTGAGGCTGTGCTGGGCTCTGCGCTGTAGAAACGTGCACGAACGCGACTGACGCGTGGCGCTGGCGGTGGCGCACTGCGCATCATAGAAAGTGACAGATCTCTAGACGACGATTGCGCCAAACTGGAATCACATGTACAACAGAGACACACGCGATCTTATTAGGCATTTAAAATAGGGCCCTGCTTCGCTCAACCTGACATTTGCAGTAGTGGGATCAGAACATCATGAAAAAAAAGAAATGTAAGAAGCCTGGTGGTTCTTATTTTCTGATGGTTGTCTTTTTCTGCGTTCGTTCTTATCTGCTTCTCTTCCCTATCATTTACAGGGTCTATTCTTTACATAAACTATCCCGTCGTCCCATCTTTTCTCTATCCTGCCCTTGAAAGGCTGCGGGATTGCTCACACGCGCACAGCTCACAGAGGCAGCGAAGGTAGCCTCCAGTATCAGGCCATTTCTTTTAGTTTTAACTACTACTACTATTACTACTACTACTATGCAGCCACACGAACTCGCTCAGTTATATTTTTTGAGTGCGAGATACTGTTCTGAGTACGCGTAACACCGCCCTCAGGCCGGCTCGGGTGCCTACGCGTGTGGGGGGACGCCACTTGCATATGCGTGCTCGGCTCGTGCCGCAGTTCATCGCGGGCGTAGCGAGCGCGCCTCTCTCTCTCTCTCTCTCTCTCTCTCTCTCTCTCTCTCTCTCTCTCTCTCTCCGAGCCCCGCATGCAGCGCATATAGACACACACGCGGCGAACACGCGCGCTGGCTCGGCTGCCGGTGGCCGCTGGGGCGGCTTCGCTCACGAGCCCGGAAGCGGCCGTCGCCGCAGCCAAGGTCGAATCGCTTCGGGAAGCGCCCCGCTGGTCGCCGGGCGCCGCGCGAGCAAATAATGCGCCGCTGGCCCGCGAGCGGCGGCGACGGAATGCCTACGTCGCATGAGCGAGGCACGCGATGCGGCTGCGCCTCTTCCTGCCCGCGCTGCTCATGCACAGGGCTCGTTTTGTTTCCTTGGCTGTGCGGGAGTTCTCGCTGCCCCCGTCACGCGGTGCGTGCTACAGAGTGAGCGCGCTTTTTGTTTTTTATCTTGTCTCGTCTGACCTGCGCTCTGCTCTCCTTGTTGTTTCAACAACGTGCCCAAAGCGCTACCATAGTGACGAGCCCTATTTCGAAAACTGTGTTTGCCTGCCCTATTTTCCGCTTTGCAATCTGAACCAGGTTTGTAGATTGTCCTCATCCGGAACAAAGTTCGCGCCCGATGCATGGAATGGGCCTTTTTCACGTTGCGAGAGCGCCCCTAGCGGCGGCCGCCGCATCACAATTGGTGTTTCGGTCGGTCGGTTTGCGTCGCGCGGTAAGCAGCAGTCGGTGTGGTCGGTTCGGTGTTCCGTCCGTGCGTTGATCGGTTGCTGAAGTTTTCGTGCTCATCCGAACGCCGCCTATAGAGTTTCAGTATGCTTTTGCCTTTAGTGCTGTGAACATTTTCTTTCTCTTGAGCTGACAATGGATTTCGCGCAATTTTTGGACGCGAGCAAGCACCTGTGGACGAATAATCTGACTTCTGTGTCGCCGGTTGACAATGTGATTGACATGCGCTTTGGCGCATCGAACCGGCAAATGCGGAAATGGTGGCCTTTCGAAGAGGAGAAATACATTCGTTGCCTTCTTCAGCACTTGTCCGAGGACGAGCTGCTGATACTGAGATAGCGGGCGACAGCCCCGACGCGGCTAGCATTCTTGTGTTGGAAAATCGATGTGTTGAAAGCCCGATCCGGGTACCTAGTCGAGCGTGCTCGTTGTTTGATAACAAGGCTGTGCCAGAGTGTTGATGATGCGCACTCGATCTAACAACGTGATACAGCGCTGTGGAGGTGCCGAGGCGCTTACTAACCGGCGTAATCGGCTTGCTCGCGAGCGCACGAGAGTTACGCTGAGGAAGCCGTCGCCTCGTACCCGCATAGTCCACTCCACTGCGATGGTCTGAAATGGGCACAATATACTGCAGCAAAAGATGTCGAGGTGACTTCCTTCGGAGGGAAGCTGCTCATAAGCGGAAGGTACCCGGCGTTCTGGCGACATCGTCGTCGTTTCGGCGAACACTGTGGCCGCGGCGGTGCGCTCACCTCGAGGCCGGCCATGCCACGGCGCGCGCACATTCCCGCAGGCGTACTACATTCCTTTTACATTTCACCCTATCTTTTAGGCTCCCTTCTATCCGCATGCGGCAAAGAAAGAACTACGCCAACGAGTCGGGGACGGCGAAAAGACAAAGACGCACACAAACACTCAGTCTTCGCCTCTTCGCTGTCCGCGTCTCGTTCGCGCAGTTCCCCGCGTCTGTATGAACCAACTAGCTCGAAGAGTTCTGCTGAGGTTATTATAATCCACGTGGAGTAGTTGACAGACCCGCACAGTTTCCGCTTATTCTTTTATGCAGCCACTTTTGCTGCACTAGCAAATGGACAACAGAGGCGTCGCATCCCGTGTTTCCCGCTACAGCTTCTTAGAAAACAGAGTGCAAGAAAGAAGAAACTGAGCTTGCGCCTGTCACAAAGTGGTCGCTGCAGACACGCCAGTTTGCTGCCTCGCAGCTACATCAACATTCACATGGCACGTTGCTTGCACCCACTAAGTCTTTTGGCTGCATGCAGCGATGCAACTGGGAATTTAAATAAATCTTACATTTCCTGATTTTTTTGCGAAAATTGAAGCATCCCATGGCGGCGCATCGCTGAGGCATCTCGCCAGCTATTTCAGCAGGAACGCAAAGCGCAGAGTTGACGACAACTAGGCAACAGCGAAGTGCCGATCGAGCGACGCAACCGACCGCACCGCTCCGGCCGCTGAACTCTTCGACGAACCACCAAAAAACATGGCGGTCGCGCGCTTCCCTCACTGCATTACGTGCGCATGCGCGAAGTGCCACCATGAAAAAGGTCCATTGCATTGGGCATTTCAAGCTACATTGGACGTGGTTGAAGAAGAAAATGTCTAGTCCGCACCTGTAGATGATCCGCAAAGTACACAATTTTCACCTTTATAGCCCGTGAGCTGTATACCGC
This sequence comes from Amblyomma mixtum, assembly GCF_055824585.1. Taxonomy (NCBI): domain Eukaryota; kingdom Metazoa; phylum Arthropoda; class Arachnida; order Ixodida; family Ixodidae; genus Amblyomma; species Amblyomma mixtum. The sequence goes on along the minus strand of NC_143013.1, from coordinate 313,766,415 downwards.
AATTTGCGGCAGGTTACCAACGCAGTTCACGGAGCTCAGGGATCGTACAGTCCTCGACACGCTTGTATAGTGGCCTGGCGCTATACACGAGTGGCCGGATTGTGTAAAAAAAAATCATACCTCTCTTGTTTTTTGTCTTTCCATGCATCGTGGGTAGCTTTTGATGGCTCAGAGTGTTCTCAAAATTTAAGGAAGCAGCGGCAAAAGCCGCCAATGGGTCCCGTAGCGCGCCGCTTCTAGCGCTCTAATCAAGGCTGTGAAAGTACGAGGTGCTGTTTGGCTTTGCATTTTGATAGAACTTCTGCAAGTTACGGAAACACCGGGGTTTTCCTCATTTGATGGTGTAGTTATCCCTTTCCCGCGCAGAGCGTTCATGCGTCCATGCACTTGCCACATATCGCTATACAGACACGGACACAGGGAGACAAACAGGACGGGTGTCCCTCTATCCGTGTCTGTTTATCGCTATGTGGCAAGTGAACCGTCACCAACTCACCCAAGCTTTCATTCTGGTACATGCGTCGTAATCATTGACTCGGTGGCGTTACCCTTGGTCAGTCACTACGGTCCACCAGTTCTGCGACCTTTCCAGTGATAATGCTGAGCTCTGACAACGTTCTGTATGGGGTAAAGTGGCCCACTCAGTCTTAGCCCAATGAGGCGGAAATGGATAGCGTTGCGCGGTGCAATCAAGTTTATGTTACCCCCTCCTACTCCGCATTTTCGTGCCTCTTTGAAACAATTTGTGTCTTAATATAAGTGCACTACTCATCTCTCTTTTTAATTTCTGTTTCCTTCCAGATTGACCCCAAGATTGCCTTCCCAAAGAGAGCACACCCAAAGGTAAATGCTGGCTTTGCTCTTTCCGGTGCACGCTAGCTGTCAGTACTCCAGATAGAAAACGTCTCTGTAAAGAAGACAACCTCAAAATCATGCTCGCAGCGCAGAAACATTGTCTGTACAGGTCGCTTAGTTTACTACCGCCGATAACTGGTAACGTTGCCATCGTGGAGAGTAACAAATGTACTTTGATAACTTGAGGCTTAGCGTGGATTTTTTTTGTACATATCAGCTACGTGTGCTATGCACACGAGACACTGCGGCGCAACATCCTAGGGAAATTTCTCATGAATAAAATTAAGGTGCGCAAAGCGTGTTTCACTTTTCATTCATCAAACAAGCCTGTACATATCTAGCGTCATACTTCGGGAGTGCTGATCCAGTTCTTTGTCAACACAAATACTGCCAGTCTGTTTCCTTACAAGTCATTCCTCATAGCAGAGTTTGATAAACACGAAAAAGTAATATATACCCCCAAACAAAAGGTGCCATTCAATTGCCGCGCTGCAGCATTAAGAAAACGGGAACGCGGAAGAGACAAACCATGCGTCAAAAAAGCGCGCTGAGAAGTACTGACGAAAGGAGCAGCGTAAACACTACATTCAGTATGCATAACTGCGCGTACGTTGCCTTGCGCACACGCACGCACGCACGCACGCACGCACACACACACACACACACACACACACACACACACACACACACACACACACACACACACACACACGCACACACACGCACGCACACACACACACACACACACACACACACACACACGCACGCAATATTTGCGAGGCACATTCGCAAGGAAACGTCTGCGCCCAATTAGAAGACCACCTGTTTGCTGAGCGCTCGTCTTCCTTATTCACCGTGCAAACAGAAAAGTTATTCGTGGAGTTTTCTTTTCCTTTTTCGTTCTTGGTTTCGCTTTCCTGCATAACGGCTTTCCGCGCTCTTTGCGTTAACGCTGGTCCTTGCGGGCGCCATCGAGGTTGGCTTGTTTGCATCCTGCACACTTTGTACCGCATACTGCCTTTGAAAAATTTTCTCCTGAATTATCTGCTAGGCAACCATGCGTCTTCAGTTGTATCATATTGGGTGTATACACATCGTATTTTTCTTAGAGAGAAGGTAAGGAAATCGCTGGTAAAGGAAGAAAAAAAAGTTTCGCGCGGTATTATTATTATTATGCTTCCTCGAACTCTTGTTTACTTATTTGTTCAGATCGTCTTTTTTCTTCGGAATTATCTTTCGTAACTTCTGATTGAACCTTTCCTTACTCGAGTGAGTCAGCAGAGCGCCTGAGTTCGTGAGTTTATGGACTCCGTTTGACTTGGCGCTCCTATTTTTCGTGTTTTAGTCACAGTGTGCGTGTATATATTATATTTTTGGGCGTATTTTTTTCCTTCTAGCGTCATTCCAAAGAGACTTCTCTCTTACAGCGGGAGCTGTTCCTGCTAGCCTTCCGCTGCGGACACGCGCGTGCCACCGTAACGCACGCCGCGTCCGACCGGTAGAGCCGTTTAGCGCGACACGGTTAACGGTGCGGTCGATGGGTGGCGCTGCTGCGCTTGCGCCTTAGCTGAGCTGGTGGTAATCGCCACCGCCACATTTCAAAGGGGGCTCTCCTACCAATCCATCCATCCATCCATACTTGGGCGGAGCGGATGAATAAAAGCGGTCACATCACGATGATGCGTAGCAGGTGGATGTGGATGGGTATCGGTAGTGGGAGGACAGCTTTAGCGATGGCGTTTGTGCTGCGCGGTCGCCTGGCATGTGGCTTGCATGTGAAGAGGGTCGTAGGAAGACCTTCTACAGCCGTGGTGTAGATGCACTAGCGCTGAGCAGTACGCTCCTATGATACATGTGCAGGAATTACGGGTGGGTCGGTGATGGAGTTTCGATAGTATCGGGTTAGATGGAACTGGCAATAAGCTATGGACACACATTTATAGACACGCGGGTAATAGGTTGTTGCGACGTCAGTTATAACTATATAAAGGTTTGGTTTATTAGGATTTAACGTCCCGAAGCAACTCAGGCTATGGGGACGCCGTAGTGAAGGGCTCCGGAAATTTCGACCACTTGGGGTTCTTTAACATGGACTGACATCGCACAGCACACGCGCCTCTACAATTTCGCCTTCATCGAAATTCGGCCGCCGCGGCCGGGATCGCACCCACGTCTTTCGGATCTGCAGCCAAGCGCCGTAACCACTGAGCCACCGCGGCGGGGACTAGATAAAGGGTGAATGTGACCATGTAACGCATGTGGTATTTCTCTGTAGGGAGCATCAGGCAGAGACTCAAAAGGCGCAGTATCGCGAAATGCATCACGTGCATAACACGCTACAGAGATCCCGCTGAGTTTTGTGATTTATGCAGCATAGCGTAAACGCAGAGTTCTCATGTCTTGTTCTCTATTTTTTTTCTTCCAAAACCTGCTTCCTGGGTGATTTTGAAATCGCGGTCCCATTGTGTCTCTCTTCCTTTTAGAGCGCAGCTCTTGGGCACCCGATTCTGCGTTCCGCGCCGTAGTCAGCGTAACACGCCACCTGGCAGGTGGCGTGTGTAGGCGCGTGGCATGTGGCCTGTCGGCAGCTGTAGTAGCAAAGCGAAACGCCACCTTCCGCTGCGAGAGCGGAGGAACTGATAACCGGAAGGTGGCGAGCAGCGTAGCATGCCTCCTGCCAGCGGTAGCAGATGGCGTCCGAAAAGCTTCGTTCAAATTTCCCATTACTGACGATCGTAATCGCCTGCCCATTTTTTTTTCTGCTTTTGCTCCAAAGCCACGCACTAATTCCTACTATATAAACGTTTGGACCTTACACTTCATGGCGGGGTTTAGTGCAGGAAACAAGTCCTCAGGGAGCCCAAGTTGCAATTGATTTGCGGAACAATCGTGTTCCTACTTCTGTGCCTCATATCTAAGGTGGAATTTAATGAATTTCACGCCACGAATAGCGAAGGTGAAACGAAACATTGATGCAGAAGTTTAGTTTGTCATTCGAGCCGCAGGTACAAAATTCCAGAATGCAAGCAGGAACTGAGGAGATATCACTGCGACGTCTCCCAAACTCCTTATTGACACTTGCGCCATTTGCCTGTTATATCTTTTCTCTTTTTTATTTGGTATTTAATTACAGGAATACAAAGAAAACGTTACGGAGACAGAGAACGTTGAACATGTCATAAGTCGCGCTCCGATGACCAGAAACCAAAGTATAATATAAAAAAGATGAAATTCTGTTGGCATGTAACTCACGCATTCCTCCCACTTCAGCGATTATCTACGGTACTAGCAGTGCGTCCGAAAAGCAGTAGACGCATCTCTCGTGAGACGCGACGACATTTGAGCACATCCGAACTGCGTTTATAAATGACCCCTTGAGGTGTGTATCGCAACAAATTCTTCATTCGTGAAATAATTGAACTAACCTGATTTTGGTGTCTGAAGAAAAAAACTTTGTATCAATCAGGACCAACACATCCTATGTTGGTCCCGACATTGTGTACAATGTAACGGAAGAAAGGACCATTGTATTTCTTTCCTCCATATTTGAAGAAACATCATTGTGACAGTTAAAGTAAGCGGCGAGTGAAAATTTCGTATAGAAGTCTTTACGTGCTGAAATTAAGAAAAAAAATTTCGTGCGGCACGCGATAAAACGAAATATTTTAATGCTTTGCCACATTACGTCTTTTGCTGTTCTCTAATTTTCTGGTCCGGCTGGACTAGTTGGGTGGAGCAGGTCCCATCTTGGACATTAAAACCGCTTTGCATAAAGCAAACAGGGACAAAATATATGTGCTGCCTTTTTCAATAATCTTTTTCCAGCATTCTTATTATTTGTGTTGGTTTATTTTGCTCACGTTTCTAGCGCTGGAACGTAACGACTGTTTTTTGGCAGGTTTTACTCTTTTCTCGCATTATGATGTGGCATATACAATATTTGCACCGGCTTTTGGCCCCAGTTTTTTTTTTTTTTTGACCGTGGGCCGAAGTAGCTTTATTGTTATTTTTTTGTGTTAAAGCAAGCATAAAGGCAGTGAGAATGTTTTGCATTTTTATCTTGTTTTATACAATAGATTCGCGTTGTCTGGCGTTATTATGCAGCTGGTAATTTTTTTGTTTCGCATTAAATATTGGGCCTGTAAAACTAATTTAGGTTGACTATACTTTGTACAAAAGATGCGGTTTGGCTCGATATGTGGTTAGATATCCAGCATCTTCATCCTGATCAGGTGCTCCTGTTTGTTTTTTCGCTTTTGTTTTCAAGTGCGATTGGCTTTCTTTAAGGTGATGTAGAAAAAAAAATGGCTGAGGCTTAACTTGGTTAAGCCTGGAGAATGTGAAGCATCATCGTGTCGCGTAATTTGGAGGCGCACAACCACAGCGACGGCGCGAGGTGGGCCCCCGTTTCTCCACTGTCGTGACGTCATTAAGTCACGTGGTGTGACGTCATGTATCACGTGATTTGGAGGCGCACAACCACAGCGACGGCGCGAGATGGGCCCCCGTTTCTCCACTGTCGTGACGTCATCGTGTCACGTGGTGTGACGTCATGTATCACGTGATTTGGAGGCGCACAACCACAGCGACGGCGCGAGGTGGGCCCCCGTTTCTCCACTGTCGTGACGTCATCGTGTCACGTGGTGTGACGTCATGCATCACGTGATTTGGAGGCGCATAACCACGGTGAAGGGCTGAAGTGGTAGCTAAAGTAGTATGCTTCGCATAAAAACACAACCTTAAGATAGCAGAAAAGCGAAGTTATCTTTACTAATATTCCCCCGTCCTCTTTGGTCGCGCCGTCTTCATATTGCTTTTATCTTTACTAGCCTTATTAATGTTACTTACACTCTATTTCGAGGCCAGAGTTAGCAGCCAGGAAGGAGAGACGGACGTTGGGTTGAGTTAGAGGGGGAAGCCGCCCGAATTTGGCGATGAATACACCCGAAACATACTCAGCGGCGCTGTCCGCCATGGCTTTTCCAGGGCCCTCCTATCAATGCAGTGCGCTGCGTTTTCACGCTTCTCAGAGCTAACCTATCGCGAAGTTTCTGGACGGAGCAAGCGGAACCAATCTTTCCGCGATTTTGGCTTCTCTATCCGTTGAGAGCGCGCGCGCGCGCATCAGTGCGCCATTTCTTTTGTAGCCATGCTCTCCAGTTTCCTGCTCCCTCTTTTTTTCCTGCCGATTGACTCGCCATTCGTTCGCCCTCATTTATTCTTTATTGCGCTGTAGCTTTAATGTCGCCGTTTCGCCGACGACGTCACTATCGGTTTGCCGTGTCTTGTCGTCGAACCAGTGCGAAGTTATTCTGCTCCGTGCTTTTGAGTGGCCGCTCTCACCTTGGTTCCACTTGGTTCCCGCCAGCGGCAGGCGCGCCCCTGTGTCAGCGGCTAAGAAATAGAAGAGGTGTGAATAGTTGGAAGGTTATTGCCATGAGTGCCGAAAGAAGCGGGGAGGGATGAAGAGAGCTTCATCTTATGCCTCATCAAGAAGTTTCAAACTTTGCAGCGCCTTAGCGCAAGACGAGAAGTATAGTGAGCTTGTGTCTGGCATCGAGGTGCATAGACCGGGGGCGAGTGGTGGAGGCGCCGCCCTGCTCGTCTTTGTCGCCGAGTAACACCCAGCGATTAATCACTGGGTCGTTCAATGCGTGCTACGTCGCGTTTGCGTGGCAGTTGCTCCAGAACCGGGCTCAAGTGGAGGTCTCCTAAATAGGAAGGAAGGAATGAAAATAATAAAAGAAGGCAGAAAGGTAAAAAGGAAGGCGTGAGAAAATAAAAAGTGAGGAGCTACTCGGCAGAGAACTGGGTGCGACGTCTTGCTTTCCCGCATCACTTGTCATTGTGCAGAGAAGCCAGCTTCGGGGTGGGGGAAGATTGGTGGCGGCGGCCCATGACGTTTTCTTTCGGGAACCTTCTTCGGTGCGGCCTGTGACGGTGTCCTCATTCCGTTGTGCTGTGAAAACGCTGCTTCGCCTCTCTTCTGCCCCGTTCTCCCCACTGCCTCTCTCACTCCCCTCATCCTTCTTCTGCCTTCCCCTCTTCTCTCGCTCGCGAAGGGCAGCCGTCGTTCGCCTCAGCGTGCCGTTAATTATGCGCGTTCATTGTGATTTATGACTGGGAGCGCCACCTAGGAGGTAATTACGTTTCTCTCGGAGCGTGTGCGACCGGCGCCGCCTTTTCTGCACGCACATTGTTTCTGCCCCCGGCACCTCCACCGCTTTGAGGACTGGTTAGCCGCTCTTTTAATGATAACTGATGGCTGGCGCGCCGAGCTGAGAATGCGGCAAGGGCATTTAGGTTCACGTACTTTTTATTTTTCTTTCGTGTAGCTCACGACTCAAGTCTGGAAAATTTTGTGCCAATTAATGTTTTCTTGCTGTTTGCTATCACTTTAAAATTGTCAGGCGGGTTTTGCGGGCCGCGTGGCTGACAATCTACTTCCGTTGTAGAAAGGAGGAAAATTTTCGTCCTTGGAACATTTGGAACTCAGCAACTCACTCTTGCTTTATTTTATGTTGTTTTTGTCTCGAAAACACCATGGCGATAACAAATAACTACTGGTGCTTTTCTAATGGGCAGATAATTTAATTTTACCAAATGCCGTCTTCATTGCATTTGCTGGATGAGAAAATTTCACGGCTGCAGGAGATAAAAATAGTGACCGCGTAGAAAAGCGACTATCTGTGTAACGCGCTCTTTGTTTCTGCTATTTCACTGCAATTGCAAAAAAAGAGGAGAAAGCACCGAAATCGAGAAAGGTGCTGACGCCGTATGTGTCCTCTTGTGCCTCAGTCCTTGTCCCTTGCGCAGTTTTAAGATATGAACAAGCAACTAGCGCACACTCCTACCCTTATAGGAGCGTATCGCCTGCTGCATCTACTGCGAGATAATCGGTATGCACCTTATGCTTGGAGGCCTCAGAAAGGTGGTAATGTAGTTTCAAAGTCGAAACATTAAGAACGCTAGCGTTTGCGCCTTGCTTCCAAAATGATTGGCTAAAAGACTGCTGTCTGAGAGGCGAGCATAATGCTACGCTGCCTTTGACTGAACACAGTTTCATTTGGACCTAGTTCCTTTGCACATGATCCGAGAGCAAGAAAGAATATTTGTGGCAGTGGGAAATGCAAAACATTTTTGTAATGACAGCTTTGATCCCTAGCCTTGCAACCAGTAGGTCATTCTTGTTTTCAGTTGTGAATCACTTTGCATGACAAAGCAGAAAACAAAACTTGATCTTCTGGTTCCATCTCGCTATATATCCGCTCTGCTTTCGCTCTGAGAAAGCTCCAAAAAACGACCACCGGAAAGGGGGGAGGGGGGTAAAATGTAAAGGATTCATCTTATTCCACGTTTACGCTGCAATAGCCACGTTTGCATGTATGCGGCAGAAGTCGACTCCAGTCCACCTTTTGAGGGAAAGAGCAGGTTATGAGAAGGAAAGGCATGACTCGTCCTCTGCTCTCTTGCTCGACGTTTTTGCACTTTCCTTCAATAAGCGGACTGTAGTCGACTTCTGTCGCATTCTGTTAAACGCGGCTAATGATAATGTGAGACCCGTGGATTAGGGCCGTTATGCGACAGAGAGAAGCCGCCTGAGGCAGGTGCCCTTCCTGCGTGGCTCTTCGCTGAGCGCTGCGTCAGCCGCTGTGGTCCGCCCAGTGAGTGCGGCTTAAGAGTGCCGATCACGATACCTTCCGAACACAGTTGTTAACGTCGCCTGCAGGCGGGGCCTGCTGAATAGCGATTAGGCCTGTGTGCAGTAAAAGCTATCGGGGTCCGTCGTTGTTCGCCGGCTCACTAGGACGACGCGAATGGGCAGGCAGGGGTCTGTACAGACGGAAGTGTCCAGTAAAATGCAGTGACGGAGGGCGAACGATAAGGGGACAGTAATATGCACGGGGTAGTGCCTGGCCGTAGCAAATACGGCAAGGACCTTGTGAATTAATGTAGAACCTTCTTGTGACAGGTCACTTGGCATGACCGTCAGAGCGTACAGTTGGCTTTTGAAGGGCCAGTTATTTCGATTGAACCACTTAGCTTATTGAACGAATCACTTATGAAACTGCGCGGGACCTAACGGTGTCGATGTCGTCCTTTGCATCACCTAAGCCAGTTTTCAGACCGGCTTAGGTGATGCACAGGACGGTCAACCGGTCTTCAGACGTATATTGGTCAATTTCGCTTCGATTTGTGCTTTCTTTATTTTTCGGTGTTTTTACTTACCGTATTTGAACGCCAAAAACGACGTTGTGCCAAGTTCAAAAATTAAGAGGGACAGGTTATGATTGGTCGCTTTTATTGCGTCTTTTATGAAGCGTCACGATTCTTGTCGTTCCCTTGTTGATTCGCTTGATTTTGTTTTGTTTTTTTGTTGGTTGCTTCTCCATCTCTTTGCGTGCTAAGATCTCCGTGCTTTAAATTTACAACGTATTTTACTCATTAAGCTTCATTTTTTTGCATAGTATTATTTGTATAGTTTATAGACAGTCTGTGTGCTTGGTAGGGAAGTTTCTGTGAGATTATTTGTGGAAGAAGGACTCGTACCTTGAACATTTTTTATTGTCTTCTCGCCTTTGTGCTCTGGCTCTTCCGCTTTTCCCTCTCACGCCCATCTCCGGGAATTCTTCCGGCACTCGCCAACAGCTCGTCGAGTCCCCGTTGATGTTAGGAGGTTGTATAAGCACAGGCCCTGTATTTTTCGTGAACATCCTGCGCATGTGGATAGAGACTGAAAGTGCTTCCTCACCATTCGCGACAGCGACGTAAAAACATCGCCTCCAGTTTTGCGCTACCGCGAACCTCGCGGTAGAGTGACCAAGCACTCAATAAGTTTCCTCATACATCCCGTGCCGACGCGTCTCGCGACTGCTCTACATCATCGCGTAAACGTCCACTATTCGGGGGCGTGCGTACATTCTGAGAATGAATCACAGCATGCCTTCCGCTTCTCGGCACTCTAGCGTTCCTCCAGTGCGTTCGCGCGAGAAGCTCATCGCCATTTGTGTGCCGCTAACTGTTGAGCTGCTCATAATAACGCAGGACAGCATATAACGAGAAAGCCTGGCACGAGTGAACGGACATCCGTAAATGTCCGGGCGATCTATTCTTTGCCTCCTGGGTTGACGGTGTGCTGTAAACAAACCAAGTTATCTTTTCTTGTCCGTCAGAATTGTGTGCAGAGAGAACTCGGCGTGTTATAGCTCCGCTATTTTATATACTGTTGCCCACTACACACTCCAGGCTATGCATTGGGCTCTCGCGCTCGCTTAGCGCGTCGCAACTCTTTCGGCATGGCTCGTTGGGCTCATTTGTTTATATTGTGGTCACTCTGCCACCGCAAAAAAGCAAAAAAAAAAAAAAACTCCGACGCGTTCCTGTAGTTGAGAGAATAAACCTGCCAGCGAACAACCAGTACTCGTAACAATGCCTCAACTGAGGGTGTGTCGCTACTTTCTGCTTCTTCTTTCGCTCGGTACTTTATTTCTAGCAGCCCGCGCAGCCCCACCGCCCAAAATGTTTTGTTTCTCTTCTCGCTCCTCTTCGGCACCAGGTGCGCTGGAAGGTGAGCGGACGGGCGTTTATTGCCCCCCGCGCCGCTGCTGTGCAGGAAGTGCGACCAAGTTCGTTCTTCTGCTTTATTGCTGGGATGGAGAAGTTGGGTTCCATAGTTGTTTTCACCAGCTTACGCGCCCTGGAGCGAAAATACCCCTCGTAATTCGCTGGCTTCCATTCTTATTTGTCTTTTTGCTCTGCCTGCGACTCATTTCTCTGGTTGTATTTCATCGCGCCGGAAAGCCGGAAGGAAGCTGAGTTTGTTTCGCTTTCAGCCTTATCATGCTTTTGTTGGGATCTCTTTTACGTTTCTTCTTTCTTTCTTTTTTTTTTGTATACAGGTGCTTCTAAGTGGAGGAACACAGTCGTAAACACGTTCAAGCGGTCGTCTAAATGCGCCCAGAAGGTGCCAAACGACGCGCTCACACGTTGTGGACCATGCTAGTAGCTCGCAAAGTTGTATATGGGCTTTTTGTCAGAGTTGGTTCATAAAAGTTGTGCTTGGCTCTGAAGGCGGCGCTGCAGCACATTCGTCTGAGCTTAGTAGTCGGCGCCAACGTTCAGTCTTCTCCTGAACTCGTCCGTGGTACCGGCACCCCACAGCTCTGTTGTGCATAGACCCACGTAGCACTAAAGGGCCAAAGACTGATTTGTGTAAATCATGCATTTTGATTTAACGGGTAAACAATAATGTATGAAAGGGGAGAGATACATTTTGATAGTCTCTGCCTATTTATAGCGACATAATTTGTTGTGTCTATGTTGAGCTGATGAGTTCTAACGAAACCTGGACTTTGTTTGCGGCATGGAATAGTAGCAGTTTAAATCTGTATGCGGTTACCACTCTTTTCAAATGAACCGGCAGTACAGCGTGATTTGGCGACACCTTCGATTCACCTGGCGTTTCTTTGAGAACTGGTGACTTTTTTGATGTGCAAAAGGTAAGTGCGAGCCCAAATTCTACCTTTATGGCAAGTATCCGAAATAAAAAAAAGCGCGTTAAAATTGTTACGCGGGTTAGCGTGATTCTTAGCTGAAGAAAGGTGAATAAGAAAACAAAAATAAAAGAAAAGGCACTATGAACAAAAAGCTTGCGGTTTGAGGGAGAGAGAAACGAACAAAAAGAGCGCCTCTGCGGGGCTGGCATTTTTCGTTATGCAGATTTCTCGCACTGCCGTGGCAAGGACGGTGACAGAGGGAGTCGTTATTAATACGTTCCCTGCGCTGTGCGGAATGGAGCGAAGCGTTGAAACAGTACCAAGAGTGAAAGGTATACGGCCAAAGGAAACAGGAGAGGCAGCCTCGACGGCGAGCGTATTTCGAAACTCTACCGGAGACTGTGTTTGTGCATTTATATCGGTCTCTCTTTCCTTTTTATAAAAAAAATACGCGGCTCCAACGAGCCGTCTGGGTTTCTTTTGGCGTTTTGTCTGTTACGGTTCTTTTCCGTTTTGTTTCCAGAATCTTAGTTTTGAACGGAACGGAAACGACGTCGCATATTATGACCGAAAAATCGCTGTGACGTATAATCATTTTATGTCATCTTTCCCCGTGGGCTGGCTGCGCAGGTTCTCTTTCTTGCGTGGTATATATGTGCGTAGCTTCTTGCTTCCGGCTGCTGTCGCGGGCTGATAGGTTCGTTGGTGGCGAACGCGTTTTGCCGTTTCGTTCGTTCCTTTTCGGTCTTCCCTTATTCTCGCTGACGCAAGTCGTTGAGGCTCGCATATCCGGCCGTCGCAGTGACGAACGATCGGCGGAAGAAGTGAGATCTACCAGGGAAGACGTAAACAGGAACTTTCGGTGGAGCGTGAAAGCCGATTATGGCTTCAACTGGGCGCGACTCCAGCAACAAAGATGTCTTCGTGTGGGTGAAAGACGACCAACTTTTCTCCATTATTTTTTTTTATTTTGCGCTTGTCTCACTAGAACGGCTCTCGGTGTCTTCGCGCTTAATTTAAATACTCTTTAGTTGCTTTTCTTTTCCCTTCGCATGTATTAAACTTTAGAAGGTCTGAATTGCACGCAGCGTTCATGCCTTTTATTTGAAAAACCAGGAGCTGGCAGTGCACCAAGAAAACAAACAAACAAACAAACGAAAAACGAGCAGCCAAAACACATCCGTATTAACGATGATTTATGTATACATTACTATCTTACCATAAGCTCTCATAATCGCTCAGTTCACTCGCGCACACAATATTGCGCATTCATTCATTCATTCATTCATTCATTCATTCATTCATTCATTCATTCATTCATTCATTCATTCATTCATTCATTCATTCATTCATTCATTCGAATAACGGTTAGTGTATATGCACTTAGATACAATGCGCCTGTGCCAAAGTTCTCGTCGCTCACTGCCTTTATCTCATAGTTTCGCTGTCGCTCCTTGAGGCCACACCTCGCACATTGCGAAATTTTTTCGCCCGAGTCGTATAGGCCAACGTCGGCCACCCTCACGTGTCTGATACATATATCGAAGGAAAAAAGGAGAAAGGAAATTACGAACAGCCGGCGCCATTAATGACTAAACAAATAATGACAAAAAAGAAACGAAGTTAGGCTCCACAGCTGTCTCCTGTTCGTTTGCATGAGCTCTTATTGTTTATGTACTTATGACCTTTTGTCGCTATTTCCACTGGGATTGCGTTTCCACGGCACGAAGCGATTTATGATTATAGTCAGATTTGCATCTCTTGCACTTTTCGGTACACAGCCAAGACAAACTACACACATTTTCAGTAGTTCAGCGCTACGGCAAATGAAACGGGAGGTGGGAGGGGGCTCGTACGTTTTGACGCTCGAGTATTTTGTCCCTTCTCTTGCTCCGTCTCGCCATCTGCAGCTGCGGAAGAAACCTCACACCGGGCACGCTTCATCTCTGTCACACACACAGTCGAAAGGATTTCCAGTCCGAGTCCTCTCTGCGACTCGCGTCTCTCTGGACTCTTTTGTATGTGGGTGGCGCGGAATGCAGGGCAACTTAGTGTCGGTAGCGGCGGCTGCGATGGGCAGGCTTCTCGAGTTACCTGGTAAAATATTTGCCCTCGCAGTCCTTCGCTCCCGTCTAGCCCGCGTACCCGGAGCGCGGAGAGAGCCTTTTAGCCGCTGTTTGGGAAGGCGGTGCGCGCCCAACTGCGCCGGCTCGCCTCTCTGTCGGTCGCGGGAGTTGTTCGTCACGGGCGGCAGTGCTCCGCCGCTCGCAAGGGTGGCAACCCGAGAGCTGGCGGGAAACCCCCTCGGTGGCCCCTCTCTCTCTCCGGCAAGAACTGAACGGGTCTTCGTCATGGCGGCCGGCGCTGAGAAAGAGACGACCGGACAGGGCCTGTCCTCGCGTGCCCGAAGGACTTGGCCTCGCGGCCGCGCGATGCCGCCCGCCGTTCGCGTTTCCCGCCAGCGGTAAACGATCGAGGGGAACCTTTTCGAGATATGTGAACGAGCGAGCGAGTGAGTGAGTGAGTGAGTGAGTGAGTGAGTGAGTGAGTGAGTGAGTGAGTGAGTGAGTGAGTGAGTGAGTGAGTGAGTGAGTGAGTGAGTGAGTGAGTGAGTGAGTGAGTGAGTGAGTGAGTGAGTGAGTGAGTGAGTGAGTGAGTGAGTGAGTGAGTGAGTGAGTGAGTGAGTGAGTGAGTGAGTGAGTGAGTGAGTGAGTGAGTGAGTGAGTGAGTGAGTGAGTGAGTGAGTGAGTGAGTGAGTGAGTGAGTGAGTGAGTGAGTGAGTGAGTGAGTGAGTGAGTGAGTGAGTGAGTGAGTGAGTGAGTGAGTGAGTGAGTGAGTGAGTGAGTGAGTGAGTGAGTGAGTGAGTGAGTGAGTGAGTGAGTGAGTGAGTGAGTGAGTGAGTGAGTGAGTGAGTGAGTGAGTGAGTGAGTGAGTGAGTGAGTGAGTGAGTGAGTGAGTGAGTGAGTGAGTGAGTGAGTGAGTGAGTGAGTGAGTGAGTGAGTGAGTGAGTGAGTGAGTGAGTGAGTGAGTGAGTGAGTGAGTGAGTGAGTGAGTGAGTGAGTGAGTGAGTGAGTGAGTGAGTGAGTGAGTGAGTGAGTGAGTGAGTGAGTGAGTGAGTGAGTGAGTGAGTGAGTGAGTGAGTGAAAAACAGTTATTGATACTTTCGGAGAACCGAAGCGCACATTCGAAACTGTCCAGAATGTGTTTAGTGCGCATGTGCTTTTCCGAGAGAATGGCTACCAAGTCGCTCCGTTATCCCTATTGTTTTACTTGTTGATGATGGGAAGTAACCCCATCGTCCACAAGCCTGCATTCGCGTGCTTCATGTTCAGGACGGAAGACTGATGGACGATGGAGTGCTTTCTCCTTTGCCTCGAGTTAATGCGAAAGTTCTATGCCTAGGCCTGGGATCAACGATGAGATGGTATGATGTGCATTACCCATAGCGGGAGGTCAGGAGTTATAGCATTTGATCGCTTAGCCCGAGTTCACGGGTTCATACGCGGCCATGGCTGCTCCATATTGGCGGAGGAGGAATGCAGAGAAGCCCTTGTACTTCAATTTCGGTTCACTTTAGAATACCTCAGCTTGTCGAAGCCAATTTGGGAGCAGTCTTTGCAAGTCAGTATTTTTCAATGGCTTGATTGAGAAATAAAAAAACAAATTTAAAGGAAGCGCGCTGCGATGCGCAGTCGTAAAAAATTTCAACTTATCCGTGCCCTCTGCGAGGTCCGAGTGAGGCGAAATGTCACATTTGGGAAACGCTGTCGCATGCTTCAGATTGACTCCATCCATGCCGGCTAGAAATTTAATGAAAGAAAAACTCACAATTAGTTGCCGCTGTTTTAAGAAATGTTCATCGTCAGCCGTTCGAAGTGATGATTAGAATATCGTTTATTCGCTATTTGCCTTATTGTTCGATATGCGCGTGACGTCATTGAGCTCTCACTACGGATGCCACTGTCGTCGGACCACTTAGCGTGGTGCGTTGCCATGAAACGTTTCAGTGACGTCATCTGTGACGTTAGTACTACATGCGAGACAATCAGTGCAGTGGTAGCAAGTAGCGGTAACGCCACGCGTGATGTCGCTCCAGGGTAGACAATCAGTGTGTGCAGACTTTATGCCGATAGCGCCGAAGCCGCAGAACCAGGGAAACGTGCTGCTCAGAGCTATCGCTGTAAATGCAATGAGCGGATCAGGTCCTTGTGTACATGCATGTCCTTTGTCGTCTCCCCCTTTCCTTTCTTTATGCGCCTGTGATAGTACAGTAATGTATAATCGTGTTCACGATAACCATCGAAGTCATTTTTGTTTTAGTGACCGTCAAAAAAGGCACATTTTGTAATAGTCACTCTCACCATTAACATCGTCAGCAGCCTGACTACGCCCACTGTCCCTCGCCCATTGAGGGACAAAGACCTTTTCCATATCTCCCGAATTAACCCTGTCTTGCGCCTGTTGCGGCCACCTGATCCCCGCAGACTTCTTAATCCCATCCGCCCACCTAACTTTCTGCCGCCCTCTGATACGCTCCAGCCAGTGGACTCCAGTCTGTTATCGTTAACGACCATCGGTTATCTTTCCTTCGCATTACATGCCCTGTCCAGGCCATTTCTTCTTCTCGATTTAGTCTGGTTCGTCATTAACCCGCGTTCGTTCCCTAATTCACTGTGCCCTGTTCTTGTCGCAACATTACATCTATTATTTTCCTTTCCATAGCTCGCTGCGTTGTCCTCAATTTAAGTTGAATCCTGTACGACTAATGTTAAATGTCTGATTCAAAAACCATGAGCTATGCACCCAAGCAAGCTGACTTTAAAGACGAAATAAACTTGTTTTCACCATCTTTTCATGTGAGAGCCGAATATATATCAGGCCAACCCTCAGCGACGAAAGTAGGAAAGCCAGCAGTGACAGTCGTTACACGAAAAAGGTGCACACACTAATATTTCTCATAGCCAGCCTACTCTCATACAAGGTCGCTATTCCACAACGTTTAATGAGGAGGTGGTGACACTCACGGAGGCGCGCGTGCTATAACCAACGTGTACACTTTATATCTGGTCGTTTAACACATATTTGCTGTGCAAGCCATTTTGTTCTGCGCTGTATTCCTTTGCTTCCGGATCCTTCGAGATGAAAGCGAATGACCCTTTCATTGATGCTTCTGAAGTAAAACATCGTGTCGTGTGCTATGCATCGCTTGGTCATCTTTTAGATACACTTGACGTCGATCGGACAGCGTGGGGTGCCCTCGTCTAGTTCCGTGGAAGGCCCGAACACGTTGCTTCTTTTCTTATGGGCTGTCCATCTTAACCGATCAGTTAGGACGTAATGCCTCCTTTCTCTGGCTTTCTTTATCCCCAAACTCCGTTCATCATGAAACGAGGACAAGGGTCGGTAACGATAAGGAATGTCATCAAACGTTCGGGAGAGCGTGGCAGAAGGCCCCCTGGGAAGTCAGTCAGTGTGAAACATTGTTCTCGTTGCAGAGCCCATAGCTGTTACACTCGTGTCGCCCGGTCGTGCACTCGCGCAGGAAGGGGGGATGCAAAAAGAAACGAGGCCGTTTGTGGAAGCGGGAAAATGAGGAAGTTTGAGGAAGGGGGCGGGAGGGGATGAGGCAAGCCGATTGATGATGCTATCGCTGCGGCTTGCTTCCGTGATTGGATCTGCTTGTTCCCCATTCGGGTCAGGGATGCCTGCGTGGTGGTGCGCGCTCGATGCGCCCCCTACCATCCATCGATTCAGCGAAGCGGGCCCCTCTCCTCCGTCAGCATATAGCGCGCGCTTTTTTCCTTTGCTTTTTTCGCTCGCTCTCCGAGGTCGGTCGCCCCCGCTCGGCACAAATTAACTAGGCTACCGGTGCTCCGCCGGCGGTCGATGTCGGTTTTGAAATGTCCGTCCGGATTAAACGAGAAATGCTTTCTGTTTGTGTCCAGCGATGGGTTCGATGGCGAGATCACTGGAGATAGCCGGGGCGCACCTTCTGTTCTTCGAAATATTTCGGGTGCCCAGCGTTATTCTCCGCTCCGCCACCAGCCTCGCTGGGAAGCTTTAATGAGGATTTTTTTTATCTTCTATTCCTGTTTTACTCCTCTTCGATTTTTTCCGGTGTTCCTCCGTAATGAACTCGGCCTTTGGTGCTTGCTCATTAGGTCGCACGACTATGCGGACGTTGTCGCGTGGACGTCCATTTAGCTCGAGTTCTCATAGCGCGTATAGAGGAGAGCGTCATTTGCTGCTGGCCACGGCGCGCCGTTTAATCATGCCTATCTGATGCCATAGATTTCCCTATTGTTTCGCGAAAATGTTTCATTTCGTCCGGTAATTCCCGTTTCTCAGGTGTTTCAGCCGTGAAAGCCGCACTGAACTTTTCTCATCTCTCAACGCATTGGAAGACTTCGCGGCTATCATTACGTTATGCAGTTCGTCATCTAGATAACCAGCTAAAGACGGGCTGCTTTTCCGTTTGGTGCACATGTCATTTTGCTTTCATCATCAGCAGCTCGAGCGCTGTGTGGCATAGTTTCCCATTATTGCATGTTGAGTTTTACTTGTTCCGAAAACTGGCAGCCAGTTAAACCACGCACTTGTCTGCGCTTTGCCGCTTTAACTGCCACCAGAACTGATAACAGCTACACAACAGCTTACAGGTCTGATGTTCAACACTGCCGCTTATTGTTGATTAGCTCTATAAGATTTTGCGGGGCCTGATGTTCGCAGCTATTTCTCACGTCTGCGTTTAGCGGCGTGCGATTTTGTAATAACATAAGAAATTCTCTACCCTGTAGCGTATCTTGGGCATTGTATGCGCAGAAATAAACAAATATAATAAATTACAAGCTCTCTGAGCTCTTAATCTCGGCAAGATAGTATGATGCACACTGTACATCTGTTTTAATCCATTCCGAACTAGAACTCGCGTTTGATTCTGCAACTTGCTGAGCTGCGGCAGCTGTAGCTACGAGGAGGTGAACTGCCGCCTATTTTGCATGGACGACTAAACTGAGACCTCTGAGTGTTTAAACCATTTGCTATATATATTCAGAGATTTCTCGCCGTTTTTGATATCGATGTTGCGCACAGGAGGCAACGCAATGACGACATTAAAATGTCACATTTCCAGGTGTTTGAACATAGGCTACCAGTCAAGCTTGCGCCTTAGTGTCACACCCATGTTTAGAGACAGCATTTCTTATCATAGTAGCGAACTGTATTTGGTGCTATCTTTAAATTATCGGCATTATATATATGTCTGACCAAGAAATTTGGACATGAGATCATTGCTGCGCCACGCGCGTCATTCTCACAAACTGCACATGTCTCTCCTCGAAACGTTACAGAGAACACCAATAGCTGGCTGCCAGATCCGTAGGTGGCGCTACCATCAGCTAACCTTCAGGAAGTGGCCGCAGTGCTTGTCTGTATATTAATTCGGAATTTTGTGAGTGCTTTCATTGATTATCTCAGCGCGCAGCCACACCATGTTGCGACGTCCAAGGGGTCCATCACTAGTGCCAGGAAGCAACGTGTACGCATTGCGCCCGTATGAAGCGAAAGTGCTTCAACCGCGGTGGTCACACGCCTGAACACTGAGTGGGATTTTAATCATTCAATCATTTGTTTCGCGCTCCTAACTTTCACTGTTTAGGTTCCGTCTTTAGTAACTTGGAACTACGCCTTAAAACAAACTTGATGTTGTTGTGTTGTGCTGGGTTTAATGGCGCATAAGCGGCTAAGGCTATCATGCGTGAGGCTCAGGGTCAAGCTTGGTGTGTGTATATATATATATATATATATATATATATATATATATATATATATATATATATATATATATATATATATATATATATATATATATATATATATATATTCGAAACTTAGCAAAAGGTGCAAACGCAAGGGATTTTCCTGGTTGATTACACTGCGCTTTAGGCGAGTCATATTGCCATGAGGATTATTTTTAATCCGTCATTAATTGTACATCTATGGAAGTAAAATCTGCTTGATTTAGGATGAAAGCTATTGTTTCATAAAGTTTTCTGTGGTAGGATAGTAAGTTCATATAACAATAGAGAAAGGAACGCCGACCAAAACTTGCGGCAAAAAAAAAAAAAACTGTTACACGTTTCGGCTTCTGTACAGCAGCCTTGTTAAAGGTCTGTTTTTTTTTTTTTTTTTTTTTTCAAGGAGAAAGTCTTATGCGGCCCGTTAGCAGCTGAACCCTGCGTAGTTGTCGGCGTCCAGAAAAAGTGCTGCATGAAACCCCCAGTGAGGTCATGGGCAAAGAAAAAGTTTCTTTCAAAGTTGTGGGGATCTGAACCAATGACCTTCAGATTGCGAGGGCAGCACGCAGCCCATAGCCCATTGGCTAAAGACCCCCCCCCCCCCCCCCCCCCTTTCCTTTTTTTTTTTTGAAGATGGTATTCATTACACTGTAATAATGTTCTATTTAAATGAACTATTTACATATCTTTTAGGAAACTGCACGAGATACATTTAAGAAGCAGAGCAGCAAAACACCAGACGGGAAGTAAGGCTGAACACGCCACCAAGAGCGAGTGCCACTTCGGTTTGATTTCTGTTCATACACTTCCCTCGCATACAAGATGATTTGGCAGAAAGGAGATTTCATCGAAACTTGTTCACACTGCCCGTACATCATTCCACTTTTCCATACGGTTTGTAGTCCAATAAGGAAAATCATATCAAGAGGTCCATCAGTATATTTCACTGCGGCAAGGTATGGTATGAGAAGTCATATAAATCCGCTTTTTCAAGGTCCTTTGCAAGACATCCCAGAACACAATTGCGTCTTTACAATTAGTTGATGAAGCAATGTTCAAATATGCCCTTTTCTGAAACCAAATTTTCACGGGCAGCGTTTCCGTGTGCAGCTTCTAGAAGAAGACCTTGGTACACGGTGAAAGTAGCATTTTTTGCACCCGCGTAAGTGCACTTTGCTTCTTGGTTAAACCCCTGCCAAGCGCGCAAGTTAAGTGCACTTACGTGGAGTGCGCTTCGGCATCCTGAGTGACACTTTGGGCTACGCAGTGCTAAACGGGAAAGCAAAGTACACTCGTAGTAAAAAAAAATGGCGACGGAAAATGAGCGGAATTTCTGAACAGGACGATGGAAAAGAAATAAAGACTCATAATATTTGATTGCTTAACGTCATAGCGCAAATAAAACTAGGTTCAACAGTTTTTAACGATGAAAACAAAAGGAAAATAGAAGAAAAGCCAAGACCAGCCAAGACTATCCAGAATTTTGAAAACAAACAAGATGGCGGCGGGCAGCGATGTTGCATCTGATCACGTTTACTTGTTTTGTTGCTTCGCTTGTTGCTATAACCAACGAACTTTTTTCTGAAAACAGTGTTATAGCACGTAAAATAAAGTTGTAAGTACTATTTATGCACTATAAATTTTGTACCATTGGAACCGCTTGCGTCGAGGCTACGCACTCGGCCAGCAAAGTGTGATCCGTGAACGCACTCCTAGCGAAGTGCACTCTTCCGCGAGTGACACTCACTTGCGTCGTTTAGATGCAGCAAAGTGTACTTACAGCGAAGCACACTCTCCGTGAGTTCACTTAACTTGCCCGCTTGACAGGGGTATAACCTAGTGTATGCGTTGCCTTACGACTGTATGCTAATGAATAGCTGTGTCATTAGAAATGAATAAGAAATGTAAAATAAAAAATAACGTTCGCCTTCATAGCGCGTAAGTAGTCTTAAGTGTCCTCCGTAATCTTTCTCTCGTAAAATCAATTTAGTTTACTTTTATTGAATTTCTGGGTGACTCGCCTACATCGCCTACTTTTGGTGCTTGGCTCGGGCTACCACCGTTGCCGCGTCATGGTGTAGGTGCCGGCGTAGATGTCCCCCTGCGGTGCTGACCGCTGCCACCCGCAAGTGTACAGCTCGCGCCGCACAGAGCGGGGAAGACCTGGGGTGTCTAGCGTGGCAGCGCTTAATCTTAATCGCCCTCGCGGCGCGTGCGCTGACGCCGTTACCGGCGCTTCTCTTCGAGGGTCTGCTGGTACCGCTGTTGCCCCGGCGTCCTCGGGGGGATCCGCGTGCCGGCGCGTCTTCTAATTGATTGGCATGCAGCCAGCGAACACCCTCCCTCGAGGCTATTGGCGCACGCCTTCCCCGTGCCCTCCCCTCCATTTGCTTTTCGATGCTTTGCCTCACGGTGTAGCGCGCCTCACCGACGCCACCCTTCAGGCCCGCATCCGCTGTTCTTATTCTCTTTCTCGTAGTTTTTGTTCCTCCTATTTTTCTCTTTTTTTAGCTGTTGTTCAGTTTGCTCCGGGCGCCTTCTCGGTATGGAGCGCGCTGTTTTGCATGGCACTGGATCGCTCTTTCCTTCCTGGCGCCCTCCTTCAACCATAGCCAGAGGCTCTCTCTACTCCGAGCTCCCATCTTCTCTGCTGTTTGTTTCCCTGGCTAGAGCGGGCGCGATGCCGTACCCTTCTGGCTTATTGCCGCGTAGAATGAGATTGGAAAATGCGATTTGTTGCTTCTAAAAGGAATCTTCGCTTGAAGCAGAACTTCGCTTGCGGTTGTTTACCTAAAACCCTGCTTCTGTTTGCGTGATGCTTATGTGCTGTAAAGAAAACAGATGAAGAGGTTCGTTGGGAATGGCAAAACGGCGAATACCGCTTGTTCCATAAATGGAGACTGAGGACGACTCCACTCATATTTTTTATCCTAGTAAACATCGATTACATGGCTCTTTTTTATGTACAGTCTTTGTCAAAAGTTTAGAGCCCAGGGGGTTCGCTTCTAAGCCTTGTAGTGGGACTCCTGTAATATTCGTGGTAGTCCTATCCATTGGAGGAGGCAGGACCAGAAATCTTCTTACCTTCCGCAAATTTGGAGCGCTGGAGATGCATTAAGAACCAGACAGTGTGCTTCAGAAGCAAACCCCCTGGGCTCCAAACTTTTGACAAAGGCTATGTCCGGCCGCAGAAAGATGCATTTATTCCCGAGATAACTGAATTAAAATTTCTACCCGCCACTCGATTCAACTTGTGATGTGGACTCCTTGGTCACGGTTTTAAAGTAAGTGATCCATTAGACTAGCCTCTGAAATCCGCGACCCAGAAAGCTGCGTCGACGCATCGCAGTTAGCTTTCAAATTCGGCCGGTGATGGCGACGCCATGAGGTGTCGCCATCACCGTCTGGTTTAAGTGCACAACAACTGTTCGCGTTGTTTAGCCGGGGACCCGGTTTATTGGCGGATACCGGAAGTATGTCCTATTGAGTCCGTCATTTCCGTACCCTTATCTGCTGAATGCGAGGAGAGCGGTGTGATTGTTGATAAGGGGACACTGAGCGGGTAAACATGGCAACGAGCGAAGGGGCGCTGAGAGTCTATAGAGTCTACAAACGTGCACAATTTAGCGAGTTCTTGTTAATCTGTTCCGAACCAGCAAAACTGACAAGCTCCTTGCGTGTCTGTCATCGAAAAACAATATTGAACACCGAACACTGGTATGCAAACAGTAAACGTAGATGTAGTCGAGGAAATTATTCTGGTTTACCAGGTTTATGGCGACCACAAACTTTAAAGCGCGTTGTAGGAATGCAGCCGGCGCTCTGGGAAACGTTTTCCGGGCCTCTTTTTTATGCCGCGTCACGTTTAGCGCAGCGAGTGTAACTCAACTGAAGAACAAACGAAATTTTATGTTTTCATCTTTCTTTTTGCTCTCTCTGACTGAAATAAAGACCGATAACAGTCATAACGACAGGGGCGGCCATCCTTGTAGATTCCACGAAAGCGGAACGACAGAAGCTGGGTAGAAACGAGCCCATAGCTTTTTGTTTTACCTATATATGTTTCGCAAGATCCGAGAAGAAACCTAGTTTAGGTGTGTTGTGGATACACAAATCAATAGCGGCCCTGCGCGCAGAAGCGCACCGGGAAATAGCAGCGAGCCGTGGGGCGAACGCGGCTTCCGACTCGGCTTCTTCGCGGCCGACACCCACCTCCATTCTCTTATCCCGGCGCCACTCCATCGCAACTTTTTATCCCCGCACGTAACGCCCTTTCGGCGTGGACCGCACTCTCTCCGTATACAGCAACTCCCGCGCGTCGACAAAATGAAGCCGCGGAGTGAGCTTCTTCCGTATTTTCTTTGTATTCTTTGTTATCCGGCTGGAGTTTCGCCAGCGTGAATTGTGCTTTCGGTGAGACACTTCCCCTTTTTAGTGTAGCTTCTATGGAGTTTTCTTTGTTTTCTCTTTTTCTCAGTCTCTCTTTCAGGATATCTGTACACGTCTTTTTCCTTGTTATGAACGAACTCGGCGGAACTCGATGGCTCCATTGTTGATGGAATTTTCGCCGGTGCTATACTGCAGCCTTCTTGGCTTCTAGAGTCCTTCCGCGTTCTCTTTTTTTCTTTCTGTTTGCTTATGTTCCTGCGCTCTAAACACGCACTTGACGTCCTTCCTGCTTCTTCCGCCCACCACCTTGCGGCTTTTTCCCGCGTGTATTTTTTTTTTTTGTCGGAAACGCGTTTAGCGCGTTCTGTGACTCTGCTGGCAACAAAAAGTGGCGAGGCAGTAATTTTTTTTCTTTTTCTTTGCTTGGCTGTGTGTCAGAGAAGAAGAAATGACGAAGCGAAGTATACAGCGGACAACGATTATTTATCGAAGTCGGTGCGTCATTTATTCTGGTCTATACGAAGGAGGAATATCACTGAAATATTTGGCTGTATGCGCTGTACTGCGGCATTTTTTGTGCATACCTACCTCTCTACATCTGGTCTAATTCAGTTGGGCGCGAATTTTTAAGATAGCTATGGTGCATTTAGCTGACGCTAGTTTTCATTTTGAACGCGCTTGGTTCGGCATTTAAAGCGTAGTTGATTCAAAGCTTGAATTGAAACTCGCTGCCATAACCACGCATCCTTGTTAAAAAAATAAATTCAGTCGATTAGGCTAATTAGGCCAAATGCGGCTGTCTGCGCTAGCATGATGTGTTTCGGTGCTGCGCTGGTCTGCTAGGTTAAGGTGGTTGTTGGTGTGTGTGTGTTCTTTTTTGCAGAGGTGAAAGGCGGGCATTGCTACACCTGCCGCAGCACCTGCATTGTGCCGCTGCGCCACTGCTCACCTGCCCACCGGCAACACTTTGGCAAACTGGCACAAGGCAGGTGCTGCTGCAGGCGTTGCCACCGGTGGGACTTGGGTTGCTGGGTTTGGGTTGCCACCCAGTTTGCTCTTTCCGAGCAACCTTTCACGTTTAAATGGGCGTCCGCCTGACAGGCTGCACAGGTAGTCCACCACCCGGTGGACAGGTAAGCAATCTGCCACAAAACCGGCTTCGGACAGACAGACAGAGAGACAAACATACAACGGCTAAATGCAGGGAATGGCCACTATGTGTGCTAGCGTCCTAAAAAAGGTGATTTTATTATATCTCCTAGCACTGAAGTCTCGCTTCAGTTACAGTTAAAGTCAGTTGGTAAGCAGCCTAAAATAAGGTCAGTTACGGTTAAATGCCAGTTGGTAAGGAGCTTTAATATAAGGCGAAAGGACGTGCATACATGTATTCGTGCTCTTATATAACAATCTGTTATACACCGATCCTGTTTCTTGCGAGTGACGCAGTTTACAAGCATACTAAGTGGCCTCCTCAAGGATAGTCCTTTTTTATTGTTTCATATTTTCAGGTGTTTCTTGTGGCTTAAATAGCTCTTCTTCTATTTGTCATCGAAACCGACCCTCGTGCTCTGTTCTCGTGTGGCTGACATTCGGTTAGAATGCGTCCGGCCCTTGGCCCTTCGGAAAGCCCGCACGTGTGCGTCGGCCGAAGTGCGCATCCAGAGGGCTCCGACTTGCACTTGTTCTTATTTTATTTCAGTTACTTCATTGAAGCCATGCAACTGCCGCCATACAAGACCCATGTTTTCATGGCGAGTGCGCCATATATATTACTTCGTCTGCTGTTAGCGCGCTGTTTATGACGACGCTCATCCTTCGCGCTTAGCGTGGTTTCGAGAATGCCACAGAAACGCGGGCGCTGTCGCCTCGCTGTCGTCTACACGCGTGCCAGGTTTTGACATCCCCATAGCATAACATCGTCATCGTCGTCCACGTCATTCGCCTGCAGGAAATATGGTTCCTCCCCCCCCCCCCCCCCCTTCCCCACCTCGGTTGGTCGCGCTCTGTACAGCGGGGCAGCATCGCTGCTCAAGTTTCTTTTTAGCGCCTCGTTGCCGGTGTCTCTGCGGCTGCTTCGGTCTGAGTTCTGCATCGTTGTCCAAACCCCCTCCGAAACACCCGTTCCTCCCAATTTTCTCTCTCTTTTTTTCTCTCGCTGTTCTTTCCCTCCAACTTGCCGGCTGGTTTGGCTCCGGTTCGGGCATGGCAAAGATGGATGGCCGCTTCTCACTTGCGACGGCGAGCGCCGCCCCGGTGCCCGGATCGCTCTTCCGGGTCCCGAGCCAGGAAGCGAGCTCCTCCCAACGCGGGGATAAATAAACAGCGCACAAGGGCGCGCTCCTGCCGCCTCGAGAGCCCAAGAAGAGAGAATAAAGTAACTGCGCGCGCCGAAACACAGGCTAAGTGATCGAGCCGAGCCGAAGGCGGCGCGGACGTTTAAGCGAGTGAATTTGTATGCCGAAATTGAACGGTTTCGCGCTGCCGGGCGCGCGCGCCGAGGGGGCGCACGTAAAAGAGGAAGTTTTCTTTCTCTCTTTTTTCGGAGGAGCGGATACCTGGAGGCAATTTGTATTCAGTGGCTTCTGGCGCGTGAGGCGCTTTGTGCCGGGATTTCCAGGGCCGAGGGGCTTGGTTCCCTTTCTCCTCCCGGGGTGGCGCTGGCGGCGGCAGCGGGCTTTGGCGCGTGCTGAGGCATCGTTTCTCGAAAGAGGTGCCCGGCACGTTCGTCTCTTCCGCCTCCACGGACGAGGAAAAATGCAGCTTCAGCTCCCTTCTAAGCGGGGGAGATTATATCCTGAGCCGGACGTTGACAGAATACGTCGCACTTTCTCGCCGATTCCTCCCGCCGTGAAAGCGCCGTTTCTTTACTTATCTTCCGTACGTGTGCGGTGAGGAAGGGGGCAGTCGGTGCTGCATCTTGTTAATTTGCGTTGACTTTGCTCGCATACTCCCAGGTTTTGAAGGCAGTGACGGGGATGCGGAGGAGCAGCATCTTTATTGCAGATAAAGATACAGTTCCAGGGTGTGCTTGAGCGGGAAAGAAATGGGGAAAGTAAAGAATGAGATTTCGACGCGAACGCGCTTGCTCTTTGAGCGCTTGTAACACTTTCCCTGGTTTTCTAGGTATGTAAGTATGATTACCATGAATTCAAACGAAAACAAGAAATGCATATTTCAATCATTGTTTTGTTCTCGCTCTGAGGCTCATGGCGACGAAATTGCTGCTCTTGCATGTTTACGTTCTTGTCGGCACACATTAAACATAATTTGAAATCTCTGTTTCCATTTGCACTTTCGCTTGTAAAGCGCCCAAGTTTCCAGCCTCTAATGCTTTCTTCGGCTTCCAGTTTTTTACAGTGATGGGCCACGGGTCGGCGGCCAATGACTGAACTGTAGGACGGGTGGCAAAAGGTGTTTTGATATACGCTACCTAGAGAAATATAGCGTACAGAACCTCAGCGCGAGAGCGCATGCGCTCCACTCCCAGCGGGTCTTCTTCGGCTTCACTCGTCGGCAAAGAACATACTATCGAATATGTTAACCTCCTTGCGAACTGCATATGCAGTCTCCATATCCAGTGTGTACACGCATGCACTGGGAGCCTGGGGTATCTGAGCTAGGCATTTGACTTGTTCGGCTTCATTAGTCAGCCTGGGGGATGGGGTGGGTATCATACTTTATGCTGGGAAGGAATCACTTTTGACAGAAAAGAATATAGTAGTGGAAGGTCGTTGTGCTAATTGCCCCCTTATTCCAGTTACTATCATGCACGCAGTCATATTCGCCGCTAGAGTCTTGTGCAGTAAAATTCTCGAAATATGTGCGTTATTAACATTATGATTATGCTGTTCAATTTATCTTGCATACCAAAAATACTCTCGGTCAGCAAATTAATGAATCGAATTTGCATAAATATTATTTGGTAGGTGGATGACTTCTCCTTCCAAGTAGTAGGGTAAGGGTTGGCGAGCGAAGAGAGAGTAGCATAGCATTGTTAGACTATGTGATAAACGGCAGGATCACATGCAGGACGGTCACCGGAGTGTGGTTGGCAAAACACTAACTTGCACGAGTAAGCGCGAGCAGTGCAGAAGCAAAGTACTGCGAAAGCGAGACTTTTCTGGTTTTTTTTTTAGAAGGTGCCGGCATATCTCCGGCATTTTCGCTAAAACGATGGAGTCAGCCACAACCAGTGCCATCCGTAGCTCGTAGGGCTGTGTGTGCTTATCAGAATTCTGCAGTAAGCGAAGCAGCAAGAAGTTCGAAGTGAACGGCACTAACGAGGAGGCGCTTGAACGAAGCTTCGCTGTCTCCGCCAACGTGGTGCACCTTCTTGCCGCTAGGCGGCTGCCTTCCAAGGCCTTCTTCCGTGAACCTCGACCGCTGCGGCAGGGGCTTCACCTCCGCTTTGCGCTTTACTTGGCCCCCTACTGCAGCCTCGCTGGGGCTAAGGAGACCCTCGTGTCCACTCTGTTTGCGCAGTTTGGAGCCGCGCGCTCCTTTCCTCTTGAAATGCGAGCAGCGGCGCGCGGTCTAATGAGCCCTTTGTTTGCGGAGGAACCCGCGGTGCCGCAGCGCTCACCCCCATACGTCAGGACCCGGTGTCCTGACCGCAGCGCGGCCCTTTTGTCTCCCGCGACTTTGTCTCCCCTTCCGGCCGCCGCCGTTCCTCTTTTGTCTTTTGGCTTCCTCACCCTCTTCCTGCCATTGCAGTATAGTGCGACGCTCCTTCGGTCCTCGCGCCGTGAATCTTCCTCTGGGGAGCCTTTTTCCTCTTGGCACTGCTCGGAAACTTGGGGACCGAGGCTGGAGCCCGGGAGGCGGGGACGGCGCTCCGTAACGCACGATCGGCGTTTACGTGGCTAGAAGTAAACCCGCTGCCACCGCCGTCGAAGACAGGGGACAGCCGCCGCCGACGGCGGGATGCTGGGGGATAGAGGAAGCTGAGGAAACGATAAAGGAATAGCGGACGCCCCTCCACTGGCGAATAGCGGCGCGGGTTGGGAGAGGGCGCGGCTGCTCCCTGAACAGCGTGCCGGCCTTGTTCTCGCCCGGATGGATGCGCGTCTTTGCTGCTCTGATTCCAACGATAAATAACGAGCGAAGCAAAGAAGAAAAGGGGGAAACCGGGATACTGCGCTGGGGCCTCCTTGTGTTTTGCGGCCAGCTACGGAGGAGTGCGTGATACAAAGGGAAATGTTTTCCTATTTTTCGCGCTGCGCAGCCGTTCTGGAGGGGGCAACTAATGTCGTCGATAATGCGTTCGGCAACCGTACACGTATAGTGTACAAGGAAGGGGGCTCGTCCCGTGCAATGCCGATGTGCAGCGGAACGATACCGAAAGAGAAACCCTTTATTTTTTTCTGCCGCCTCTCGCTCCCGCTGCTTGAGGAGAGACGCAAAAAAAAAAAAAAGATTGAAAACACCCATATGTGCAGACCGGAGTGTGCGGGCGCAAAAGGGGGTTCGAGTATACGCGACAGAGATGGAGACCTTTCCTCCTTCTTCCCCAATCCGCCAGGAGCATCCGGAAACCTACGCAGCAGGACCATCGTCGTCGACCGGCCGCTTGAACGATTAGCGAGCGCTTCGATATTTCACGCAGGATCGATGCGGCCAAAACTGCGGACATAAATTCTCATAACTGTCGCCAGAGGGTCGTGTTTTCCCTCGGCGGCAGCGGCGGTGGCGCGTTGCAAGCTTGGCGGCCACCCTCTCCACCTTCGAGGGGGGCTATCATCCCCCCCAAAAAAAAGTAGGGAAAAAGGAGAGAAAGTAGGGAAAAAACGAACACTCGGCCAGCGAAGGATATAAATCGGCGAGGCGACTGCGGATTGTCTCGATTTCTCACCGTGTTCGCCCGTGTTTCTTGCCGATCGCCTCCTTGTACTTCTAGGTGCTTCTTTTGCAAACTTCTTCGGCCTAGTTTGAGCGTCCCACCAATGGATACGTGAGCGGACCAAGCGACTTCTGATTGGTCTTCCGACCGGAACAACGGGACTCCGTGCGTATGGCTGCCGGCGGCGCCAAGCAGCTTGGCCCTCAGCGAGTGCTTCGTCGTTCGCCAACGCGAGAGAAGAAATAATAAGAAAAAAGGTGGAAAAAAAAAAAAGCGGGCGTTTGTTCTCTGCGGTGACGTATCGCACCCGTTGCGTCAGCGTCGCCTCTTTCCGGAACCGCGCAATATTGTATCGATACATGAATAGCAGGGATTCACCAGATTTTTCGTTTCTGGCTGATTTTCACGTTGCGACTGGCTTTTATCTATGGGCCGCGCGAGTCGGCGCTGTTCGTATCGGCGAATCTCTTGGCCTTGTGCCAAAGTATTTTGCGAGCGAAGGGGATTAAGCGCTTCGTGAATGTTCTTGCATTTCGCGTTGTCTATCGACTATACGTAGAGCTGCTTCAACGCCAAATGGCTGCGTGATGTGTCGAAGCGATTGAAGAGATTTGGATACTCCATCACGAAGAAGGGGAGAGGGACGGCACAATTTAGACTTTCTTGAAAATTTAGAGCGTTCAGTGCAAGCTGTTTAATTTCTTGCACCCAGTTCCCATCACAATTAACGCTTGAGGCGTTTCTATCAGCGTGGGCTTGCCTTATGTTCAGGGGTTCCCCCAGAAGCTGGTCGATATTCGCTTGTCGTTACGCTGTGTATTAGTGGCAAGTCGCTTATTTGAATATCTTGGCGTCCCGTGACTGGTTGAATGAGGTGTTCGGCATTAGTCTTATTTAGGCGCAAGAAACAAAGAAATACAGTCGGACATCGTTTTGACGAAACGGTTTATAACGAAATTATGGATATAACGAATGAGTGACGATTCCCTTTGGAAGCTCGGTCAACACTGGCTGTAAAGAAGCTACGGCTGTAACGAAGTAATCGCCGGGCCCTTCAGCTTCATTACAACAAGATTCAACTGTATCTGGGGAAGCCACAGCTATACGGAAATAAAGCAGAGTTTATTTTCATTTGTGCCAGATTAAAAAAGTATTTTTTCTTTCAGTAGTTACAGGGAGACTGTAATTTTAGGTGCAAAAAATAGAAGTTGGCGTGCATCGGTCTGGCATACCGCGTTTTAATCACAGAGAGACTATTCTCACCGAAATGCCGACTTTAATCTAGAAAAACAAGAAAATACAAATACAGATGTTGACTTTACCGGCCTATTTCGCAAGTAAAATAGGTTCTTGGGCACCGATTTTTGATCGCGGATTCCTGACATTACGCTACGCTGCCATTCACTTCAAAATGTTGGCAGCTCGTCTTTTTCGGTGAGGACGTCGCGCGTTCGAATGGAGTGGCGGGAAAATTTTGAAATTCAGATTGTTCGCCTATAAGTACGGCTTTTACTGCCGGACAAATGTCAACATTGCCAGAAAGAGGCAGAGAATCAATTTTTACTCAGAGTAATTATTGGAAAGGGTTCTCCCCACGGTCCGTTTAAGTAGACGAGGGTTTCGACCGGCTACCTTTCGAATGAGGAAAGGTGTCAGCCGCGGTGGCTCAGTGGTTATGCCACTCGGCTGCTGACTCGAAAGAAACGTGTGCTATCCCGGCCGCGGCGGTGGAATTTCGAAGGGGGCGAAATTATAGAGGCTCGTGTGCTGTGCGATGTCAGTGCACGCTAAAGGACCCCAGTTGGTCGAAATTTCCGGAGCCCTTGACTACGGTGTCCCTCACAGCCTGAGTCCCTTTGGGTTACTTAGGCCCCATAAACCATAAACTATTCTGGAAAAGGAAAGAGCGTTTATAAGGGATAATGAAGAATTAGGGATGTCAGGTGTACACCGGGCAATTCCTTAACAGCATCACGCGGCCATCGAAGAAATGTTTGCACATTGGCACATGTCGGAGTCAGGCGGCGAAAATGGCGGCAATATGCGCATGCGCAAAAGTGCTTACCTCTTGCAGCATATTTGACACTGCGCTTTGTCACCGAGCGCGGTACGTGGATTTGTTCGACGCTTGCGTGTTTCTGTTAAATAATAGTTAGAGTTTACGTTCCTTACGAAACAGTGCCTTCAAGTTGTGTCGGGGACGGAGAGAACGGTGCTTCAGTCTGCAAACAAATTAGCGGGAAATTATCGTCCAACTGGCGGAGATTTTCCGCGAGAAGTGTCGCGCGCTCTTCGTTTATCGGCGCAGGAATGTTTACTCTGTCTCGCCCGCTCTTTATCGGAAGGGACTCTTGTGAGCGTCACGTAGAGAGATAACTGCTCGCAACATGCGCGCACGAAAGGCACTAAACGTGGCGGACATGCATTGCCTCGCCGGAGCGAGGACAGAGCCGGAAGCCCAACGGCGGAGCTGGGAGCGAGGCGTCGTCGGGAGAAGAGTCGCATGCTCGGCACGTTCTTATCGAGGCACATCGTGCGCCTGTGCGCGCATAGATACCTTCGCCACGCGCCGCCGAGGCACGGTGGGCTAAAAAGCACGTCTCAGGAAGTGTTCCCAAAAGGCTTCAAGATTTGCTTTGCTTTCAACTATTCCTCGCTTTCTTCCCGTACTATCTGTTTCGATCGCTGCGCTTCTGCAGCTAATTCTTGTTTTGGAAACGCGTAAAATGTGTTTGAAGATATCGTTCTTCGGTTTGACTTGGTCGTTGCGCTCTCTTAGGTCTCAATCTTTTTTACTCCTGTCTGCGTGACGCCGGTAAGATCGTGCGGAACGACGAAATCAAGCGTTTTAAGTATGAACCTTCTGCCCGCGTGCTGGGCGTGAAGTAAGTTTTCGGATCGAATCCCTGTACGCTCGCGCACACCTTGGGAACGGAAAACAAGTAAAGACCTCTTGGCAGGATTTTCTACCGGCAAGAAATGAAGTACATATGTGGGGTGAATTTACCTTCAAAGATTACTGTGAGAAATGGGAAGGATTGAATCTGTTTGCGTACTGTTATGTACGATATGTATAAAAAGCTGTTTTTGGGGCCGAGTAAACTCTTACGCGCAGAGGTTTTTAGGCTTTCGGCTCTGTTTTGTGGAGCATACCTGTTGTATGAACATGCTGGGGTGAAGTACACCGCGTTGTTTGCTTTATCCATTTATGGTCAGAAATTGTGAGCGTCTTCAAGGGAATTTCTCTGTGAGCAGGATGCGCATTGAGCCCAGCTCCCCAACAAGTTTGACGCGTTAAGTAAAGTTGAAAGCTGGTGAAAGGAGATGCGAAAGCTATTCACAGAGATAAAATCAACTGCATAATGGTAGATACGCAAGATGTAGGGGCGCAGTAACTTGCATTCTATTAATGCTCAAATCTGGCATTGTCAAAAATACGAAAATCTAGTGATTGTCAGAATCGTTTGGTATTCGAGACTTAATGTCTTAATTCGTGGTAAGTGCACACACTGTATTATTTCTTTGCAAAAAGGGCTTCGTTATGGATAATAGCGGTAATGTTGTTTTCCTTTCGGGAAAGAAGATTGCGTTTAAAAAATCGTGCAGTTTATTGCATAAATTACAAGCGCAACATTATGGAATAGTACAAACAGCTGAAGTCTTTACAGGCCGCTTTCTCTATTTTTGGTGTCAACTAAGCAGGGTAAATTCAGAGGTCATGAACGTCAAAGCCAAAAGATCTTGCGACGTTGTAAAAATTTACGAATGTATCGTAACCAGCACCATTTTCCCCAGGATCCGTGCATTTTATATTGCAGTTTGTTTTCAACTGGTTCGCATTAAAGTTTCAAACGCAGTGTGCGATACTTTCGGGATTTTACTAGCGGTAGTGCGGATATAAACGTACTTGGTTGCTAGAGGTAAAATGCGAAATTGAGAAACGCTTCATCTAGATAAACATTTATTGGGAGTCGATGTTTCGGACAGTGCCTGTCCTTCTTCAAGACTTCAGTCTTGAAAAAGGATAGGCTCTGTCCGAAGCGTCGACTCCCAATAAATGTTCACCTATATATATATATATATATATATATATATATATATATATATATATATATATATGTGTGTGTGTGTGTGTGTGTGTGTGTGTGTGTGTGTGTGTGTGTGTGTGTGTGTGTGTGTGTGTGTGTGTGTGTGTGTGTGTGTGTGTGTGTTACTAGCGTTAATGCGGATTTGAACGGAGCCGGGCTCAGGACTTTGCTGAAGCGTGCGCAGTAATTAATTACGATTATACCGCGTCTTCCTCGCTCCCCTTAAAAGGTTCGGCGGAACGTGCTCCTGCAAGCGTTAACTAAGCGCCGCCTTCAGTCTCCTCCGCTTCACCTCTTCAACGCTGTTAAGAACTACTTTCCTCCAAATATCTTTGCCCTTTCGAGTATTTTTCTTCACATAAGTGCTTATTCATTCTGTTTCTTTCCTTTGCCTTTGTACCCAGTGCGGCTTGATTATTGTTCTATATTTTCTTTTTGTGCGACAGGTTTTGATTTCCTCCGGGAAAGTTAGGGGGATTCAGACCTCGTAAGCCTGCCAAGGTACTACATTTCTCCTGCTGGGACAGGAATAATAAAATGGCAGCAGAAGCGAGCCCAGCAGGAACACGTGTGCTGCCCGGGCGCTGGGAAACGTGTTCCCGCTCTGCAAGCTGCTCCGCGATGGGGGAGTGCGTGTTCGAACAATTCGAAACCTGCGAGGCTCGTCAAAAAGCGAATGCCGTCTCCACTGGCGCGGCCAGGAGCGGGGGAGGGGAAGGCACCCGGAAAGGCATGGCGCAGGAATGAATAAAATGCTGGGCGGGAAAAACGTGGAGAAGGCGCGAGTCGGAATCGAAAAGGCACGGGAGGAGGAAACTCATAAAGAAAGCACTCTTGACTTTCTGGCGTAGTGCGTGCCCGAGAAAAAAAAATAGAGAAAAAAATAGAGGGTATTGAGCGACCAATGCTGTCAAGAAATCAGGGACGATAGAAAGACTCAAATGGGAACTGAAAATATGAAAGGTGACCCGGAAAGGAACCGAAGAATGCAAAACGTTGTTACAACAGCCGAGGCGTTGTTGGGCTTCGCTGCATTACTTCGCTGCAATAAGGGAAAAAGAAGGCGGAATGCGAGAGGTAGACGTAAAACTGCGTCGCCGACTTAGTCTATGCAGCAGGCCCGGCGAGTCGGCGACGTATGGCCGGTCGTTGGAAAATACGCGCCGCTTGGCGACAGCCCTCTGCGAGTTTTATTGTTCTTTTTTTTACTTCTGGCGAAACGATGCAAGTGCACGAACTGGGTGGCTGGCTCTACTCGTTTGCGTGTGGGCGTTGCATTCCGCGAAACTCCCTCTGCTCGCGTCAGCTTGCGCTAAAGCTGCTTTCCGCAGTGCGGCGCACTTTTTCATGACGCCAGGTGCGTTGAAAGTGAACGTTCGAAT
Organism: Amblyomma mixtum; assembly: GCF_055824585.1. Classification (NCBI taxonomy): domain Eukaryota; kingdom Metazoa; phylum Arthropoda; class Arachnida; order Ixodida; family Ixodidae; genus Amblyomma; species Amblyomma mixtum. Next base: position 313,731,570 of record NC_143013.1, on the reverse strand, counting down.
AAACTGACGACGTTGGAAAAGTGGGTTATATTTTTTTCCGGCAGTAATTCTCTACATTTCAGTCGTTCGAGTTCTTGGTGACTATGCGCATGGCTATTTTTATTTCTGAAAACATATACGATTTCATACTAAATGCTATGACCTCATTAAAGTATTGGCGCCGCTACAAAAGCCGTGCACGTTCAAAAAGAAATACTCTTCGCTTATGTAGTTATCGCTATCGAGAAGTCGAATTTCTGCATTGTACGGAAAATTATGATAAAATGTAATAAAGGTAAAGCATTGTTTATATTTAGGACCCTTCGTTTTAGTGTAAAACCCTATTTTATCCGATTCTTACATCCCGAACATGTTTTTTTAAAAATCGGGTTAAGCCCCATTACTAGCCGAAAATAAAGTTTCTATGAAACTTAGTTTTACTGCGGTTAACGCTAAAAACAGAACACGAAAATTAGCGGACGCCTTCTGCTTATTACAGAAAATGCTTGCAGTCAACTGATCATTTTAATTTTCGTCTAACACTTTGTGGCGGTCGTTTATTCGAGGTCATCTTCGAACAGTACCTTTTGGAAGGGAGAAGCACAACACAGGTACTGACCAGATGTCTCATTGACGTCATTTTATCCAGCGCAATCTACGCTAACGGTGTGCTATTCCAAGTTACTTGTTTGTTTCAACTGATCGCTGAGACTTTAAATTACTGTTTCCGCAGTGGAGAAGGAAAAGCAGACAGGTCTTGTGTAGCCGCGGAAGTTCTGCGCAGCAGATTACAAAGTGCGTGTCAAACTATTTTTTTTAAATGAAAAAAAAAAAACGCAATATTCGATTTTCGAAAAGCATTGCAGTGCAATCTCCCCTTTCTATATTGTTCACAATATAATGTGCAGAAATATAGCATTTTATGCCATTGAAAAAAAAAGCTATTGTAATGAATTTGCTTCTACTGGAAACCATGGCTGGACTGAATTCGAATTACGGATTGTTTTACAGAATAATCTGATTCATACCTGAAAGTTAGCTGGAAAATATCGCCCGATTCCCCCCCCCCCCCGAAGTCAGAAAACAAAGAAGACCTGAAAACGAAGGAGTCTATTAATATAAAACTAGCTCAGTTCTACACGTTCCACGACTCAGCGAGTGGTAAAGTAAGAAAGTTTGAGAGGCTTTTTGGCAGAGATGACATAAGCGCCCCGATATGGTTGTGAAGGCTTCACTCACTGTGAAAGGGCTGCGGAATATTCGGAACCTTTTTGTACGAGCAAGAGTCTCTCCGCAACAAGTTCTGATTAAGCAGACCAGTTCTGGCGATAATTTCCCAAAGTGGAAGGACTTTTGCAAAATAGTTCTTTTCTGTATTTTTTTTTTTTTTGCCGTAGACATATGAGCTTAGAAGAAACCAGCGCGCTTCCTCTCGCATGGAGGGCAGGTCACGGTTCTCACGGTCTTGTTCCTACTGTCGTTTTCGGGTGCCGCCTAGCGACGGAAGCTGCGAAGTTAATCTATGAGAGGCCGTCTTCTACGATGATTGATATGTTTTAGCAAAAGCCTCACTGGGCTACGTTTGGCGCCTTGTGAAACGAGAATGAACCAATGGCTTGTCCAGAATTGGTGCATGTGATAGCGAGAGAGCTTTTTTTAAAAAATAAAGAACAAAACTCGTCCTAGTCCTGAGCCTGCTAAAGTCAGTCGGTCACCAAGTGCACTAGCTGGGAAGCCACCGGCTGGCGACACCAAAAAGAACTAATCCAAAACAGGAAGTTCCACTAGAAGTATGAATTCATTCATTTTGCAGAAATTTGTAATGCAGAGGGAGATTGATGCCTTTTTTTTTGTTCTTGTTTTATATCTATAAGGTTTTTCGCTCGATCCACTTTTTATAGCATCCCCACCTGTGTAAAGCTTCATATTCAAATGAGACAGCCACTCAAGCATTGCTTTTTTGTAGCGGCCTCTCCCACTCCACTGCTGCTATCACCTGCCCGTCACTCTTCAACGCCAACATTGAACTTCATATGTCATCGTGAAAAAATGTACCAATTTTTGATTAACCCACCCCTTATGTAATACCCCGAAAGGGGCCTTTAAGGTAAATAAATGAAATGAAATGAAATGAAATGAAATGAAATGAAAGTTCGTTCGGTTCAGACTAGTGCATTTGCGTCAGCTACCGCCCCACCAGCGCCAAATCTGGACCCGCTGTACCGTCGTACCATTCACCTTTATCTTTGAAGTGCCCCATAATAATAACTATGGTGACTACGTCTTTTTGTGAAGAGCGCTTTTTTTTTTTTCCTTTCCCAGCGCTCATGAGAGATATTCCTCTCCTTTAGTAGTGTTTACGTGCAAAACTTTTCCCTCATCAGCTTCTCAGTTCGCACCTGCCACTTCTAGCCTCTCTTGTGAATTGGAGCTTTCAGTTTTTGCGCTGCCTTTACGTCAGACGGTTCTCTCTCAAGACTCCTTTTGCGCTCTCGGCTATTTCATAAAAAAAAAAAAGAAAGACGATGTTCGGCTTTCCGGCTTTCAGTGGCACTTGAGGCCCAGACGGCTCGACCGACTTCTCGTTCTCAATAGACGAGTAATTGAGGGTGTCTTTTTGGAACCATCGAGAAAGAAAGTTCGCATGATTTATAGCGTTTTCCTTATTTCTTAGCGCTCTGCGCTTAAGTCGACTTTCTACGAGCAACAAGAAAGGAATTTTCTTCTCCTGAGATGGTTTTGTCTAATTTTCCTTGGTTTACTTCGTGACGCGTTCTCGTTGACGTAGTTGGTAGTTCCGCTTCGACCCTTTCCTGAGTCTTTGTGCTCATCGTAGGCGTTTCAGGAAATGAGAGGAACGGCAGAAGAAAGGGCGCAACACTACAGAAGGCTCGGTAATTTGTTGTTTCGCATTGGGTCGCCAGCTCTCTTAAAAAGACGTGGATGAGAAAATTGTCCTTTCGAAATGTTCTCGTTCTTGTGACGTTTTTCTGCAGTCGTACTTAAAAGTTCATATTATGTTCTTTTTTGTTGTTCGAACGATGTAATATATACTGTCAATTGTCAGCCCTGCTGGCCATGTATACTTACAGCTGTTAACTATTAAGCTTTTACCTAGTCGGTTATAGTTGGTAATATCTGAACCCGAGAGCTGATTTTTAACTTGCGAACGACGAACTGTTACCTGCCTGTGACGAGAGTCTATCACACAGGCTTCGTGGAGGCTGGCTTTTTCATTCTTTTATCACCTCCAAACAGCCCCTGGGGATGTCAGTGAAGAATTCTGTGGACAGCAGACAAAGCTTGTCTTGTTTCAGTCTCTAACCACATGTTTCTCGCCGTAGCAAACTTGTGCTTCGGCCTTTAGAACGCGTTTTTTCCATATCATTTTTCTGGTTTTTACCATTCGGCACGTTATTAATAGGAACGGAACCACGTCTCAATGAGCCGTCGCTCTAGTGCGAAGGTTATTTTCGCTGAGGACTGAAAATACTAAATGCATAACGTGGCTGTAACCTTATAGAGCTTTCAAGAAACTTCTATCTGGGGAATCAGCACTCAGTGCACTATAACCAAGCCTCTCGTTGATTTCTTCGGAGTGGCTTATTATTCTTCGGCTATTTTAATCGCTCCGGTGTGGTGTCCTCGTTTATTTATAAAACCCTCTCCTCTTATCTGTGCATCTGCCGTCAGGCCCGTGTCCTTAGGCTGTTGATCCGAAGGTCGTGGGTTCGATTTCCATCGTAGCGGTTGTATTGTGACGGTGGAAAAATGCAACAACGTCCCCAAGAGAACCCCTAGGAGTTCAAATGAATAAATAAATAAATAGAAAAAGTCAATCAATTAAAGAAATAATCGATTAGTCAGTCATCTTATCCGTGTGCAGATTGGAAGCCTCTAGATAACTTTTCTTCGTGGTGGCTTTGTCGCAATACCTTTCGAGAGCAGGTGGGGAATGAAGAGTTTCGATAGGTTATATTGTTATCGACCATGGACTGTTATCAATGCAGGCGTATTTTCTTCACGAAACTGGCAAAGCTCGCGTTGGTTAAGACAGCATGATGTGCAGGAGGTGTCACACTCAGAGGGAACTCGAGGAATTATTCAAACTGGCTCCCAACGCGGTGAAAAGTAGGTTTAACAGCCAAGAAAGAGCGCTGCTTCACGCTGCTCGTCTGGAGCCCTCTGCGAATATTTTTTGCTTCTCGGTAAAATATACTTTTCCCGAGTTAAGCGCCGGTTTATCCATCTCTTGTGTTCCCTCTGAGTATGACACACACTGTGCATGTTACTCTTGGTATACTTTGACACATGGTGCTATATTTTAAATATCTTTCTGCAGCCAACAAGTCTGCGGCAAGTTTTCAGAATTCTATAGTTTTTAAGGTACCTCTTAACACCGTTTGACGTTCGTATGACGTAGTGGCGTACTTGTTGTGACCGTCTTAGGAAAACATGCACCGCATAGTTGTGGAGGCATAGAACACATAGAAGCGAATAAAATTTGATGCAAAATTATGCGCATGTACTAGATTTCGATTTTGGCTGATTCGTACTGTTTGGTGTTTTCCGTTTGTAGGAAGGCCCTCCCGAAACGCTGGCGTTACAGGTAGCCCTTGACGGCAATGTAAATAGCTATCTTGCGTACGCTTCGGTTTTCGAGGAGGTGAGTCGAATCGGCCCCAGCCTTCTTCTTATTTTGCTCTCTTTTTGCCACTGATCTGCCCCTGCTGCCAAAGCTATCGAGACACGTGGAGAGGGGGAAAGGAAAAAAGGGGAAAATAAATAGATGTCGCACAGCTCACTTTGATGCGCGTGGGAGGCATCCCTGGAAGCAAGCACTTAGCCCGCCTCGTGGCTTTAACTTTACTTTTGCTGTTTGCGCGGACACTATGTCGTATCGCACGCATGCACTTTCTACCTTTCTTCCATTTTGTGTTTGTTGTTATTGCTATGAGATTCCTTTCTAGTTTTCTTTTTTAAAATTTGGATGAATGCTTAAGAGGTCTCTGGTGCTCCGAGGTGCATTACCAACAGCCAATTGCTGTTGGTAATGCACACAGATTAAAAAGACAGTACAGACAATTTTCAAGGCAGTATGCGGGCTGCTGTGGCACTTGCTAAGCATTACCCTTTGCGGTGAATGGGCCTAAGTTGCTGCGCTGTTTCAATTGTAACTATATTAGTCTGTGTATTTAACAATAGCTATTAAAGAATATCGCTACGCGTCTTTCCACGTGTGTCGATGACTGGTCGCTTAACACAAAGCGAGTAACTTCAGTCAGTGCCGAGGTTTCAAAAAGTACGGGAAAAAATATATATATTGAAATTGTAATCTGCGCTTCTTAATAACGCAGGCTGGCAGCTAACTTAACAGATAATCAAATTCAGCGACGTAGGATTGATGTGGACGTGTAACCATCGGATACTTAGTCTGTTTCGCTAATTGAAATGCGGCTGCATGTCCTTTGCAAGGCCCCTTGTTGACTTTGTGCTTTTAGCGTATACGTGGTTCTTGACTCTGTGGCGGAAAGCGAGAGCGTGTGGTCTAGTGTGGTTAGGTTTGTGGAATTTCGCAGGAGATAACATCACTGAGGGACTATGAGGCGCGCAGTTATTGAATTCAGTGTTTATTTTCCAGAACATGCTGGAAGGTTTTTAGGAATAAAAGCTTCTCTGGGCAGCTTGACGTGGTGCCAGTAGTGGAGGAGGACTAATTTTGCGCTCATTTCCTGTTTAATTTTGCTCTTCTGTGGATCTTTGGTGCACTCTGCAATTTCGGGACACGGGCTGCTTTGCTATTCGCGTCTGTCGAAATGTTGCCGCGGCGATCGCGATGGCACCCATTACCTGATCCACGCTACACGATCTCCACGGATACGCCTGTATGAGTTTTAAAAAGGGGGTAAGCTGTCGTCTATATAGCGCACTCCCTTTCAGGGGCAGGATATGCTGGCAAAGTTCCTGAGAAGATTTCGATCACAAATTATCCGGAATGCTTACTCTTTGCATAGGAAGTCCTACTGCAAAGCATAATAACTTGTTGTAGTTAGCGATGGGGGGAGGCTATTAAACGCGGTAGCGGAAGTCTTGAGGTTATCAGAGAGAGAAGACTGCAACTTCGGCTAAAATCTTCGTGACTGCTAGAACTTTGCATGTTTTAAAGATATAATTTATTTCCGTTGCCAACCGTAGGTATTCCGTATTTCTAGTGATCGAAATCTATCTCAGGGCTTGGGCATCATACTTACACCTTTTTTCTCCTTTCGTGTTTAGAGTGTACCGAGCGCTACTAAATGTCATTGCCACTAATCCAGTGCGGCGCGTAACAGTGGAAGAAGTAGGCTAAATCGCAGCCAGTCATGAGCCTGTAGTATCCCCGCGCGTGATTTATTGTCCGGGCATTTTCATTTTCTAAATTTAGGCATTGCTCGTCCACCATCTGCAAAAAACGCAGCAGAGAACTCAGACTTTCCTGGGAGTGTGTCGCGGTACGCGCTGCATGTAACGCATCGGTGATTTCGGAGGGATCAGTAAGAAACTAAGTTATTCTTTAGCGTAGGACAAAGCTAGACTAGACACCTCGGCATTTTCTTTAGGGAAGTCCTCGTCGGGAAGGATTTTCTGCTGTGGAAATCGAAACGGCCACTGAAGTTTTACTACAATGCATGTAGGGGACTTCATTAATACTTTGTGAGATTTCAGTTGGGCGATTGGTATCACTCGTTGACATCCGCGTGAGTGATGTCATGCGGCGACAAAGGAAAGCTACGTGGTTATTTGTCAGGCAATATTCGCGGATTAAGAAAAATACCTGATTGGGTGATCGAACCCGGGAGCTTTGCATGTCCAGGTTGGTTCTCTGAAACTGAGTTTTCTCCGTTACTGCTATTTATTATTACTCCTTCCCCTCGTGAAACAGTTACGATGCAAGCAGATCAAATCTGGGGCCCCAGCAATCGTGACTTCGCATTGTTGCATATTTAAATACTGTACTGCTGGAAGCTATATTTAATAAGTGAAGAAGGAGATATAATGTTACCCCACAGGAAGCATCAAGCAGACGCAGTTGCGCATTAAAGTCTGTGCCTTTGGAAGGGAGACGGAAGATATTTCAAAACTGCAGCGCATATTGTCTCGTCTTTCTCCTCGTCCGTGTGTGCGTATCTTATGGGTGCAGTTTATAAATACGTCGAACCAGCTAGCCTGCTAATAGGTTTAAACAAAAAATACATGTTGTGTGAAATTCATATGTTGTGTTGTGCACGGTAGCAGTGTTTTTGACAAAGAATGTTGCTGTGTTATTTTATGTCGTCGATTGCGTTGACGTTTTGGTCGAGTATAAAAAGCCAAACACACAAGATGGTGGTGCAGTATTCCGACCACAGGCGCACCTGAAAGCAAACAAATTTTAGCGTGTGGATGCTGTGCATGTTCCTGGCTTCAGTGAACACAGAGAGCTTTTTTCTTACCTGGTTCGTGTCCCATGCAGCCTTTCTCAGTATTACACAGCCCTAGGGGTTCGCCTCTCGGCCATTTTATGTTGCTTGTTTTTTATCGTAAGTGTTACAAATGGCTCAAAGTAAGGGCAACTCAAGCCTTCCCCTGCCGGAGCTATGAACTTTCGGGACTTCCGGAGATCCCGACTGCATGGCTTCAATGCAGACACCTTGTGCTGTATATTTTTGACAAAAGCTGAACATATTTTGGCTTCGCAGTTTCTGATGAAGCTTATAAAAAACGCATGCCATCCGCGGGATCAGTCATATTATGTGGAACGCCAACTATGAGCGAAAAGACGAATGTTTAGAGTTGCTGAAGGGCTTTCTGGATAGCAGCGCATAAACGTCTGTTTGTCTTTTGGGCGAGAGTCAGATTGAGCGGTCATACGCGTGTTTGCGAATTCTGCAAGAAGGGCTTACCTGTGACGTCTCATATGCTCTGCTTCTCTTTTTCATCTTCCTTTTTTTACATGTTATTCCTCGAGAGCTCTTGCTTGTCGCTCGGCTCATGGCACCAAGCTACCAACTCAGTGATCGGAATTGTGTTTCTTCAAAGTGTGAGAGGGCTTACAAAATCAGCCCTGTTAGAAAAAAAAAAAAATACGCGCACCCCTCCCAACCCCAACTCCATTCTTTGAAGAATACGGTAAGAAAACGCGGATGTCGCTCAGAGGGGGAAAGAATTCACCGGGGCTGCGTCGTAGGCGTCGCCTCGCGCCGTCTTTTTACAACCTCAGGAGACCACCTTTTTGCTCAGAGTGTTCTAACGTCGGAGGCAAAAAATAAATAAATAATTCGAGCAGTAAAGAGCGAACAGCGCCGCAGTGCTTACCCGGCATATCGCCCCTTCTCGTGGGGAGTCCGGGGACCCCTACTTTTAGCGCTGTAAAGTTTTAACCCCGGCGCCTCAGAAATGAACGTTCTCCCGGCACCTTCTTCTTCCATCACTGGTTCTTTCGGGATCACCCACCCGCAGAGACTCGGCGCGATGGCTTCCTTTCTGCGCCTGAACCGTGCCTGGCGACGCTGCTTTTTTAAGGGCGCGGTCGTGAGGCCCCTTTTTCCGAGGGTCGGCGACACTTGACTGGACCTGGATGTAAGTAAGAAGACCGGGCGAAAACGGCCGGGGCAGCCGCTTTGCTTTCGGCTTTTCTCTTGCAGATGTTTCTCTAAACGCTGCCCTGAGACGTAAATCAGAAAGACCCTGGGGAAAGGAGGGACGCCTACCTGCACATGCTTGATTCTTTTCCTTTCTTGCTCTACAGATTTTAGAACCGCCAGTTTTGTCAGCCGAAGTTATCATTTGCCCAATGTCATTTATCATGCTAGAACACATCATGGGCCCGAAACAACAGTGAAGTGCTCGCAAAAGGTTTGGTGCAGGTGGTGCGGGAAGTGCCAGTAGCACGATTTCAATTAGCGCGCACATTAGGTATTACTTCGAATCTCTCATTGTGACGTTGGCAATTTTTAACGTGTATTCTTAGGTGTAGAGTTTCATCTTTCACTGCGGCAACTGCCTAAGCTTGGGCTTTTCACGCGACAGGTTGCTTATCACATGCACTTAGTGAGCACCTTGGATTCATCCACGAGGCTTAATCGATTGGGTTTGCGTGCCCATACTCTTTAGAGGTATTTCACACACCATATCTGGCCTATACCTTTGACCTAGAATACAAGAGATTGGGCCCCAGGAGATCTATTTTTCTCCAATACGCGACCGCATCACGTGGTACTAAGTGCCCGCGGAGAATATAATTGAAACATGCGCCTTGTTCAACAACAACCCATGAGTAGGCACTTAAGACAGCACATAAAAAGGTATAAATGAGGCAATGTAATTCAAGAAAGTCAATGCCAGTCCAGCGCTTTCGTCGTCGTCGTTAGCCTTTCCTCCTTTCTGCCTCCTTTTTCAGCATCTCTAAGTGCCGCCATCACTGACGCCTTTTGTAGTCTGGAGCAACTAGAAGTTCCGTCATTGTTCGTCGTAACCTCAGCTAAGTGGGAGCCGTCGAGCAGAACATCACTGAACAGACGCACGTGCGCACTAGCAAATAGGAGTTCAAAGAAGGGAAAGCGATAGCACCTATCGCGATGCTTCGTTAAGGAGAGCCCACTTTCATCCATCCTGGGGCAATATACCACAACATGAGCCCCACCAAGAAAGCGTAGGCAAGATTTAAAGCGGGAACAAAAGAACGAACGGCGGCGCAGCACGGGCGGCCAGCTCTAGCGGAAGTAAAGGAGGGACAAAGGAAGAAGGGACAAGTCCTGCGGTGAGGGGGAGGAGAATGGGGAGGTGCGGAGAAATGAGGAAGAGGGTTTGGGTAGAGGTGGCGAGAGAGCGAGATCAGCGTCTCGTCCGACCGCAGCAGCAGCCGCCGTCGCCGTCTTTATGCCAGTGCGCACATATTGGCCCTTCTCGTTTGCACGAGTCGCTTGTCTTGCAGAGCTTCATAAATATTGAAAAGCGCGCGAGTGCGCGTCGCGTAATTTAAACATGCTTCCTCGTCTTCGATGATTTCTTTTTTTCTCTTCTCTCTCTCCTCAGTTAATTCATTCCTTTAATTTTTTTTTTATGCTTCGGCGCTTGCGCCTGCAGCAGCACAGCGGTCGGCTTATGGGGGCGTTGGGCTCGAAAATCGCTCGAGGGCGATGTCCCCTTTCTCTCACCTTTCTTTCTCCTCGCCACTTTCGAAAAATTCTTTTCTCTTCTTCTCTCAGGTTCTCGTTCGCTGCCCTCCCTTTGTTTCTGCCTGCGAAGGGCCGAGGAGAAGTGAGGTAGCCGGAGGACAGTGACGATGAAAATGAAAAGCGAGTTTAAGAGAGAGAGGGAGTGGGAGAGGGTGTTACGAGTACGCAGCCTTGGCTGTATAACGGTCCCCGTGTTTTTCTCTTTTCCTTGGCCTGCTCTTCTTGGTAATTCTCGCCGCGTAGAAGAAACGGGACGGGGAGAAATGTGGAACAGGAGTGGGGGAGAGGAGAGGGAAGGAGGGGTGCGGCGACAAGGGAGCAGGAAGTGATGCGTCTCGAGTGTGCCTGGCGGCGACTCTTTCCCGACGTTTTAATTAAGCCAGCCTCGGCGGTCCACTCCACGTGGCCTTCCCTCCCCGCACACCACACGCGATGCGAGCCCTGCAGCAAGCAGCGCGGTTGGAGACGGCCTGGGCGTCTACTTGTCTCTTTATTTTTTGTTTTTAATATAGGATCCATCTGTTTTCTCTTCCCTTTCGTCTTGCTCAGCTCACTTTTCATCTCTTGTCTGTTCCTTTTAAGTGGTTGTTAAGCACTTTTGAAATATTTCCTCTCAGCTCTTGCCGTCTAACCGTGCTTCAGCTGTCCCGGCGTCCCTTTAAACTGCCCTGGAGGCAGCACCGGCCTGCTCACGCCTGCTGCTTCTACGTGGATCCCTGGCGCTCTTCTCCTGTCTCTACGCTGCTGTCACAGCCTTCGTAGTCTTGACGGAAAAAAAAAAATAGGCCGGAGAGTGTGGGGAGCGGGGCGTGAATGGGAGGGTCTAATTATTAAGCGGATATTCAAGACATTCTGACCACCACGCTGGAACATGATTGGCCGTCTTTGTGAGGGAAGATTGTGGAAAGCGTTGTAATGTGCACCCTGTTGTCAGAAGTAAATAACCCGAGGGGTTTTCTTCTGCACCACGCTGTGTGCCTCGCCATGCATCGCCAGCGTTTTGAATATCACAAAGGTCGAAGCTTTTGGCGTGTTCACCCCTCTGGAACATAGGTCTTTCTCAGATGCGACAAGCGTCCCTCTACGCAGCTCAGAAGCAAACCGCTCGGGGCCTAAACTTTTGACAAAGGCTGGACACGCCCATGCGCCGCGAGATGGGTGAGCTGAGGAGCAGCAGCGGCGGCGAGCAACAACGAAATTAAACTACCACATCTGCTACATTTCCTCGCTCCTTCCAGCGCACCAGCGCTGTTGGTGGTAGAACACCAGGAACAAAAATAGCAGGCAGTGGAATATCGCGACAGACAATCGCTTTACTACGTCACACTTTTCCTTTCCCTTTTCAAGATTTTCACACCTTTGGTCTACACTGCGCGAGTCACTTTGGTTCTGTATGGTGCCTGCCTCCGTGCGGAATCATTGCTTCTTTTACACGCGTGCGAAGCGAAAGTGGTTCTGCGCTTTGTTCCATGCGGGTCGAATAAAACCTCAAGGTCTCGGAGCGCAGAAAACCTGTCGACGCTGAAGCCATCCAATGTAGAATTTACATTTTCTCCGCGCTCAAGAGGGCCTGCTTCTGCGCAGCCAAGACGACCACTGGCGGTTCTGCGTTTCATCAGGGCGAGGTAGGACGATGAAACAAATAAGAGGCTAGGAAAGCGCAAGGAAGTTATTTAAAAATGGCAGAGACAAAGGAAGTCCAGGCGTGTTGTTGCCAGTACCGCTGCTGTTATTTCGCGCAAACTGTTAACGAATAAACAGAAGTGTGCATTCTTTCTTTCACCCTCCAAGCAAACCACTGGCCGTTGTTATCGAGTTGCTCGCGGCTCTCCGTCTCGGTCTTGTCAGCCGTCTTCTTCATTATTATTTCCTCGCTTCGTCGGGCACGAACAACAACTCGCGAAGGTAAGGAGGTGAACAAAGAAGACGGGGAGGAACATCAGCCCAGCGCCGTCTTGCAGCGGCCCCCTTGTTCGCCAATGTGTATACCGTTGTCTTTGGATTTGCTGCCATCATGGATGCGGCGGTGGCGGCAGGGATGGGGGCAGAGAGAGAGTGAGGCAGGGGAGAAAGTATCTTCTTTGTTCGTGGCATTCATCTGGGAGCTGCCGGTGGTCCCTGCAGGTAAACAGAGCGGTGGGCGGCGCTTAACTCCTGGAGAGCGCCTTTTGTCACGCGGGAAGGAAGCTTTCTGACGCGTTAAATGACGCGCCAGTTCTCCGCCTTCTCCTGGCCGTTTCTCCTCTTCTTGCTCCGTCGCCTCGAGCCGCTGACTTCGGCAGCAGGCGCTCTCGCCCGCGGGCGGGGCGCGCACTGCTCGCCCTTTGTTCCTCGAGCTGCGGACGACGGTGGCGCCGGATCCCGTCGTATAGCGTGTCGCGCGCAAACTCCCTTTCTCTAGCTGACGTCTTAAATTTTTGCGCTGCTCCTGGAATTTGTTTTCTCTTTGTTTGTTTGTTTTTTGGCACGGCACAGCACTCGGAAGTCCCAGGCTCGTAACAATGATGTGTACGTGTTTCAGCATAACCAGAACTACACATTACCATTTACCGGTCGGAGCCCTCGAGGCTACTGCGTATTCCCGCCATCGCTACCGATAAAAAAAGTGAACGACAAAAGGAGACATGCGGCGTGACAGGTAATCTGCGCAGTACTGGAGAGGCAGGCGTGAGAGCAGCTGGTTCCGAACGTCTTCCTGAAAGGCGCCCCCTCCCCCGAGGTCTACACTAATTTGCTTTGGTGGCGTGTGTCCACGCTTTTCGACGCCTGCGTCTATCATTTTTGGGTGGTGCATGTTTCTGGCGTTCATGCTATTTTGGCAGATAACTAAACCCCTGGCAATGCAAGCCGCTGCAAGGTCCGAATTTTAGTTGGCGGAGCAATTAAATGGGATGTGTGGGGTATTGTTTTCTTACGTGCCTTCATAGAGTCTTTATTCTCGCTTGAAGCCTCGAGGCAACCTGCAGGCATTCAAATATTGTGCCTCAGATTCAGTAAACTGCCGACCTCTGGCTGTCATCAATACTTACGGGCGAGAGGTCACGTTCCCTAGGAAAACTCGATGTTAGGACTGTCGGCTAGCTGCTGCCAATCTTTGCATTCTAGCAAACTACGAAACAGGCTTTTTTCGGGCATAAACCTGGCGCTAGCAAGTACGAAACGACTGCGCTGCAATTCAGCGCCTCATTCCCAGCTCATAGTAAAAGAGTTTAGTTTTAAAACCGCCAGGAGACGCAAAATTGAGGCGCGTCGACGCTTCTCTACGCTGAGCTCTTGCCAGAGCTCGTCGCTCTTCATGTGTGCGTACCGTGGAGTCGATAGCCCTCTTTCTCCCGGCAGCGTCTCTCGTTTCCCCGCTGTCAAGCCATATATATTTCCTACGGAGCACCGCCGTATATGCGCGCGTGAGTCGTCCGTTAATTACCGAAATCGTCTTTGCCGCTTGTTTCCCCCTTCCCACTTCCCCTCTTCGTCCTTTCTCCCGCAGCCGTGCTGTCGCTGCGTATGCAGCACTGCTAGAGAGCCGCCAATCCCTTCCCCGCGGGAGAGCGCGATATTGGCTTGCCTTTCAATTAGCTGCGCAAACGACAGCGACCGCCCGCTCGTCGGTGCTGCTCTTGCGTTCTCGCTCTTCTCCACTGCGTTTTTTTTGCTATCTTTCGCCGTTTTTCTTCGTTCTTCGTCCTCTCGCGTGGCCTCTCGGCGGCCGTTGTGATTCCTCCTCTTTCGTCGTCGTCGTCCTCGTCGCACGGCCCACCACTCAAACACGCGCGCGCACTCGCGGAACCGCACACACGCCAAACATGAGCGCGCGCCGACTCTTGTACAAACGCGCCCGCGGGGGACACGCACGCGCACGTACACGTGCGTATTTGCATCTATCCTTTCTTTTTTCCTTTTCTATTTACCCCTTCCTTCCTATTTCGCCCCTGCACCCTCGCCGAGCGCCACGCGTGTGCTTGGCGTCCTTCTTTTTTGCGCTGGCGAGAGCGTTTAATTAGCTCATCTGCCCGTTGGCTGGCTCGGCCGCGCAGCAGCAACCGTGCGCGCTTTGTTGCCGTAGCAGTTCGCACAGGCGCCGTTTTTCTCTGACCTGACGCGAGTTGAGATCTAAACCGACAGCACGCGGAAAGATTACAAACGTAATTCTGTTTAGTGTTGTTCTGTGGCGGGCTGATTTGTAAGCGCTATAGGTTTTCTAGTCGGTTAAACGAAGTGAGCAGCGACAATACCTGTTTTGTCTTCTTTGTTTTTTACTTTATCCTTAGTCTCTTTATGTGTACGTCTTTGGAGAGGAGGCCCAGGTGTTTGTTGCCGTGATATGCTGTTATCGCCACGGATCTGAAGAAAGTCAAGTGATTTTCCCGCCGTCACATGGTCTGGCCACCTCGGTTGGTCGTCCGTATAGTGTATCTGGCAGGTATATACGTGACAGGTACTGTCAGGTCATGATTAGCAGCTTACCAGTGTCTCTTAAGGGGAAAGTATACAGCAATTCTATCTTGGCAGTAGTCGCCTATGGGGCGAAATTTGGAGGCTAATGAAAACGCTTGAAATTAGGTAAAGGACAGCGCAGCGAGCTACGGATAGGAATATGATAGGTGTAACGCTGAGCGACAGAAAAAGAGAAGAGTGGTCAGGGAACCAATGTGAATTGGTGGCATCCTACCTAATATCAGGAAGAAGAAATGGGCACGAGCAGTGCATGTATGCGAAGGCAAGACAGCCGAGGGTCCATAATGCAAGCGAATCGATTCCATGATAGAGAAAGCGTAACAGGGGGGCGGAATAAAGTTGGGTGGGCGGAGGATATTAAGAAGTTTGCGATGACAAGGTGGTCGCAGCTAGCGGAGAACCAGGTTAATTGGACAGGTGAGGGAGAGGCTGTTGTCTTGCAGTGGACGTAGCTGCTGCTAATAACGATGATGTTGACTATGGTGGCAATATATCTTAAATGTGTCTTAGCGACTCCCGGTCTCAACATAACTTGAGTGCGACATCTAAGCGTTTGGTGGCCTGCATTCAGAGGTAGCGGTACTTCCAAGGGCGGGGAAGAAAGGGTGTCTCGGCCGTGAAAGAGGGCCGACAGTACGCCGACTACGCAACACGGCAGTTCTCAACATATTGCAAGATTACTCTATGACGAGAACGAAAAAATGCTCCAATAGCCACAGGCGCTGCACGTCAACAACAGCAACGAAAAAGAAGAAGGTTGTCGAAAGGAGGCGCCAGCCAAACGAGTGGAGCCAACGGCTCGGCTTTCGGGTTTCGCCTCGCTCTCGCTGCTCCGCTATGGGCATCGTCCCCTTTGCGCCCTCGTCACTGAAGGTGACCTCTGGTCTGCGCGGCAAAGCACCCGTCCCGACGGGTCCTTAATTCTGTATCGGCATCGTCAAGCTCAATCCTCCCATCTCATCGGCCTTCAGACAGATTGATTGATTGATTGATTGATTGATTGATTGATTGATTGATTGATACAAAGTACGCGATGATGAGACAAATGGCAAATGGCATTTACCTAATGAGACCCCGCCCCCATCCCTTGTTCAGCGGGCTTTCATAACAGTACAATTGTGAATACAACACACACAATCTATATAAAAATAATCAAAAGATAGATAAGAGCCATGTTCGATGAAAGCTATATTATGAGCACCCATTGGCGTTTGTCATGCCAATTAAACGCCGTCGCGAGCTGCGGTTTCAGCGCCCTTTGTCGTCTGCCTCTTCCGCGCCCTTTTTTTTTTTATCGGTTATTCAAAGTCAAACCCCGTTTAGCGCTCGATGCATTTGCCGCGCGCCTTTTGGACACGAAACTGCCCAAGATTACGAGGATGCGTTTTGTTCGCGGAGGCCACCCGGAGCGCTGTGAGTGTGACATCAGCGTTCGTCCTTGAGGAACCGGAGTCGAAAGTTTCGCTTTCGCACGGGGGCCTCTCGGAGCAGTGTGGGGTGATGCCGTCATTCGAATGCTATGAAGAGCGGGCGCTTACTTGCTCCTGACACGCATGTGTGATGAAGCCGGTAACGTCTGCTAGTTCGGGGATTTCGTCTGTCTGCGCCTTCCTTGAGTGCTGATGTGCCACCCACATCGACGGCTGCTCGACCACGAGGCAACGCCACCGCGCTTCACTCTTTAAGCGTCTCCCAAGTTTTTTCACGGAATTTTTGGCGTAAAATTGTATCTAAAGAAAATTTTGGCAGTTTTCTGGAATTTTTTTTGTATCTTAAGAAATTACAAGCTGCACCTATAAATTTCTGTGCTCTGGCTTTCATCCATATCGAAGAACATAAAGTAATGGTGACAGAGTACTATGACATAACAGTGGAAAAAATGCAGAGGCTTTCTGAAGTGCTTAGGAAGAAAGAGCGTAAAGAGGTATTTTTCGATCAAGAAAAGGGAATTTCAGATATCTGCGTGAAACATCGCTGTGAGCCGGACTTGCTTGATCGCGATTAGCGTGCTTCGTGGACTTGAGGCGTTGCGTAGCATTCAGGCGTCGCTTCTGTCATAATTGCGGTGATATCTCGAACGGGACGCGTCGGTGGATTTTACAACTGGGAAAAAAGTGCTCTCGTAATATTGCCATCGATTGGATTATTTAATCAATATTTTTGTACTCTCGGAAAAAAAAAGATGTAAAAACTGTGTGAGGGCCAATCTTTTCCGTGAAATTTAGAGATTGTGGACATTTTATTTTCTGCTTGATTGGCACGATGTTCGTGTATACTTCTGATCTCTGCTATTTGTACGGAAATAGCGTCTCAATTTTTGTTTTTGTTTCAGCGTGTGTTGAGCTTGTGTCGAGCTTGTGTCGCCGGTGCTTGCTCCATGGTCATGCGCTGGCCTGCCGAAAAGCTTCGCGGACGAAAAGCGCTGAAGGAAAACGCGTTTTGCCGTGCAGGCCCAGCCTTGCTCGTAGAGGGCACGAGTGAAGAGGCGCCATGTGAAATTGTGCAAACGATCGATTCTAACCGGCCCTGCTTGCCGGCCAGCACACGTCGCCTCACGTCATGTAGTTCTTATTTCGGTCTTGGCTGTTCACCTATAAGCTGATCGAAATATCGCCTTGCCTACGCATGGCCGGTGCGTTTTCTTCATGGCTTTGGAGCATTTACCATAACCTAACTCGATTGCTCGTAGCGTTCGCATCGACGTCACCTGGAAAAGACAATATTTACCCAGATTTTCGATAGATGGAAAAGAAGCTAGGCTGTGTGATTAGGAGTATTCGATACGAATGACCCTGAACGTGAAATGTGGTGGCGACTCGAAAGGTTCCTCAAGCAAATTTTAGAAAAAGTCGCTCTAAGCTGGTTGTGTTTTATGCAACGCCCGGTCGCCCACAGCCAAAGCTCCCGGCTGGGCAAGGTAATAATAAAACATTGAAACCAGCGTTGTGTCTTATATCACCGGAGCTATCGGTCGACATTCGGTTCAGCAGCGTTGAACCCCCTCTAAGTTTTTTTCTTTTTTTTTTTCCTTTTTCTTCACTCATATATAGAGGAACAAACGGAGCCGTTCCCGCCGCGGTGTCTGAGTGGCTATGCCGTTAGGCTGGTGTACATTTCGATGGAGGCAGAACAGAGAAAAGTACGCCATGGAACCAGGATGATTTAGCAAAACTTGAAGTGCAGAAAGATTCATAGTTTTTGAAAGAAGTAATAGCGCATAAAAGACATACGAGAAGACCGAGATAGACAATGGACAAGCGCTTGTCCTGTGTCTTTCTCGGCCTTTTCATACGTCTTATCTGCGCTGTTGTTTCTTTCAGAATTCAGATGAGCATAAAGTGACGGTTTGGCACGAATCAATCAATCAATCAATCAATCAATCAATCAATCAATCAATCAATCAATCAATCAATCAATCAATCAATCAATCAATCAATCAATCAATCTCATTATTAAGTGAATTATTTAATTATACTCTCTTCCTCTCTGAGAGAACACAAAACCTGCCATTATGGGCAGAAATAAGACGCGTACGACTGGAATTTAGATAGCTTTCTGGACCGCGTAATCACGTCAGAAAAACAATGTCGTGGTTTCCCTTTTTATAGCGGCATTTCAAGCTCTCAGTTAAGTGACTGTATCAGTTAAACTTGCTACTGTACGCATGAGAGTGAAACATGACATCCACACGCAAGAAGTAAAAATTTCTGGAGCGTAGCGTGAATACCGGCGTGCGTTTCGATTCTCCCGTTTATCAGTGCCCTTCAATCGGGTCGTTGTATCTCTGCTTAGCCATATTGGCTTTGTTTCCAGTAATAGCAAACTTCGCATCCACGTCTGCTTGTTCCATGGGACTGTTTGTCAGAGATATGTCGTAGTACTCACCGTTCATGAGAAGGTTGGTTGGTTTATGGGGCTTGACGTCCAAAAGCGAGTGAGGCTGTCAGAGACGCCGTAGTGGAAGGTACCGGGTAATTTCGACCACTTGGGGTTCTTTAACGTGCGCTTACGTCGCGCAGTACACAGCCTTCTAGCATTTGGTCTCCATCGAAATGCGACCGCAGTGGTCGGGATTTAACTCTCGTCTTTTGGGTCAGTGGCCAAGCGCCATAATTACTGGGCCACCGCGGTGTATCGTCCATGAGAAGGAGAAAGCTAAGTAAGTATTGTCTGCTCCGGCAGTCAGTGGCGGCAATTATTAGTCTTTACGGTGCTTCCTTCTTTCTTCTTTCACTCGCTCCTTCATTCCTTCGCTCATAGTGGGGTTGAGGTGTCCACTGAGGTTGACATTTACTCTGCCTTTGCTTTCCTCATGAGTTTTATGCCGAACACCGCAGTGCAAATCCAGCGGCTTGGAGAAAGGACAAGGTGCTGCAGACGTTCACCCAGTTTTAATGTTGGCACTAGCGAACTACTTTAGCCTTGCATGCAGTACAAACTGAAGCAGCTCGATCTCGCAGTTTCAGAAGCGCATTGCAGTGAAGATGAGGATGCGAAAGTGACTCGACACGGTGTCTGAATTCATGTTAAAACGAAAAATGGTAAAGTGTCGATGCTTACGCCAGCCGGAGCGGTGATCCGAAAACAAACTGAACGCTCTTGTCTTGCTCGCTATTGTTTCCCTCTGCGTCGTCAGCAGAGGGAACCAAACTTAGAGCGTGAACTGTTTCGCTAAAGGCAAGCAGGAAAGTTTAACGAAGGGAAGTTGAGCGTAGGCGAAAATTCGAGCACGTATTATGCCCCTAACACCTACAAGTGCCCGATCATGGCCAGCAATTCTAGACAAAAGCATTTTTGAGCGGAAAACCGTTTATGAGCGCAATTTTTTTTATATAATGTAAGATTTCACTATAACAATCAGTATATCCGCAGATCGCCCGACGGGAGTTGTGTATTTTTTTTTTTTCTGTTTACGTTTTTGCTATCGTCAGAAGCTTAATTGTTCGAGGTGATCGATGGAAACTTTAAAAGAAAGATTTTTCTACATATCAGGGGAAATTACCATTACCTTCAATGTTTCCATTGCAGCGTCTTACAGTTTCTCAATTTTGA
Source organism: Amblyomma mixtum (assembly GCF_055824585.1). Taxonomy (NCBI): domain Eukaryota; kingdom Metazoa; phylum Arthropoda; class Arachnida; order Ixodida; family Ixodidae; genus Amblyomma; species Amblyomma mixtum. Next base: position 313,711,888 of record NC_143013.1, on the reverse strand, counting down.
AAATTTTTCTCCAAGAAAGTTGGACATGTGCGTCACTAACTCTTGTGCTTTGGGTAATGTACGCTCGATTTCATCTCTCGGAACCGTTTTCACTGAACTGGTGGATTGCTTAGTGAATTATAAGACTGATTCCTCTAACAGCCCGTACAAAGGAAGCGCACAAACTAGTACTGGAGGAAACGAAGCTGCTCCAAGTGTGATGCACCTTCTCTGGTCGCGGCGCGAGCGCGCTTAATCAGACTTCGACTAGGAGCCGGAACTCAGCTATCCAGATGCGCAATTATGCGGGGCCACGTTTCCGTAGCCAGCAAGGACAAGGCTTCGCAAATATCGCGGGGGCATGCATAATGCCTCGCCGCCGCGTTAGTACGGATATAGGGATCCAGGCCGAGCGCCGTATACTTCTGGAGCATGGCGGCACAGGAACACGGAACTCCACTGAGCCCTCGCGTTAGCGAGCGAGCCCTGCCTCGGGCCGAGTTTCGAGCCAAGCTTCTGCAGGCTCCGCTTTTGTGCGACGCAGGGTTTTTCAAAGAGAGGCTGTGTGCGAAACGGATAGGCAGCCTTTTGGGGGAGAGTTAGTCGCTGCGAACAGTGGATGCGCGCTCAATTCAATTATGCAGTCATATATGCTGCCGTAGTCGATTAATACCCGACTGGGTGTGCCATGAATCAGCGCGGCCGTGTCGACCCCGATTAAAAGCGCGCGCTTGGGCCTCCGTGCGGTGGCGACGCATGGTCTGCCGTAATTTGGTTAGAACAGGACTCCCTCCCTTCTCCGCCCGTGGCTCTTTCAGAATTGCCTCTCTTGTGGCGGCTGCTGCACTCGCCCGCTGCTCTTCCATATGCGATTCGTATCGCGCAAGCCCCACTCCGACTGCGTGTCTACGAGCGCGTGGGACAACCAAAGTGCCTTTAATTGTTATACGAGTCGCGGTCCCGGCGCGTGTTCTCCCGCCGCTCGTCTCTCTCTCTCTCTCTGCATCTTTTCATACGGAATTCATTGCGCGCATGCCCGTGGCCGTCTAAGCGTGCGTGTCTTCGAGTGCGCCGCGAATGAGCACGACAACCGACACGCGTAATGGCCGCACACATTTTACCTGGCCCCTTTTTGCGTTGTCCGCGTCGTTGTGTCGTGCCCCCTTCTCTTCTGCCGTGGCCTGCCGCCATCGTAGCCCCGTGTACGCTGTTCGGGCGTATCCGAAGCGCGCAAATTAGGAACGCTGCAGCGGCAGTGTAGGGGCATAGCAGCGGACGACGTATAACGGTGCCACCGCCACTGCCGCCGTGCATTACTCCCCTGCTGGTGGACCGATGTAAGCCGGCGGACATCTCTCTTTTCCTTCCTGCCTTCCGGATCCGCTCTTACTCTCCTCACCTCCCTCCCTCCCCTCGCCTCGTTGCGGCCTCCCGGTCCGCTCATTGGCAGGCGGCACAACGGCGACATGTGGGCCTCGCAACTCGACCCTAGCGGCGTGTCGAATACAAAGCGGTCCTGGGCACCCCGCTTCTTTCCTCCACGTTGCTTCCTCGACAGCCTGCTAGTTTATTTGTTTTTTTTTTTGTTCTGTTTTTCTGTTTCGTGTTAGCTGGCTCTATGGGCTGCTGGTGACCTTACCTTCCGCAGCAATTTTCTTGTACGACGACGGCTCTGTTTTATTCCGTTCTGTAGATATATTCAGAGGCGAACTGCCGTCCGCCCTCAGGAGGCTCTGTTTTTGTAGGCATCGTACGTAGCAGCCTTTTCGCAGTCGAGTACATGTGTTACGTATACTTGAGTGGGTTTGGGACAGGCGGGTTAAAGCGAGTGTGCGGCTTGAAAGATATAACTCATGGGGCATACGGCAAAGTTGTAGCGTTTTCTAGCCAAGGGTGCGAAAAATGCCGTAATGTGGCTTTCGTTGCTGTCGCAACTGTGCCGGCTAGAAAACAGGGACGTTTGTTAGCGTCAAGTGCATGCTTTGATGCAAGGAACTGCAATTACAAAGATGGAAACGGGCGCGATAAAGTTTGTGGCGATGAGGCTGTCCGTAGTAAGTCAACGCACGATACATACATTCTGAACACGAATACTCTTAAATGGGAGTAAAAAGGGAGCGAGCTGTCCCTTACCGCACTCTATTTTATGAATGGAAATACGATAGAGGACAGATTACTCCCTTTTCACTCCTTTCTGTTGACAGTTTGCTGGGGGAAAAGCCGAACTGCGCGAGAACGAACGAACGCGGACGAAATGAAAACGCATACGACACCGAAAGGCTTATCTTTCTTGTGCGAAGTACCTCTCGCGCCAGTTACCAGTTTACGAAACTCTCCGTGAGATCTTCGTTTGTTAATTATGCCCGACTTAGTTGCGAAGTTGTTAATTTCGTATTCCACTGCATAAGTTTTTTTTTTTATATATATACAGAGCTCTTTTAACACGCTTCCACTTTCTAGTGCCCCTCACAGTTCTGCTAACTGCTGCAGCGGTCCGTTAACTGGCTGTCGTTAGTAACCAGTCCGTCCGCTAGTATGTAAGTCTCAGGGCCTACATAGCATTCAGCTACTGGCGAAGCCGGCTCTGCTGATCCGTATGTAAAGCTTTGTGCGAGTTACGCGCACAAATGCACGTTACGTAATCGTACACATTACAACTCGGTATAACGAACTTCTTTCCAAGGAAAGAACCTCGGGCATGTGTGACTTAAAGCAAGCAACTGGCAGAGAGTTACCAGACGATCCTTGGCAGCAAAGTGCGGATTAACGCCTGCCGGGCTGCAAGTCCGGGTCAAGATGTTTGACGCTGGTGGCGCAGCTTACGCAGCAGGTTGTTTTGCTTCTGTGCCACGTGTTCGCAGCAAAAGGGCGAGGCGACTATCCTCTCATCCCTTCTATCAGAGTCTGAGCGGATCGCTTCCGCCATCCTATCTGGGGCTTCCGGTGCCGAGTCCGGCTGCTGTAGGCAGATGAACGAGCGAGACAGGACGCGTCGTGCAGATACGGACGTACAAAAGCGCAGGCACTCGAAGCCACAAAAGCGAGCCTTCCCATGGACTGTGGAGGACGGTAAACGAAGACGGCGTTGTGCTCGCGCAACTATTAAAACTGGTGCGGCTGTAGCGCAGTTTTCACATCGCTCTTCGACCCAGAATCGGTATTATTTGAAGAATCTGGACCGTAGCTTCCATCGCATTGAAAGTGTGGGGTTGGCTTAGCGTGGAGCTTGTGAGTGCAACGCTGGCTTTATTGCGTCTTTTGTGGAGTGGTTACTGGTTCTCTTATTCAAATTTGTTCTATTTCGTCGCGTTTTATTCGTCCATTTGTCAACGCAATGCCGGATAGACAAAATAAATAAATAAATAAATAAATAAATAAATCAATCAATCAATCAATCAATCGCTAGCGAATGCCGGCTTATTGGCGCCCTCGCTATTGTTTTCACTTTTAACCTGGTTTGATTTTCATGTTCTCTTCCATACATCTCGCATGGTTCACTCGCGTTTACACCTGAAATGAACCTAGTTCATATTTGGCATGTGTTATGTTTTATTAGTCCGTAAGCATTACTTGCCTCACGCGTGGCGAACACAGAAATTGTTCACTTCTGGTGGACGCTTATGAGCTTACCCTTGTTACTCGGTAGTAACTCGGGTAAGCTTTAGTAAGTTCGGAAGAGCGTGCGCAAACTGCAGCCAGTGGGAGGAAGCTTGGGCAAGTTCGGAGTAGCTTCGCGCCAGCTGCGCGATAGTTGCTCGGGAAGAGCAACATGAGTCGCACAATCCGCACCGGGTGCTGTGACAGGAACAAGTCACCGGCCAGTGCAGTGGCACGTCACTTAACCGCTGCGCCACTGCGCTGGTAGTGGTATATGAGGACTCGCCGCCATCTATGAATGCTAAGTAGAGAATGACCAATTCTGCATATATGGGCATTAACCCATGGATCTCCGAATAGTGTGCGGTTTGATGGCCAACGCGAACTAAGTTGCACAGACGTACAGGATACCACTGACATAATTAACCACAAACGCACCAATGGAAACAGCAGTAGTGCGCAGTGCTTTCGCATACATAGCACGTAAGGAGACCTAAGTGCCCCCGGTAGGTTTTTTTGTTTTTTTTCATTCCAGGTTCGGTACCGAAAAAATGCTACTAGGAGATACATTATGTACCGAGGAATGTACAGTGTGACCTCAAGCGGTTTCAGAACACTTTTAAAACACATCTGTGTATCATCATCAACAACATCAACCTCCGCAATGACGAGTTAGGTGGGAGGTCGTGAGATGCGCCGACCGCGGCCGCTTCTTCGCAGTGTTCATTGCCAAAGCCAACAACTAGCGGGTACCGCTCTATATGTGTGTGGAAATACATTGGTCCCTGATGCGGGCCCCTCTGTTGGCCAAGTGCGCTCCAACCCGGGAAATAAAAGAGCCAAAGAGAATCGAGGGAGTTCACCCAGAAGGGCAGCGCGAAGCGCAGCAGGCGCAGAGCCGTGCGAAAACACAAAAGAGCGGAATCAGCGTTCAGCTGTCGTTTGTTCCGCTGTCGTCCTCACGTTTCTTGTCGCTTGTCGTCTCGATTTGTCGCCGCCCCTCCTCCCTCCTCGCTGCCCGGCCGGCAGCGTGGGAGTTGCGCAAGCAGGCGCTCTCCTCGTCCAGTGTTTCTGCAGCTCTGGCGCGACGGACGCCGCCGCCGTCTCTTCTTGCAGCGCCGGGCGACCGCGCTTAACAGAGCGCAGATCTCATTCTCCCACGTCAGTCCCACGCACGCACACACTTACACACAAACGGTCTACAAGCTTACGTCGCTTCGTCGTCCCGCACGTCTTCGATATGTTTGTGCGGCGGGATGCCGCTGCTGCTCTCTTTTCATTTTTTTTTCTTCCCGTTCCTTTGTTGTTCCTTATTTTCACTCGGGAGGATCCGCAGCTTCGAACGAATTCTCGTCCGTGCGCAAACTCGCAGCCAAGAACGCGTACTAGAAGCGACGGTCATGCGATATGTGCCTGCGCCGGAACGCCCTCGCCTCTTGTATTCCGCTGGATTCCTTGGTGCTGTAAGCGTGGCGACATCCCTGTTCTTTCGCTGCATCGAGACGTTGCTAGACCGGCTTTATTAAATCGTGGAGCTGGTCAAAGAAGGAAGTAGAGAAACTTTATCTTTGAGACTGGACGTGTGACAAAGTGTTTTATCGACTCGCCGCAAATAACGGTAGCTCGCGAGCCGTTTTAGCGAGCCACGTGAGAATACTGCTTCATCGAATATCGCACCAAAAGCTGCATTAGTCCTGACCGATACAAAACAATTTCCCGGATGTTTTATCGATAAGATAATGCGATCTTCAGAGCAGCACATCTCACTCCGTGTTTAACGGCGACGGCGTGCGCGTCATCACCATGGTCACCTTATGCGTGGCGAAGCTTGTTCTGCTTCCGCCGGGCGTACATCTGGACATTAATGTGCACATCGCTGAGCCTCGACTGAGCAGCTGTTTCGCCCTTACGAATGTACTGTGCCACCCTTTTGCGACGCGCTTTTATCGCCGCCGCCCTCCGGCACGGGAACCACCTTTCGGTTGCAACATCGCTGCGTCATCGCTGTGCAAGCCTGTGACAATCCCTTAAGAGCTACGTTCTTAAAAGGGTCCGCTTTAGCCCTACGTTCATTTCCGAGGGTATAATACTCTAACGCCAAGCGTCGCGAATTCGAACGTGCCGTTTGTGCGCCGTGTACTCATTACTGCACGGATTTGCGTACAATGCTTGATGTAGACATCTTTTCAGTAGCCATCGCTTTCAGATAAAAAAAAAAAAAAGTTGGCGTCACTGTAAGGAAGCTCTGTGAAGAAAACGGGTCGGGGGTGTGCGACTTCCAGCCATCGGGTGACAGCTCTTTGTCCCTCATTTTCTAACATCAGGTGGGATGAAGAATTCAGAGAAATTGTCGGGATAAAATACTGTCTCCTGCCTCTGTCCGAACTCGTCTTTCGCACAACTCGGACTAGCAGCACAGGATAGACCAAATGCTTAATGTTGCTGATTGGAGGCATACCGATTTCGCAAGTTTTAGTGGCGCTAACAATTTTTTATACTGGTTGTTGAATGTGTGTAGGTTAACGCAATTTGCACGTGATGATTCTTTGAGTCCTTCGTGATTTTTGTATTACATGGTTACGTTATTTCCTGCCGACACCAAAGAGCACCGTGAAAAATTTTTTTGCGCTGTTACTGCTGCCAATGTGTGAAAGGAAGTTATCAAACCCACCCGAAACTGCAGTGCGTATAAGTTTAAACCTCTGCAAACTGGCTCGCAGCGCTGAGTGCTTGCAGCATGCAGAGGTGAACATTCATTGCACAGAGGGCATTCATTTGCCTGGGACGATGCGCGTGCCTTTTCGGAGTTTCTGATTTTGCATAATTCACGAAGAAGAGCGAGACTACATCGCTACGAGGGACTTTTCGAGAGTTTGTGTCCAGCCAGGCGGCAAACTCAGTTTTAAAAATATCGCTCCTTTCGCCAAAATTGCCAACTGAAAGCCGTCACGCGGCGACCGTCACGCGGCGCTGCGCTCCACTTTCGGGCAAAAATCACCATCCCCGGACCGCGAAGGATGAATTGCCCTGGCGGAACCCGCAGAGCAACGAAAAGCCATTAGCGCACGGCTCCCTCGCATCGAGCGAGCAAGACGGACCGACCGCGCCGGCTACACAGCCGTAGTGCGTAGTACGTGGAGAGCGCAGTTCTCCCGTTCCCCCTCCTCAATGGTTTCCTTACGACTGCTGGCTGCGGGGCCCAGGCGGGCACAAACACGTACACCCGTACGCGCTCACTCGCCGCTGCTCAGCTTTCGCTTTCGGGCCTGCACCGCAGGCTATCTCCTCAAAACAGCGGGACCTCTTTTAGACCCCCGGGGGCAGATTTGAAGAGCCGGAGACACGACGTTCGTCTCCCATGGGGGGCCGTGTCTCTCTCTGGCTGCCGTGCTACTTCCTTGCGCACCGCGTCTCTGGAGAGACTGACGTGCCGAAAGTCAGAGACTGACTGACTGTTCCTACTGCTGACCCTTGCGCCCTCTCGTATCGCGCCTCTCAGCTTGGGGCGGTGGCAGAATGCGGTGTTATGCGGAGTTCCTGCTTCGGTGCTCTCTCCCTCAAGGCCCCGATGTCTTGCGGAACGGCGCGCTTACTGTCACAGCCAGTGTGTGAGCGAACGAGGAGCGAGCGCTCTAATTCGCGGACTTTTCCTGCTTAGTCCTGCTTTCTTTATCGGTTTGTTTTATTTGGCTTCATCTGCCAGGCGTCGCTGTCTTAGTCCGGATAACAGCGCTGCATTCATTCGTTTAAGCGGGCATAGTGGACATGTTTCCGTACGACCAGAGCCAGGAAAAGCCACGAACGGAAGACGTTACACGCCGCGAACACTCTGTTAAACGAGGGCGTGTCAGACAAGCTAATAAGCATCAGTAAAACCCGCATTGATATTTTACGAGCGCCGGGTTTCTGATGCGTAAAGGGTGCTGAACGGCACCGCCGCAAAAGTTAAATTCTAACGCAGTTCTTGTTTCCCGGGAACAGACGCGCGGCGCCACTAACCGAAACGCGGGCCGCCGGCACATTTGCTCAGTTTGTCGCCAGTCGCCCCTTCTCCCTTCCTCCCCCCCCCCCCCCCCCCCCTTCCCTCGCAAAGTGCCTGCAAGCTGCCTGGTCATCGTTCGAACGGCTTCTTCCTCATCCGGCGCCAAAACTTTGGCCGGGCGAGTTTTGGACAGGCGTCGCCCATACTTTCCTCGGGCCTCGCCCGGCTGACTTGGCCGCCTGCCTCGCGAGAAAAGGTCGAGGAGCGGTGGCGGCCGATAATCGATTTTTCTGATCTCGCGGCCTGCTGCTTCCCCCCCCTGCGGGTCTCGCGCGCGCGCGGCAAAGTTGTTGTCTTCGGACGCAGAGCGGCGGCATGGAGGCCGCCGCTGCTGTCTTTTGCCCGTCTAGGTGGTGTTGCACGCACGGCCGCCCTGCTCTGTGTGTGCGAGACAATGCCCCGCAGACAGACACCGCCCACGCTGCTGCTTCTGCAGCGGCCGGCTTCGGCCCACCGTCGTTCATACGCGTTATGTGCGTGGTCGGGATGCTGCTGGGGCTGCAGGTTTCTGTCGCACATCGCGATGGCTTCCATCTGGCCCCTTTCGCGCGTCCAGGGCAGGAAAGAAAAAAGGAAGATGGAAGGCCTCGTGCCACTCCCGCATGTTGCTGCTCTTGTGCTTATCTTCTTTCGCTGTTTCCCTCTTTTCGTCTTGCTTTTTTTTTTCTTGTTCTTTCTCTCTCTCTGCTTGGTTTCTCTTTCTGTTGTTCCTTGGGCGCGAATCCAGGACCTGACTGTGATTTGTGAGGGTGCCATCTGCAACACTGGATTTTGGGGCTTCTGCTTTCTTTACTTATTTTTTTCTTTTCGCGGCCCACTGGCAACTTTGGGAAACAAATCTGAGAAAACCGGTTACATTGATGGCTGCGCAGCTGTAATTCATTTGACGTGCGACAAATGGCGGGATCGCCTAAGGCGGTGTGGTAGCTCGTTTTATCTTCGGCTCTCGCGGTTTCTAAAAGCCGTTGTACTGTCTCCCTGCCCCCTTTCCTTCTTCAGTTTCGTTTTCTTTTTCTTCTTTTTTCTTTTGCGCATTTGCCGGTACCAGTTGTCGTATCCCATACATCTCTTAGGGATTTGAGAGCTGCTTGCTCTTTGTGCAATATTTTTTAGCTTTTTCCTAGTCCACATGGGCTGATTTAATAGCATCAATGAACGAACGGTCTATGCGAACTCTACAGGCTCTTGGTTAGAACTACCAGTGTGCACAACTTAGCGCAGAAAAAGTTGAAATATGGCGTGAATGTTAATGAATAGAAATGAGGTCACAAATTGTACACTCGGGGCTGGACTTGTGTAGGGTGCTATTGACGACCTTGTCGTGTCGATCGTAGTGCGGTAACGCGCAACCTAGCGAGAAGAGCGAGCATTTTTTAGCGCATCCGGCTTCCGCGCTCTGTCGAAGCCACATGTGGCGTGCGTAAGCTAACTGGGCTACGTCAAAAGTATCTGCCTGGGAATGTTATCAGTGAAATGCGCGCCCGTAATCTTTCAGAATGGGGTCTCGCATTTATCGCGACCCAAGCGGCAGACGGCAGCAATTTATAGGCCCGCAGTGAAACGACTGCAGCGCCACCTGAACACGGCAGCTTAGCTATGGCAGCAAGCAGCAGACAATAGAGAGAGGGGGAGAGAAAAAGTGGTATAGGAAAGACAGGGAGGTTAACCAGAGCGATGCTCCGGTTGGCTACCGTGCACTGGGGAAGGGAAATGAGGCTGGCGTAAGAGGAAAGGAAGTAGAGAAATGCGGTCCGGAGCAAGCACAGCTAGCGGTCACACACACGCTGGTAGTCACAGGCCGCTGAAGTTGTGCCATCCAGCTGCCGGTTTCTGATCATAGCCGAGCATCACAGCCACCGAGCCACCGCGGTGGTGTAAGTAATCGTCATTTAGACAGTTGATGTTGTTATTCCGTTTTAAAGTTCGATGCACAAGTTAGAAAAAATAACAAAAGAAGTAAATTGTTCCTGAGCACCAACTATGCGTCCTCTATCCTAATACTGACCCGTGCACGAAGGCTTGCTCTGCAAGTCATATTGTCTTTTTACGCGCTTCATTGGCTTGTCAGATTCAGCTGAAGTGCGCACGTCGAGACACATTCCCGGCGTACAGAAAAGGTCACAGCCGTGTCCGTTCCAGCGCCCGCAATAACCGGCGCTTGGGCGACGCTTCTGGTGCGCTTCGCCGTCGCCGTGTACGCCCCTGGAATTCCTTCCGTTCTTCGCCGCCGACGTGGGGGAGGGCGCTGCTGTCGACGCCGTCCCTCCTTCATATCTGTCGATGCTCGCACGATGACGCCCGTTCTGCCTCGTTGGAGCAGCAACAACGGTCTTGAAAACGAAAATATTGCTCGAGTTTTTTTTTTTTTTCGACTTGACTTTCTTTCCTTGTTTCTCTCTTTTTTCGGCCTTGTCGCGAAGGAATGCTTCTTTCATTTTTCCGTCGCTGCGACGTTATGAACCACTTCGGTGTTTCCTTGAATCGTCTTCCCCTTCGAAGCGAGCGCCTCTGCAACTCGCGCTCGGATCGTCGTCGGAAAGCAGCGAGCGCCGCGTTTCGCACGAACCCGCGCTTCGCGTCTGCTTGAAGAGGAGAGTGCCCGGGGCACATTTTCCGCGAAACAGAAATACAAGAGGCGTAAACAAGGCGAACCGATGCTACGCGGTAAGAAGACGTTGCTGGTACTTGCAGTTGCCTTCTCGAGGTTTTAGTCCCGCCGCGTAGTTTTCTCCGGTTTTCCCACTCGAGCTCCCGCTGCGCCTTGTTACACAGTGCCGGCTTGTTGGTGCTACCGTGCACTGTTCGGCTCGTGTAGTGGAATAAGCTACGGTTCGTGGTTGGCAACGGGGGACGCCCTGTGATGAAACCGCGCTGCAGCGGCGCGATGCAAATGTCGAGAGTCATGCTTGTGAGGCCTCCTGCTGGAGACCTGCTACAGCGGGTTTTATCCGATCTCTTGGTGCGCCACCTACATCCCACATTTTTCCTCCTATTCATAGAGTTTCTAAATATTATCTTGAGACAAAAGTAGTGCAATCGTCAATGCGAGTTTCTCAGAGCCCGTCATCCACGGCGGGAATGCCGGGAAGGCAAGATTAAGTATTTCGCTTGGCTAGTGTTAGGCCGAAAACATAGACTCCATGTCTCGGAATCGGAGCTGCAGTGCGATGCTCTACCCTTTGCGGGGATTAAATTATTTAAGTAATGCGTTTTCCACTTCTTCAGTATACTTAACGCAAGCGAAAGTTAGGTGTTAGGCTAGTGTAGAAACTTTCGCAGCACTTAATTCTGCGAGATTTGCCTTGGGGAGAGTCGTACTGTTACGCCTGAATCCACGTTTTATGCCCAATAATAGCCAAGCCAAATCCAAACGCACAACCTCATCTTCCTGTCATTGCTACACCTCTCCATGGTGTATGGCCGTCATGGCGCCGCTCCCCTCCTCCCGCCTATGTAAGTTTAAAAAAGACTATGCTGCTCTGCACGTTTGATGAACGGTGCCGTTTAATGCAAGGACTGCATTTAATATCAACATTTCTCTTTCCCGTCCCCTTCCGCATGTATTTCTACGTCTGCGGACAGGCCTAGAAATAGCAGTGCAGGTGAAGTTCATCTCGGTGACCGAACGGAGTGGCCTATGTCTTTATAACCGTACAGACAACATGCAGGGACACGTGCACACAAGCGCTCTCGTGTGCATTTGAAATGAAATGTAGCATGTAGTTATGGGGAGCCTGCGCTGCCCAGATGGCACTGCAGTTATTCCACTATTCGACTAAAAACTGCTACCGTCAGTCGCTTGGGCCGCTACAAACGCGAGGGCACATTCTGAACGAATAGAGGCCCGCGTTTGGTTGATAGCACTATCTGTCTCGCTTCTGTAGACATAACCCCGATAACTGGCACGCACCACGTGTGGCTTCGACGGCGCGCAGAAGCTTACGCCAATAAGCTCAGGAAGGTGGCATGGAATAGCACTACGAGTGCACCGAAAACTGCTTGCTCCTCTCGCTAGGCAGTGTGTTACGGCGCTACAATCGACACGGCAAACTTCAGCGCAGGTTCCCCATACAAATGTTCACGTACATAATATAAATATATATTGACCTCCATAAAAGTACCTACACTTACGCGCACACCTGAACTAGGAGCAGTTTCATTTACCGTAATCCACGAAGGTATGCGCTTATGGAAGTCAGAACTGTTATGAACTAGGCTTTTCAAGCACTCCACTTATGCAAAATTCATAATTGTCATTATCATCAGCCGCATCCGCTCACCCAACTGTCTGATGGTCTGCCTTCCGCTGCTGCGTCTGCGCCCCCTTGGGGTGCATTCCGTTATCCTACGCGTATCAAACTTTGCCTCTGCGACGTCAGTGCACGTTAGGGAACCCCAGGTGGTCGAAATTTCCGGAGCCCTTCACTACGGCGTCCCTTATAGTGTGAGTCGCTTCGGGACGTTAAACCCGAGTTAACCAGAGCAAACCAAACTTTTCCTCTAGATGTCTTAGGCTGAACAAATTACCGTAATCGTTTCACTCAGATGCGATACGTTTAGAGCATATGGCAGCCATTGTATAATATTTCGAAAGAAGTAACGGAAAGGTACGAGCAGCGTGACTGCATGTTCGCAGAAAATTACAAAGCGAATTCTTCCTTTGACCAGCATTTCCATGGCACATTTATTCAAAATTTTCTCCTGTAAGGGAAACATTTTAAAAATCTATATTTTACCGCATAGGTGGCGCGAGATCGCGCAATGCCAGCACCCAGCAACCCTGAAAGGATCGCTCGAATTCAGCTCCAGTATGTGCTATATCGTGGTAGAGTACAAAGCAGTTTATGCAGCGCAAACCTTTGGCGGCACTCCCGGCGGCAGCAGCGCGGCGCGATGAGCTAGCTTGAACCGCGTTCGTTTGTTTCTCGCACGGCCTCTGTGTCGACGGGTTCTTGCCATGCGCATGGTAATCCCCCTTGCGCCGCATGGACTTCAGGATCTGCTCCGTCCGGGGCTAGCGTGTCTAGGCTAGTCTCACTTCGCTTCTCCGCGCGCTTGTTCCAAAGCGATGAGGAGGCAATTCAGGTTCCGCACGTATGCTGAGCTTTTGCATTTTTCTTCTTCGCGATCCGCAGAGCTGCAGTGGGCTCCTTTTTCACGAGCCCTTTGTGACCCGACTCCTCTTTGATGTCGTTGTTAGGGTAATTGGGCGCGCTCTCTGAGAAGCGCCTCTGTCGTGGCTTTGAGGCTGCGCGCTGTGGAGTTCCGATAAGAGTGCGCACTTACACTCCCGGCTCGGCTCACGTTTTGCAGAGTGATCCCGCATCGGCCACCGGGGCTTCCGGCTTGATTGAGCGGCGTGCTGAATCGGGTGGAGGAGGGGGGGGGGGGGGGGATTTCAGGTGCCTTGTTCGACGAACCGACCGCGTGTTCTTCGTGGTTCTTCCGATCGCTTGACCGCGTGCACAGCGCGGTGAGTTCATATCAACTGCAAAATATACGGCCCCACGCACCTACAGCACGTGTCGTTAGTGAGCTTTCTGCTCAGATCCGTGTGTTTTCTTTTATTTTTTAATTTTTTTCCCCTCTAACAGCAAGACGAAAAACTTACTGTCTCCTTGATTCTTCCAAAGGCGTTTCACACATCAACGGTGCTGGCAGGTGCACCGAGGTATTTCTAATATCGTGTGTAACTTCTATAGAAGCCCATATGTCGGGATAATAGCAGCACATGGAGCGCATCAGCATCCCCTAGGTGAAGTGCGGGCAAGTTAATTTGGAAGGAAGTGACCTATAAGATAACGTCATGGAATCATAGGCCTTTAGCTCGCGTTATGGGGTCTTTTGCAATATTTGATGTCCGCAACCCCAAACCTTTCATTTCGAAAATATCGCTGCATTTGAACGCACGCCAGTATTTGTGCGCCATCTACAGGGGTGCTTCTCAAGCTTCGCTGCCTGAGCAATAACGGCTCGATTAAGCGAGGTAGTTAAAAGGCGTTGCGTCCTGACGATACTTTACATTCCCCTGTTCGCCGCGTTTTACGCTCCTGTATTTAAATTCGATTAAATGCGGGTGCCGAGCTAGCGCCTGCTTTCTGTAGCTTAACTGAATGGGTAGATTCAACGCGAATGCTCGACACTTCGGAGGAAACCTGAAGTCCTTTTGCCCCTATTTCTTTCCTATTCTGTTGGGCATGCAGGTTCACGCGACAATCCTTTTAACGCTTTCAGTGTCGTTCTCGCAGAAGAAAGTGCCGCTTCGCACGTGCCGTTTTCTCATAGCTTGAGCCGGCTCTTCGCTGAATCAGGTTCCGTGCTGAGCATCAAAGGCTGCCCTGCTTCCTTCGCAAATCAATTTATCGCTACACACGACACCAGGTGTGCACTGCCAAGGCGCTAAAAGAGAGCGGCGCGCTTTCCTAATGGCGCGTGACGCTCGGCAGCACTAAATTCCACCTCCGCACATATCGGCTGGTGTCTGTTCTTGTTGCAATGCTCGCGTTTTTCTATTATTTTGTATGCTCATTTTTGCGCGAGATTTAACACAAACAGTTGAGTTGTACGGCTCTCTCGCGTCATGCGCTTCGCTCTCGAAAGCGCTTTCGGATTTGCCTTTATGTGGCGATTGGATCTATTTATTTAAAGCAGAACCTAAACAGCACTTCAACGTCTTCGCCGAGCGTGCGACGCCGCACGCAGCTGTTTGGCGTCCTTTTCATTTGCCTTTCCGTGAAGCCTGTGTAGTGCTTGCGTGTTACTATAATCTCATACATTAGCTTTCGCTTGTATCGATGGCAGTGGGCGAGTCTCCTGCTCGTTTTTATTTCTGAGCGATCGACCGGTGTGCAGCCCTCACCCGACTGTGCGTCGAAGCGGCTCTCGCATCTGTCGAACAGAAAACATTTCGAGACGGTGAGCGACGCCGGCGGAACTTCCCCTTTGTAGAGACGCCGTGCCTGAGGAAACGGGCTGAGCTAGCCGGCCGTTAGCGAAGGTTGTGGAGGGCGGGAGTGCACAAGGGAAGGAGTCTAATGCACGGCGTTCTTCAATTTATCCGAGTAGCACTTAGGATGATTCGGCCTTACCCGCACTGCGCCATCCGAAGCGCCGCCAGATTTTCTTACCGTGCGCTGCGCTTCGAACGAATGTAAATCGGTCGCAGCCGCGAAAAAATGCGGGTGTTTTGTGTCACTTTGCTTCTTTGGCCGATGTACGGAATGAGATGGGAAGCTGTCTGTGGCCTACGGGTCTGACCTTAATTAATGGCATTATAATAGTGATCAATTTCATAGCAGCTCTTTTTTTTTTGTACTCGTAGCTTATAAAATAAATCCTGTCATATGACGTTTTTGTTGCGGAAGCAACACTACGTTAGGTGTGAGCGATTTCGCGGAGCCCCGAATAGCCCCAGCCGCGCATGCGCGAGGTGCGAGTGACGTCAGAGCAGCGCGGAGCCGCCGCCGACTCCTCCGCTGCGCGGGTAATTCAGAGGTGCCGCCGCCGCTGCGATTGCCGCGCCGTTGCTTCCGCAGTTCTACTCGGGATGGCCATTGGTCAAACCACAGACAATTTTTTAAACTCCACATTACCGTTTACCTATTCTCTACGATACTTCACCGTGTACGGAATTCAACAGCTCAGTGCGTGAGGCTGCGCTTTCCATTACAGTCGTGGTGGCTGTATTTATGCTGAGGAACATGTGCGGAAATAGCGGTACATGTTCACAGGCGATTAGAATATATAATGTTTTCTCTAGTGCGCCGTGGGGGAGTCAATGGCATGTAAAATTCAAATGAATGCGAAAAAAAGTAGTTTATATGTGCCCTACCAACTGTAGGGGCAGTGTTCTAACGTTCACCCAAGCTCACTCAGCATTTTCAGCCTTTGTGTTATCAGTGTATCATATTGCTTCCGTTGTTTTTGAGCTGCAGAATTTCCAGAAGCTTGGCTGTCCTATCTCTGGACGGAACTTACCATACTGAGTACTGCTTCAAAATTAATGGATTGTAGAAGGAATTTCAAATCCAGCGATGTTCTTTCTCCATAGTGAGAGCTGCTTTTCTAATTTCTGGCACCCCTTTCACATAGTTTTTTTTTTTCTTTTTTGCTGTCTCTATCGTCTCACGTCTCGAAATAAATTGCGTCCTGTTTACACGCCATTGTTTAACTTTCTCAACAGCAGGTAGCGGTTTTGTGAAGCGACATATGCGATTACTGGGTATTCTAGCAACCAGTAGGGGCGTTTCTTTGAAGTGAGAAGAGGTCGGTGGCTTCGTTTTTGATCAAACGCACTACCGGGATCTCCGAATAACCAAAGGGCTTATTTCGACTACCCAGAGCACTCGACTTGTGTTGCGCTGCAGAATCATTCGCGACGCAGTGGAAGGAGTTCCGGAAGGGGGGGACCCCTGTGAATCTGCGCGAAGAAAAGCCACGCCTATTTTTCTGCCATATTCTGCGTCTACAGAGGAATGAGGCGATTTGACTGCAAGGCTTCGAACTGCTTACCGCGCTTATTAAAAGAACTTAGCTGTGGCAACTCCCCTGCAGTGAACGGCCAGCGATAAAGAAATGAAAGATAGCTCGGAATAAAGCATCTCGGTTCTGATCCTTTCATTTAGTTGTTCTTGAAAAGCATCCGATTCACCGCTTTGAAATCAGAACCGCAGCGATGCCCCTCGGCTTATAGTAATAGAGCTAACGCAACGGTGCAACCACAACTGACGAATTATGGAAACCAGCTTATCCAATTCTACTTTTTTTTTTCTGAGCTGTTGCTATTTTCTTGTCCACGAGCGTTTGACTAGCACGTAATGCTTACCACCGCTACTAAAGTCCATACAACTCCATACTATAATTGTTCCCAGTAATACTTGATTCACTGCTCTGCTCTTTCTGCGTATGTTAACGTTTATACGGCAGAAAAATAAAAAAAGAAACATTTGAGGTTGAAAAATTTTAATTTAAAAATGTTGCCGCCAGTCAATCCAAACTCGTGATATCCTTACTGAAAAAGATGGGTTTCCACCGTATTGACGGGAATGGCGATGTAGCCTAGCCTCTGTGATCCGCGTCCAAATCAGTGTCCACTCAAGCATTTTGCTTGCGAAATCGGCCGGTGATGGCGACACCTGTGTTTAGTTTTTGGTCTCTTTGCTATTAGAACGCGCTACCCTGACGCTACAGGCCATCTTCTGTTCGCCCTCAATGTCCCATAAATGTTAAGTTAAGCTTCTAGCTTCTATACGTTGATCGCTGACGCGTCGAATTCAAATTGTGCGACTCCACTTGCCACAAACTTCGCACCGGAGATTCTTTTTTTCACTATCACTTGCCCGCCAATTCCTTCTCATCTTCTTTTCCTTTTCCGTCTCTCGCTTCACTTCTCGGATATCAAGAAGCTCACGGATGCGTAAATTATATGCAACGAGAGAACGTACACGGCGCGCGCGCGCGTTCCACATAATGAGCTGCTCGGCGAGGCCCTTCATTGAAGCTGTCGGATCCGAGCGCGCGCCTATATCGAGTTAAAAACTTGGGACTCGCTTCGAATTTTCCCATTGCGGCGGGTTCCGCTCGTATCGTATCATCTCTTTGACTTCGTTACAAGCTTTCTCCCGCAGCGTGCCCCTCTTCCTCCTTCCCTCCCGCCTCCTTTTTTAATCCCCGCGTCGCCGCAGCTCCGCGTTATACGTCCATACCGCGCAGCTAGCTCGGATAAAAATCGCGCTGCCCGCGCTAATTTCATTTGCGAAAACGTTTCCAGTCATCGCCGCCGAAGCCGGTTTTCAGCGCGGATGCGGGGCCTCTCTTTGGCGGGTTCGAAAAGCCGCAGGCAGCGGAGAGGTTCGGTTTTATGATGCGCCCTCGGGACTCGCCGCATTTAGGCAGCCTGCTGGGCGAGCGGGAGTGGAACCGAAGTAGGAAGCGCAAAACAAAGAGGAACGACAGCCCGCGCAGTTTGCGCGAGCGTGGGTGTACACGGCGAAGCGTGGCCCTCTTCAATTCGTTTCCCCAGAAACTAATTGCTCCTTTCAGCCGAGAGTTTGATTGCAGCGCAGCGCTTTTCGGCGACCAAGCGCTCGCTTTCACTTGGTGCTGCGCACCGCAGTGAGAAGCGTCGAGTGCCTTATGAGCGAGAAAAAGGAGGCCTGGACTGGGTGGGGCATTCGAGCGCTGCGCCATTGTTTCCGTGAATGGAATGGCGGCCTCTCATTTCCCGTGTAAAGTGCAGGCTGAGTCTCGCGTAGCTGAGTAACGGGAGTTGAGCTGAAGCAGTCGGCGGATGAAGTGTTTCATTTGAAGTGGCCTTCGTTTCCTCCTCATCGATACTGGTTGTTGCACAAAACCTTCGACTGCATGTTTTCCAAAATTGAGCAACTCGCGGTCGGTAAAGTTTTTGCTTGCTTATGCCTTTCTGGTTCAGAGTTTCTTAGGATATCTGTTCATCGTCCGATGTTGTTGTTGCCTTTAATACCCTGCTGACAAAAAGTTCTATGATGCAATAACCTCATAGAGGCTTCATCATAGAATATCATACAATTTGTATGATATATTATACAATCTGTATGATGTTCTATGACATCTCTATGATGAATGTATGATTTTACAGAAATGTATGACATGTGTATGACAATTTTCTATGATATGCATAAGTCTATAATATTTCTATGACAAACTCTAAGAGTTTATTGCATCACACAATGTTTTTCAGCAGAGTATTTTTCTATTATGAATGCAGAAAGTTGAGTGTTTGATCCCGCCCCCTCGAAATTTTTTTGAAGTATTTGCGTGCTCACATTTTATTGAGGAAAGGTTTGATGGCTACGACGCTGTATCGATGGCTGACGTTCCTTTTGTTTAGGATTTGCGAGACTTCTTTCTGGGGTTTTCAGGCTGAATCTTAGGCGAGTTGGCTACTTTTCGTGGCCTATGCCGTGACGTAACGTACTCTCAACTGTTGTTTTACTTATTACTCGACTAGCGACTATGCTAGATAAAACAAGAAGACAAGAAGTATCCGAGAATGGCGCTTCCTTAACTGTCATAGACGCAAATCCGGAATGACATTTTATTTTCAGTGGCACGAAAGAAGACAATCTAATGCGATTGAAGAAAGTGGCATGAAATGGAATACAATGACAAGAGCTGAAAAGTTTGACCTAGGACCGCACTTGATTTGTTCGTTCAAGTGTTCTGGCGCTATTTATTCCGACGCAAGCGGCACCGCATGAAGTGCAACAGAATGTTGCAGTTTTGAAACCGTGACTCCCCTGCCGTACACTTACGGTATTTGTCTAAATCCGAGGCTCGCAACTGCACGTGTTTCCCGGTAACTGGATAAATTGTCACGAGGTGTCTCTGTCTTGTATTCTGCCACCGCTCAAAGCCTAGATATGACCTATAACTCAATCCATTGCTTCTCTTTGTTTGTTTTTTTGTACCACAGATGGTGACCCGGACAAAGAAAGTGTTCGTCGGTGGCCTGTCTGCGCCCACGACGCTGGAGGACGTCAAAAACTATTTCCAACAGTTCGGCAGGGTGAGTGCAGACTGCCCTTCTGCGCTGCTTCCTCCTCGCGCGCCAGCGCTCGCAAGGAACAATGAATCTACGTCCGCGTGTTTCAGTTTCGTCAAGGATAGAGTGTGCCTTTAGCAGGCGGATAGTGGACTTGTTTATACAACTTTTCACCGCCTGCTTCCGTCCCTGACTGTAAGATAGGTGCCACGCCTTACCATACATTCGCTGGCGCACGGCCTTGTGTTCTGCGCATAAACAAGTGTACGAAAATATCTGTAAATACGGGTACGAGCACAATTAAAAATCCGCCGCTTCCGTTGCTCTCGTGGCTCAGTGGATTAGCGCCTCGTTCTTGAACGCGTAAGAAAGAGGTTCGAATCGGCTTCTCACTCATGCATATATATATATGCCTTTCTCTCATTTTTATGGAAGCATTGAGAGCACGCATATTTATCATTTTCCTCTGGGGTTGTGCTCCCTCTTTGGTAGCATTATGATATGCTTTTAAGCAAACATTGGCCGTTAAACCACGCACTCGAAATCTATTTTTCACTCGTGTTTTTTTTTTTCCCCCTCGTTAACCAACAGTTAGCTACACAGAAATAATTTACCGCTATCCTCGAGAAATACGTTACTTTTAGGTTGCGTTCTTTGGTAGTTTGAAACCAAATTCGTCGTTGAAAGGCTTTCAGATGAGCCGAGAGGCGGAAGCAGAAATTGATGCATTTTACCGTTGCGCATGCGCAAAACACAAGATCGCGCACCGGGGAATGTCAGGTGCGGTGCCTTTCCTTTTTCTGTACCCTCCTTGTCACCTTCCTCGTCCAAAATGCCAGTGGGCTTCAACAGAGCCACAGCCTGTGGCAAACTGAATGGCGAGGCATTCCCTGCTTCCTGGGTGGACGCAGACGGTCACAGTACTGCCTGGAAAGGGCACATGGTTCTCCGTCATCGGTACTCCCACTCGTCGCCTCTGTACAGGCTTTTCTCTTCTCCCTCAATTCATTCAGCCCACTCGGTGATGCAAAGCCGCCATCTTTTTTTATCCCTGGCATCCCTTGCGTAGGCTGTCTTTTATCACTTTGTTTTGAATAATCGGGTTCACTTCGCGCTCTAAGTGAGGCGCGCGAAGCCCGTCGAAGCGGTGCGGTCGCCGAAAGACAACCCCTTGTTCAAATTGATATTCAAATTGTGATCCTCGTGCCCCGCTCTGCGCTCATCTTCTCGTTTTTGTCTTATGTGTATATATGCATGTTTCGTTCATCTCCATTTCGCGGCACTCCTTGGCGGCGCTTCCGTCGCGTGCCGTGCTCTTCTGCATTACCAAGACTCTCCTGTCGGGCGGACTCCTTCTGAAGCGCTCTCTGCGCGGCAGAGGAAGTTTTCTGCTTCACCGAGCCTCCAAGACACGTTACATGAATGTGTGAATGCAGCAGCTGATTACCGTTACGCGGAAATGGCGTTATTTTATTGTGACTGGAGATATTTGCCTGGTAGTACACCTGACAGTCTACTCCTGACGAGTATGGTTAAATATGAAGCGACACACACTCCCGTATATCTCTCGCATACGCACAGGTATAAGGCAGAATCCAGCCACACGCATTCATGCATTAACCATATACTTTTTTTGCATCATGGAAGTGTTACCTCAAACACCGTAGCCTCTTTGGGAATAGCGTAGACTTCTCAAATCATGGTAGTTCCAAAGCTCTCCGCACAGTGTATGTTCCAAATTCCGGCCCTCTAGCTGGTGTACACTGCAGACATCAACGTATTGCCGCGTCATTTGGGGCAGAAAAAACAGATTTATCAACACTTATCGAAAATAATCAGGCGCTCGCACTAGGTGACACCAAAGTTTACGAGAAGCCTTTCCTGCTTCTAAAGCGTCTAGAAACTGGTCCCAGTTGATGCTTAAATTTTAAGCAAACTTCTCATTTTTCTTGCGACTCGGGGGGGGGGGGGGGGGGGGGGGGAGGAAAATAGCGTAGAGGCGAAAGCGACGTGACGTTTTCGCATAGGTTTGCGACGTACGGACTCATTTCTCTGACGAAACGCAAACTTGCATATAGTCATTCCTCAACGGCTGTCGCCTTCGGCGGCAATTTCTGCGATGCCGAAACGTTGTCGACGCTAGAGTTTGACGCCGACGCTAAAACGCTGTGCGTTTCTTCCGCACCAACTGGCAAGTCGGCAAAAACTCGGCAGAGCCGCCGTCCTCGCATGCAACCAACGCAACAATGGTGAAGGGCCGAGAAGCGCGGGGCTTGGAACGAGAGCGTGAGAACAAACATTGTAAACCGGAAGATGGTTGGCAAACAGCGCCTCTTCCACTTGGGCGCGCGTGTTGACTTTCAGCCTTCCTGTTAAACTCCGCTAAACTCACGTGTACCGCCGCATTTTTCTTTTCTTCCTGCCGACCGCACTTATTCTCCTCGTCCTTCCTCAATTCATTCTTCTTTCCTTCGTTTAGTTTTTCGTCCAGAACACTTCTTACGCACACATGGTGACATCCGGCTATTTCAGTATATTTGGCGCCGTCACTTTCCAGAAAAAAAGGAGGAAAAGAAAAGGAAATATGTTCCCTATGTGCTGAAAAGCTATGAATTTGCGCCGTACATTTTCAGTTGTCCGCTCGAAAGAGTCTTCGCTTTGTTCAGGATATTTTTATTAATTCACTGTGTAAATTCATGACGCAGCAGAAAGCGCAAGCCTGAGAGCCGCATTGAGGGCGGTATTTGGGTGTGCGTGCGTGCGGGAATGTTCGAAATTGAAGCATACACCAGGTTCCGGAGCGGAGAAGCAAGAGCAATGTCAGGTGTTGTAGGCAGCTCGCGGAATAGCCCTGTATTAACTTTACGCAGCAGTTAGCTCTTTCTGATTCGCTGATGCGTACAGATGTCACTTTACCTTGCACGGAGACCGGGGCTTAGTTAGATGGAAGTTTCTCCTTTTATCCGAGCAGCATTTGTTCAATGCGTAAAAGACTAAAAGATAGTTTGCTGTACTCAGTTACCTGTAAACGTTCGGTCATCTACTGCTTGCCTTTAAGTTTTCTCATGTTCCTATCTTATGTCTTTCGCGATGCAAGATAAATTATATCTCTCTATTTCAGGCATGAATATTAAATGTAAATCGTCAATATTTCGTAATATTTTGTTGGAATTTACACACAGGTGCAGAAATCGCTTGCAAATAGAAGGTGTCATTCTGAAACGCAAGTTAACTGTCGCCTGGTAGACACGTCTACTACAACCTTCCGCGAATCAAAGAGGGAAATAACTGTCATTAACTTATTGTGAAAAGGTAAGGGCTTCGGAGCTTTTATTTCGTTCATTCCCGCCATCATGGGCACCGCCACACTTTATTTTACTGCTATTCTGATATTTTACGTTCGCCTACCACATCTCCAGGTTGCGTCGTGATTAAGAGTAAGCTCTTGCTGACATGCCCGTCCGTCACTGATTCCGCTTAGGCAGGCTGTTCTTTCTTAAACAAGACACATCCAGCTGGAGGCCCTATAGATCCAAAGATCCACGAACAGCTGGAAAAGAGGTGCAGAGACCTCGGCGCGTGTTCTGACTTGCGTTTCTTTCGGTGGTGCTCAGCGTGGGCCCCAGCGCCGCCAGTCGTCGCGCTCGGTGCTTGCCCCCTGGTGGACATCATGCGGAAGGAAAATTGTTTCGCACGCGCTGCCCCCTCACCCATTCGCTCTTTCATAAGTGTACTCGCTGGTAGCGCTTCGTCCAGGCCTCTTCGGTGTACAGCGCTTTCGTCAATTTTGTTTCCATTTTTCTTTGGGCCCCTCCGTTCCCTCTCTACAAACGCTCTGCCCCCTCAAAGCTTTATCGGCCACGCAGCGTCGTGCGCGTGAACCAATGCCTCCCCAACGCGCTTTGCGTAGATCAGGCAGCGGCGGCAGTTGTGCCAAATCTCGCCTTTAGGCGTGGGGAAGACAAAAGGCGCTATTTTCCACCGCCTGCGCTCGCGCCATCTTTCCTCCTCCTCCTCCTGCTCCCGGCCCTCCCTTTCACGCCTTCATGGTTTGCCACCCTTGATACGCGAGCCCCAAAGCGACAGCTATATGCAGCGCTGCTGGCGGCCCGAGGACGCGCCGTCGCGAAAATGCCACGGGCTCCCGGCGCCTCGAGCTAGGGGGCGACAGGTGCGCCTGACTCGCCGAGCATCTGGAACCAGCCAGCGTAGATGGGGGCGCTCAACTCTTCTCTCCCTCTTCCTCGATCACAACAACCGGTGCCCGCTGTCCTCCCTACGCACACACATTCCCTGCCTTCCACGCTCTCTTCCCTTCCTGCCCCGATGCAGGCCCCAACGCCATCGCCGCCCGAGCTCAGTCACTATAGGGCCGCCTTTCTCGGCGCCCTCCTCCGTGTTATGAAGACAATACGACGGGCACTGGGGCTCCGAGCTATCAGTGCCTGTCGCTTATGCGGGCTGCCGACGGCGCCGGTATAGTGGCGGCAGTTTGGTCCGTCGTCCACGACGCAATCTTGGCCGGCTGATACGCCGCCGCTGCACGCAGGAATATGGCTTCGAGTCTTCGGAGCCTTTTATGCGCGCATCACAGTGACGTACCCCTCCTTCTTCTCTCCGCTGAGTTCGCCTGCTTTTGGAGCGCGGTGCAGCACGGCCTGTGGTCCATTCCAGGTGGTTGTTCAGTCAAACGCCTTTTTGTGGGTGTATCTCAGATGAGGTCGGATTCTCGTTGATTTGAGGAATCTGGAGGGAACCCGTCGTTAGTTAACTTGTACCCGTAAAGCAGGCGCAGCCGAAAATTGAAAGGCATTTAGAGCTTTGGTGTAGCTCAGCTTGCCGACTAGTCTATTTTTGTTTGGATATAGTAAGCACGTGGCATAAAAAGGAAGCGAACTGAGGCTTTCATAATTGAGCGCCTGGATGACAGCTGCATTTGAGGGAGGGCTTGAAAATTGATGAGGAAATAATAATAATAATAATAATAATAATAATAATAATAATAATAATAATAATAATAATAATAATAATAATAATATAGTCTCATCACCGCCCCGCCACGGTGGCTCAGTGGCTATGGCGCTCGGCTGCTGACCCGAAAGCGCAGGTTCGATCCCGGCCGCGGCGGCTGAATTTCGATGGAGGCGAAACTCTACAGGCCAGTGTACTGTGCGATGTCAGTGCACGTTAAAGAAGCCCGGGTGATCGAAATTTCCGGAGCCCTTCACTACGCCGTCCCTCATAGCCTGAGTCGCTTTGGGACGTTAAACCCCAATAAACCAACTAAACCAAACCAATCCCATCCCTACCAGTAGAGTAGGCTTCACTGCAGGACACAGAGTACTCTCTAGTATCTCCAGTCGTTTGGGTTTTGCGGCAGTCAGAGCCACATTGTTCCAGCAAATTTCCTCAGCCCGTTACTGACTCTGACTCTCGGCCGCCTTCAGTTACGTTTTTATTCCTGTGATATCTATCCTGATATTCTAGGAAAAAAAACAAGTTTTGAGCACAACATACCCTTCCCTCCTTCATCTTCGCTTACTGATTTCCACTAAAAAAAAAACAATCTCAACTAGCGCATATTATGTGAAACAGCGGAACTGGACGACGGAGAGAAAGAACAAGGACGCAACACAGAGGAACGCTGTTCCAGCCAATATGCGCCTGTACCAACTCGCCCACGTTTCTATCCTCAACTAGCCTTCGATTTCTAATCTATGCTTCTTGAATTTTGTGTGTCTTGATGACACTACTCATTTAGCTAATAAGCTACGAACCGTGTATCCAGAGGCCGCTAGTTGCATACTCAGGAGATTCGCCATTCGTTTTCGTTTTTACACCGCCCACAAACTCGATCCCGCTTTGCAGTTATTATAACCAACGGCGCTAAGGTCCCTTACTCGCTTCCCATGGTGTCAGGTACGCTTCAGATCAACTCGCGAGCTGCTTACGAATCGCTTCGGTCCGCAGTTCGCTAGCTGAAAAGAAAACCTGCGGACGCACAAACGACGTTTCATAGATGCGCCGGGAGACCGGGCAGGTGGAAGTGTTCTCAAGGCGGTCTTCGTCCTGAGTGTGTCCAGACAGGCGACCGGTCACGACCCTCGGAAACAATGGTCCCGCTTGTATATCGGTGCTCCTAGCAGTAAGCGCGCCCCCTTGTTTAGCCAGCCTGGACCTTGACCTTTCTCCGGCCCGGCTTTTGCGGCTCGGCCCACCTTCGCGGCAGCGAGCCGCGCGCTATGCGGACGCGGCGTTTGCGGCGAGGGAAGCAGACCGTGTCCGATGCACCTCCCCAAAGACGCGGCGCCGGTGGTGGCGCCACGCTTTGGTTTCTGACCCGAACGAGAAAATGAGCCGTGGATAATGGGGAAAGGGGCGGCCTTCGGGTGTCGCTGTGTGTGTGCTGTTGTATGCGCCGTGCGTTCCGGCACTCGAGGACAGCTTCGGGAACGAGCGCGGCTCTCATTGCGGTCGACATTTGCGGACAGTGAGACCAGGCGTAATGAAGTTTTGCGCGCACCGCAGCACAGGTGCGATTGTTCCCCGCTGTGGGGCTGTTGAACACATTTTCCGCCTAACCTCCCTTCAAGTTGGTGCTGCAACAAACTCTCTTGTAAGGAGGTGTCGTAGACATCACATTTTAGTAGATTTAGAGAGAGAGAGAGAGAGAGAGAGTAGATTTGCACATTTGTAGCAGCGGGCTGACACAGCGGTCGCAGGGTCCAACAAGGCTAGCCGTGCAACGGGCCCTAGCCTTGTTTGCAGCACGCCAGCGTCTCACATTGTCTATAGCGCCCACAGTATATTGCACTCGTGACTAAGGCTGTAATGCTTATGTTACGTAGCAGACCCTAATGCAGCATTAACGGTGCCTTATTGAGGTGAAATTCGGTTGGCTAGGGTTGTTGAAAGATCCCTGACACTGTTTATACAGATGCTTGAGTTCCGCTAGGTGGCGCCGCCCTGGTTAGCTGGCTGCCTACCGCGCTCTGCTTTAACCTGCCCCTGGCCTAGTCCAGGGCCTCGCCCGCCCCTGGATTTACACTCCATCGCTTCAGGAAGGCTCCCGAAGCACGTGGGAACCATCGGCATCACGGCCCGCTGCCGAACTGGCCCTCCAAGCGTCTCCAAAACTGTGAAGCGGCGCGGCGCCTCGCTAAACCTAACGCGCCGCGCCTCCACCGCCGCAATGCAGCGTCTGACCAAGCCCCTGCAGCCCAGACCCACCGATGCCGCCACCGCGGGGCCTGTTCCAACCACGTCGACAGCCGTCTCTCAAACGGGTACGTTCAACGCCGCCCACGCAACCGAGCACATTCCTGCCGCACTGCACGCCTTGAGCGACGCTGGGAGCACCGGATCAACGGCCGCGGCGCAGCCGGCAGCGTTCGTCGTCGGCGCAGCGTCCACACCAAACCAACTCCACGCTACAAGGGGCGCCAAGAGCTTCGGGGCCATAGACGCGTCGCAGCCGGCTGCGTTCGTCGCCGCCGCTGGAGCCGCTGCACCTACTCCAGCCAAAGGTCCCACTGACACCAAGACCTCCAGCCCGGCACCCGCGTCGCACACTGAGACTCCGGCTGAGGACTCAGACATGGACCTTACGACGTCCCCGGCAGACGACACTCCTTCCCAGGAAATCGGCTGGACCACCATCGGTACCAACCGTAAGCCTGCCACCGCAGCCCGACCCCGCGCCGAGCTCATCACAGTTGCCATCCAGCTTCCCCCTGGAACCCTCACCCCCAAGCTACCTCTCTACGACGTACTCGCCGCAGTCGCCTCCGCTGCACAACTTTCCTCCAAGACCAGTGCCGACATCACCCTTCAGGCCAAGCCAGCCCAAAGCCTTGTGTTTCTAAAGACTCATTCTCCTCTCACCGCCCACCTCCTACTCTCTGTCACGCATCTTCAGCTTCATGGTAAGCCTGTCACCATCAAAACTTACACCCCCCATCCTCCCATCTCATGCCTCGGCGTCATCCATAACGTCGGGGGCCACTTCACTCCTGATGACCTCATGCATGACCTGGAATCTTTCAAAACAGATATTCTCGCTGCTCGCATGATGGGATCCACTCAATCAGTGCTCATAACGTTCGCTGGCACCGTCATCCCCCACTTTGTTTATTTCAAACGCGTTGCCTTCCGGTGCCGTCCTCATAAACCTAAGCCTCCCACCTGCACCCGTTGTCTCACTCTAGGCCATCGCGCCCACCAATGCCCCCAGCACAGCGTTCCGGCCAAGTGTCGTCGCTGTGCTGCTCCTCTACCCGCTGACCCTTCCGCTCATGTGTGTGCCCAGCCCTGGTGCGTTCATTGCCAGGTGAACACCCACCCCTCCCTCGACCCCACTTGCCCCTTCATCCTTGCTAAGCAACGCGAGTGTGCTAAAGCTGCATACCTCCGACGCCTAGCTTTGCGCCGGGCCACTCAACCCACCAACCCTCCCCCCTCCCCCGCCTCCTCCTCCTCCTCTAATCATGAATCTCCATCATCTCCGATCACGTCACCACCAGGCTCCTACGCCGCCATAGTTAAAGGATCCTCGGTGCCAGCGTCCCTCTCTTCCACTACACCACCCTCTCCATCCTTGACTAACGAGAACCGCTCCTTCGACCTCCGGCTCGCAATGCTGGAACGCCAGCAGCGAGAGCAGCAGCGCATTTCCCACGATCTACAACAGCAGATACATGCCTTGACTCAAACTCTCCAGACAACCACCTCCTCTCTTACCTCCCAGCTTAGCAAGCTAAATGAGCACCTTGCCACGTTCACCACTCCTTCCTCCAGCGCCCAGGTCGCCCCTTTGGCTGACCTTGTAGAAACCACCACACAGGCACATCACACTCGCTTTGTTCAGCTGGAAACTTCGGTTCTCCAGATCCTTACCACCCTCCAAGCACAATCAAAGCAATTGGAATCCTTCGCATCTATGCTCCAATCCGTCCATGAGTCACTGCCCCCGGCAAAAAAGAAGGAACGCGTACCATCGCGTTCCTCTCCACTATCATAATGGCGTTTGGCGAGGACCTCGAGATTGTGCAGTGGAACTGCCGAAATCTTTGCCACAATAAGACCCCCCTCCACCAGTATCTACTCACCCGCCCCTCCCTACCTCATTTTCTCCTTCTCCAGGAGACCCGGACGGCCCGCAATGTCCCAGGCTACCGCGCCTACCATGCCACTACGGCCACACCACTTGCGTCTATTTATGTACGCAGTGACGTGCTCGTAGAGCAAATTGACATCCCCTCCACCCTCCTTAAATATTTAGTTGGCGTGGTTTATTACCACCCTTCTTCCCGCATCTCACTCGTCCTTTTGTCTTTTTACAACCCCCCTGTCACTTCCTCTTTATTCTCTGCTCTGGGCAAATTCCTTCACTCTCTTTCTTCTACCTCCCATATCCTCTTTGGTGGTGACTTTAATGCCCCTCACACACTCTGGGGCTACCCACAAACCCTTAAACCCGGCCGCCTCCTCCATTGTCTGGCCCAGGAACGCCACCTCACCCTTCTTAATACTCCTGGCTCTCCTACTCGAGCGGGCACTGCCTCACAACGCCCTACGACACCCGACCTAACTTTCTCTCGGGGTTCACTTTCCTTTCACTGGCAGGTGACAGCCGAAACTCTTCTAAGTGACCACTTTCTCATCCATATCACCACCTCTCTCTCCCACATCCCTCGCTGTCATCCGATTATTCACACTGACTGGCATGCTTTTCGCACTAATCTCGCCTCCGACTCCTTTCAATCCTACGACGACTGGACGTCGCGCATCTCTGCAGCGCTCACGTCCAGTAGCCGTCGCGTTCGCTCTCGTTACCCAATCCAAGACCCAGATCCTCACCTTCTCCGTTTATAGCGTCGCCGTAAACGTCTTCAACGCTCCTTTCGCTCCCAACCACACAATGCCCAACTTTCCTCCCGGATCACTGCTTTGCGGGCCGAGATCGTCGCCCACTGCGCCTCACTCGAGCACTCTCGTTGGAGTGCTCTTTGTGACCGTCTTGACTCTGCATTGCACTCGCGATCCACATGGTCTCTCTTCAAATCCCTCCTTGGCACTAAGCCTGCCCTTGCTCCCACTCTAGCTAAAGCCCTCACTCAAGGAACTCCCTCCGATGTTTTTGATCAGCTCGCCTCTCTCTATCTCCCGCCCCCTCTGGCACCCTCCTACCCGGTGTACTGCGGTGGACCTAACCCCGATCTGGACCAATCCTTCACTCTCCGGGAGCTCGAATCGGCTCTGGCTGCTAATGCTACACGCTCGGCTCCCGGTGAGGATGCCATTACATACACCACACTTCGCAACCTTCCTGACTGCGCCAAAGAATTCCTCCTTAAAACCTACAATGATGCATGGGACAGCGGCTGCCTGCCCAGCTCCTGGACCTCCTCCCTCATTTCTATGATTCCAAAGCCGGGCAAGCCTCCCTCTCTCTCTAACCTCCGCCCAATCTCCCTGACATGTGTTGGTAAGACCCTTGAGCGAATGGCCCTGACTCGCCTCTCTAATTTTCTCGAGACGAGGGAGTTCTTCCCTCATTCTCTCATCGGCTTCCGACGCCACGTCTGTGCACAGGACATGTTTCTGGTTCTCCAGCACACGTTTCTGTCACCTACCCCCACTCAAATTCACGCACTTGTGACCGTCGATGTTCGCAAGGCCTTCGACGGTGTTTGCCACGACCACATCCTTTCCCAACTCGCCTCCCTAGACTGTGGCTCCCGCATGTACTGTTATATCCGCTCATTCCTCTCTAAACGTGTCGCTCGCTTTCGAGTCGGCACCTATCTGTCCGACCCCCACAACCTCACCCGAGGCACTCCTCAAGGGGCTGTTCTCTCTCCTACCCTTTTCAATCTTGCTATGGCCCCTCTCGCCTCCCAGCTAGCTGAAATTCCCGACCTGCATCATATATTTTACGCCGATGACATCACTCTCTGGTGTTCATCTGGCTCTCCCGGTCACGTACAGGACACCCTGCAACGTGGCCTAGATCTCATCGACTCCTTTCTCACCACCGCTGGCCTCTCTCCTGCTCCTGAGAAATCCGAGCTTCTCCTTCTCAACCATTCCTCCTACCAGCGCTCACACAACCACTTCGTCTCTCTCCACCTTTCTGGCTCTCCCATTCCTGTCGTCACACAGTGCAAAGTTCTTGGCTTCCCTTTGCATGCGGCTAAGAATGTGCAATCCCTTCACCGCGCTGTCACCACCTGCCACTCTGTAACTCACCTCCTGCGGCGCGTGGTCACTCGACGCTCAGGTCTCCACGAGGCTCACGCGTGCCGAGTTGCCCACGCGCTGGCCCTCAACAAGGTCTTGTACTTTGCACCCTATGCTTCCTTCACTCAGACTCAACTTAACGCTCTCGAGACTGCCCTTGTGGGCCTCTACAAGGCAGCTCTCAACCTCCCTATCACTACCTCCACCACTAAGCTCTTTGCCACAGGCCTCTTCCATCCTCTTCGTTCTCTTCTCAGTCTCCATCGTGACTCGCAGCTTGCCCGGCTTTCCCTTACCCGTCAGGGTCAGTGGTTATTGACTCAAGCGGGTATCTCGCCCATTCCAATCTCCCCGTTTACCTCTCCTATTCCCACCCCCACCCCCAATCTTCGTATCCTTCCCCTCCCGACCAACATGTCCCCCGTCCTGCACGCCGGACGTCGTCATGCGGCCGCACAGCACCATTCCCCTCTCTTTGATACCCAGGGTGTAGCTTACACGGATGCCTCCTTCGTGGCTCCTCGAGGTTCCTGCGGCTACGCCCTGTACCATCCACACCTCCCTGCTCCTGAAACCCACACCAGCGGGCCGTATCTACACCCTCCAGACGCATTGTCCCTCGAGGTCCTCGCCATTGCGCATGCCCTCCAGTCATTTTCCCTCCTTCCCTCTCTCCAAGAGTACACAGTCTATTCGGACTCACAAGCCGCTATACACCACATACAGAAACGCACCCTGACCCCTTCTCTCCAACAGGAGGTCGAACGAGCGGTCTCCGCACTGCAGCCTTCCATCGTTTTCCTCCGCTGGGTCCCTGGGCATTCAGGGATTGACGGCAATGAGCTGGCCCATCAGCTCGCCCGCGACACACTTTTCCGGGCACCGTTGATCCCCTGGCCCAAGCCCTCGGAGGACGGTGGGAGACTCACCCTTCGCCGCACCATAAAAGAGGTCTACCTTGAGCTCCGCCTCGACAAACGCCTTTACCCTCCCCCTCATCCATCACTCACGGTGCCGGAGTCTCGCCTTCTTCGGCACATTCAGATGAATGCAGTTATCACCCCGTCCCGCCTCTTCCTCTATCGCTATCGATCGGACCCTTCCTGTCCCAACTGCCCCTGTATCTATGCGGACCTGGCCCATTGCCTATTCTATTGCCCGGCTGCTCAGCAGTCGGGTTCCTTCCCCCCACCCTCTCTATCCATCACCACCTGGCTCGACTGGCTTGGCGCTGAAGGGGAAGAAGAACAGCGGCTTCTGGTCGCCCAGGCGGTCGAAATGCTCGGCCTGTAAATTATGGTCGATTAAAAGTCTTTTACTACTACTACTACTATACAGATGCGTATTGCAAGGAGTGTGCTGGTTTATAAGCCTGCACGGCGTGCACTAAGATATCCTATATGTGCCTTTAGCTGTTGCATGCTTATCAACGTAAATTGAAGGGATACATCTGTCATTCTGGCACATGCTGCCTTTTCTGTGGGCATAGTTTTGCTCAACAAGGCGCGGAATCGTTCTTCGAAGAGGGAAAGGACGCGAGTGCATGCTGTGCTGCCCAAGTTCCTCTTTTTCTCTTTCTTATTTTTTTGCGTTCTTGAAGCTTCAAATCTGATTTCTTAATTTACCTGTTGTTTGCTGCTATAGAGAGCACCGTAAATGTGCTCGTTACACTTTGTCACTGTCGTTCTCGCGTTTTCCCGAATACTATAGAAGCGCCCAGCAAAAGGCTTTTTGTTTTTTCAAATCTTTCTTGAAATCATTGGTTTTAAGCCTTTGGCGAGTTAGCGAAGTTCGCCAGCGTCACGTTACTGCAACTTCCAGTTACATAGCACGATTTCCTTTTCGCTTCGAAACGTATAAAACCGTCGGGAACGGGGCCATCTCCGTAGTCGGTTGAGGAGGCTCCCGGGGCATCGCGCGTTATACGACCGGAGAAGCACCCATCGAGCGTGTCGATTCGTCCATTAACGAGTCTCGCGAGTTGCGGAGAGATTTGGAGCCAGCCTTTGTTTGATCGCATCGCACCAGTTCTTTCTTCTTCCTTCTGCGCTATCCGCGGAGCAAGAGGCGATGTTGAAAGACTCGCGCCGCGAATGCTGGAGCCGCGCCCATGGGATTCTAACACTCTCCTGGTTTCAACTGCGATTGCACCAGAGTAGTGCTCTGGAGCATTCCAAAAGTTGCATGCAGCCGAGAGGGAAACACCACGGCGCTATTTAAGCGGAGTGCGACCAGTAATCGTGCGTCTGCGACGTATACTTCATTGAGTTTCTCAAAGTTACTTAGAGGGAAGACCCTGCTCGTGTCCGTCCACAGGAGTAATGCTGACAAGTGTGTCGACATCTTATATGGCTTGGCTAGTAATTAGACGAATACGCGGGTTCAGTTTTATGAGTACAATTTTTCTCTGCTACAACTTACGAGAAATGCCTTGCCAATTTGATTAGGGCCCTACTACGCAACATTTATGGATGTAATGGAAAGTAGAGAAAAACACTATTTGAAATGGTCATCGAAAGTGCCCTTTTCTCTTCAGTGGGCTTCTCTCGCTCGTAGATTGATGATGATGAATTCACTTACGACCTACATCACCAGTTTAAGAAAGGAAGGCAGGAACCGGTTTCGGCTTCGGACACGTTGCCTGCGTAGAGGCGGCTACTCTGACGACTCATTTTAATGGAACCTACTTGAAAGCACCTCTAGTATGGGAATTAACTAATAGAAAATGACAGCTTGTGATGTGTGTCTTATTTGCGAAGTGGTGGAGTTGCATTCAGCTTATTTACCTTAAAGGCCCCCTTGTATCGGGGCTATGACATAAGGGGTTACATTGGCAAGATGGCTGCATTGTTTGTGATGTAACGACTATCCAGCATCAGACCTGTGCTTGCTCAGCTGTTTAATCCCATTTGTAACATAAGGGATCAACTTACGGGTTCGGTCAAAATATTACGGAGTACGCTTCGGCGCTTGAATTTTTCTCACTTGTTGCGTATAGAAAACACGATGGTTTCTTGTGTTCATACGCGAGCGCACCAGTGGCATGTCCCAGTATATGTATAAAGTGCTTCCTAATTTTCGCTACGTAAAGCGTGAGAAGAGTGTGATGGCCGAGGCGTGCTCCGTTATACTATGGCCAGGATTGTACCTACGTATACACGCAGTGAGCATAAATGGCTTAAAGGCTCAAAAAGACAGCATAGGCTGTATAGGGAGCTTCAGCACACTGTTATAGTGTTCGGTACCGGTAAGCTAGAGCGTTTTGTAAAGTGCGCATGCGTGCCGCAAACTTCTGCAGTGGCAGCCATACTAGTTAAAGGCGTGCTTTACGCGTTACTAACAGCAGCATACTTGTCCGGATCCAACTCATTGTTTTTTCTTTTAATTGAGAAGGCGATTGCATTCTAAAAAGACAGCGCACCTTAGCACTGCCTGCTTTGCTTCTGAAGGGGTGCACGCAACTAGAGTAGGTGGTCCACGCGTAGCTGTGCCGTGGCTCCCGTTTCGCCAGGAGGTCCTCCTGTCCGAGACGTTCCAGTGCTCTTTGACGACGCTCGATCTTGCTGCATCTCTGTTCGGACACGCCGCGCTTCATGGCTCTTGGTGTTCTCTCTCTTTCCCATTTATTTATTTGTTTATTACCGTTCCCCGGAATGTATAGCTGACCCCCGGCCGCGTGTTTACGGCGACCTGAGCCCTTCGAAATGACTGGCTTTCTCTCGCCCGAGCGGAGAGCGGGCAGAAATTGAGGAAGGCCGTTTGCCAAACTGTAAGGAATGAAGATGCCTCCTCAACTTGGGACGGAAGTTTACGACCGCCCAGGGTTCAGCTTCTCTCCCGGACTCTTGGTCCTATAATGAAAAAGAAGCCGCAAGGCTTTAGCGAAAGGAGACGGAAGGACGCAGAAGGCGGTAGGCGTCGTAAAAATGCTGTCGACGCGGCACACGGAAGGCGGTCTATGGGGCCAGCGTACAGTGCATGATAGGCGAAGATGGCTGCAGAAGTTGACGGCTTTTGATACTAAAATTCGAGCTATTGTCGCATTCCTAGAGTGGCGCAGAAAGCGAGGAAAGACAGAAAGCCTTGTCTTTTAACTAGGACATATCTCTCCGTTGTGCACACTGCGTCACAGCATAAATCAGTCAACGAACAAATAAAGCTCGGTGTAAGTGTCAAAGCGCTTGGCTTCCACCTGCCCGTTTCACTTGTCGCGTAAGTGGAGTCAAGCACGGCGCCTTACTCTAGCTGCACTAGTGCCGTCTCTTGCAGAGATTAGCAGGCGTCTTCTACTTGCACGCATTCGCAAAAGTTCTGGTACGGTAGACAGGAGCAAAGTGCATCACATATAGTGGCCTGCCTGCAGGAGCACCACGCTTTCTTCACATAACTACCCCCGATTCTTTTACTCCCCGCTAAGCAACCTATGCTCCTATCTGTGCTGGCTAGCCTTCATGACGCTCTGCAGTTACACAGCCGCATAGTTGGCGCTCTGCGAGCCCTCCGAGGCTGTTCAGCGCACTCCAGCTGTGCAAGCTGCCCGGAAAACGGAGATGACTTGCGTCACCCTCGCTCTCGTTTTTTATACCGTTGCCGACATTTTCTGGCGAAAATAAAATGCCTCCTCTTCTTTCTCTTCTCTCTCCCTGTCGCTGCTCGCTCGCCTTCGTGTGTCTGTGCGTCTCTTGGCGCGCGGGTCAGGCGTCGTGTGGCTGTCGGCCCTCGTCGCGAGAGAACGAGACCGGAAGTTGCGCCGCTGCGGTGACGGCGACAGCGGCCAGGTCTCGCTTTCAAATTTCCGGCTGCTGGCGAAACCTCAGATGCCACTTCCGGCACCTCCCCGTCGGGTGCTGCTGCCTGCTCTGCATTACACTGTCTCCCTTTTCTTTCTCCGCATCTGTCTATCTTCCGGTCTTTATTTGTACATGACTTCGTCTTCCTACTGAATGCTTTCGCTGATGCGGCTTCTCTTTGCGTTTGTTGCGCGCGTGAACATGTGGCAGGCTGCATAATCGCTGTTCGCTGTGCAAATGCGGATGCCCCCGTCTTTTATTCTATCTTCGTTTTGCTAGCCCTGTTTTTGTGTGTGCGTGTGTGTGCAGCGCGTGCTCCGACAGAGCACCTGCGAAACCTTCGTTCTGGTGGCTCGTTGTCAGTCCGTCCACGCTGGTTTGTCCACGCGGGTGATGATAACATTCATTGGCCGTAGTGCACAGTAGAAAGTAAGATTTTACGGCATGCGGGGGCTCAGAGGAAAGTTTACTTAATCTCAGTCACGCGCGCTGTTCACCTGACATGCCTGCAGGTAGAGGGTACTTGCATGTCTACACGACGCGATATCATACACACACACACACACGCACACGCACGCACGCACGCACGCACGCACACACGCACGCACGCACGCACGCACACACACACACACACACACACACACACACACACACACACACACACACACACACACACACACACACACACACACACGCACACACACGCACACACACAAACGCGTGCGCGCGCGCGACAAATTTGAAGCTGATATGGATCCGGCAAAGCATAAAATAGGCAGTTTTAGCTGAGCGTTTTTACGGCCAGCGGGGCGGAGCGGTCGAGCGGATACACCAGCGGAGACTGAGTTTTAACCGGGCGGATCGCCCGTCTTCTCGAGCGGAGTACAGTCGAATTAGGGAGCCTACATGTCGCTTGGCTTTAAGCCGGGAGGGGGCGCGACATGTAGGCTCCCTAAGTCGAATTGCTCTGATGCTCCACCTATAGGTCACAATTCGAGTTACAGTGAAAACATTATCAATTAAGCCAGCTAATAATGCGCTGAAACTATTCAGTAAAGGTAGATGCTGTGTTTTTGGTTAATTGTTTGGTATGTGTTGCGTTTAAGATGTACAAAAGAGGCTGCCATCGTTACGGCGTCCGCGGGCTCTTACGCACGCTCGCGCGCTGCCTATCGCTCCGCTGGAGAGGGCTTCCCAGCGGGCGTAAGCTTCGCTCCGTAAAAACGCTAGCTGGCCCAGCGACGTGCGCATGCGCAGTGGCGTCTGCGCTCGTCTGCTCTCCGCTGGCCGTAAAAACGCTCAGCTAAAACTGTCTATTGCATGTCTTAGGCATCTGTGAACACACTCAGGGTTAGTTTACACACCACCGCTGCCGCCGTTGCTAATTTGGCAGAACACCAGACGCGAAATTTGGAGGTCGTCGTGGTTCCGGATCCCACTGGGAGCATGTTGGGTGGCCGTCGCCGTCGCCGTTGTCCGTCGCCGGTGTCCGTTGTACCCAGCAGTGGACACCTTAGTCGCACTTTAAGCTGCGAAACCAATATAGCGGGATCTTGAAACGCAGAGGACAAAATTGGTAAATTGGTTTTGAGGAAAGGAAATGGCGCACTATATGTCACGCATATCTCGGTGGACACCTGAACCAGAGGGAAGGCACGTAACTGCCCTATTGGAACAGTGGACACCTCAATCTAGCTTTAAGCTACGTGGCGGCAGTGACAGATGTGCGCTGCATGCGTTGGCATTGAGAACGTTATGCCAGAAACGCGGCGCTGAAGCCATAGGCCTTCGGCGTTCGTTGTGTTCATTTGCGTTGGCGTCGAGAACGTTTTACCTTCCGATCATTTTAAGGAAAGGAAGTGCGCGTAACTGGCTTCCTGGGTCAATGGACGCTTGAATAGTGCTTATAGGTACGTGGGGTGATGAGAGAGCGATGTGGGCTGTATGCGTTAGCGCTGACGACGGTGAGCGGTCTCGCGATCAACCATTAACTGCCACCTGCGAGTGTGCAGGGTGGGTGGGGACTTTAATATAGATATAAAGACAAACAAACAGGAATTCCTTACTACTCATGTGGGAGAACATCCCGTTCCTCTCGCTCTAACGCCTCCCACGGCTGTGACAACCTTGCGAAATACTTTTATAGACCTCGTCTTCGAGAACCAGGCATTGGCGCAGCAAGTAGAGCATATATTTATCTATTTCTCCGACAACAAAGCTTCGTTCATGGCAATCAAGAACTGTTAGCGGAGTGTTTCTCGAGGAAGTAATATGTTTGAAAAATAACAAGTTGTCTGTAATTGTGCACAGATTTCTTGCTCGAATTCTTTGCCGCAATCTATTGAAAAGCTGAAACCGCTGATGTGCTGCGCTCAAATTTCGCAATAGCAAGTAACATAATCGTCGGCATTTTTTTTTCTTCTGCTTTCTAATCAGTTACCTTTCAGCGATGAAATAATTACCCGAAAGACGCGGGTTCAATCCTGGCCGCGGCGGCTGAATTTCGATGGAGGCGAAATTCTAGAGGCCCGTGTACTGTGCAATTTCAGTGCACGTTAAGAACCCCAGGTGGTCGAAACTTCCAGAGCTTTCGCTACGGCGTCCCTCATAGCCTCAGTCGCTTTGGAACGATAAACCCCAGTAAACCAATATATATTACTCGAGGACACGCTTCCTGTAAACTATTTTCTAGCGTCTGTTCCTTCCGATTCATGGCCTCCAATTTATACCGGAGCCTTTTACCGCACCCTTCGATTGGCCGGAGCTACATGGGCCAAGCGTATAGGCGCTGTCGAAATTGAGCAATTAGTGCTGATGTGATCGAGATGAGGTGACCCTGGCCCACATTACTCCCTTGTGGGCGTAGGCTTTCTCGAGGGAGGTGTAGGGCAGGGCGGTGGCGTGCGCCTGAAAGAGGGCTAAAAGCTTCGAATTTCCTTTACCGGCTTTTCTTTCGTTATTGTTATTCTGATTTTCCTGTCATCATTTTATTTCATCTGCTTGCAACTGGATGATGAGCAGTGTCTCATTCGCGGTACCACTTTCTACTTTTGTAACGCTTTCCCGTCGTGCTGCTAATTGCCTCTTTTGCTAACTACAGTTATTACGCACCTTAACCAAGATAGGGCTTTCTTGCTTTGTTTAACCCTGAAAGTTGGTCATGGCGGCCGCCCTGCGCTGACCTCCAACGCCGTCCGCGTACGGGAGTCTTGCGCCGCTTCCTCGAATCAGCATAGAGCACGGTGTTACGTGCGTGCTGCGGGTTGGTCCGCTGGCGAGCGATCGGGGAGGGCTGTAACGTGGCTCGGAGAGGGAGAGAGAGAAAGGGGGGCGAGAGGAAGGAGGCAGTGCGGAGGCGAAGCACATACAAGCGCCATAGGCTACGGGACTGCAATTTGAGAAGCGATCCCCGCTAGATCGATGCCTGCTTCGAAATGCGGTCACGGATTGCCTCGAAGCGCGCGCGCGCGCATGGCGCTCATCTTTTGTCTCAACCTCGTCCTTGTTGCTTGTCTCTTTCTTACACGTTCTCCTCCTCTCTTCTCTTTCTCCTCACCACGAAGCTACTACGCTTTCACTGCCGCCTACGCGTCTCTTACTTCCGCGCTTTCCTCTTCTTTATTTATCTCTCTCTCTTTCTTTCTTCCTTTGTTCATCGTTTCCCCTCCTCCGTCCGTTTTTCCTCTGCTGGCGTGCATCTCCGTGGTCTACGCCGAGGCGCGCATTCCGCGTACTTTAA
The DNA here is from genome assembly GCF_055824585.1 of Amblyomma mixtum. Taxonomy (NCBI): domain Eukaryota; kingdom Metazoa; phylum Arthropoda; class Arachnida; order Ixodida; family Ixodidae; genus Amblyomma; species Amblyomma mixtum. The sequence continues at coordinate 313,672,979 of NC_143013.1, read as the reverse complement.
TCTGCATAAAACATCGGCTGTCGCGTGGCTCTGGCGAATGCTGTTGTTCCGCCACGTCAGCGTGAGGTTTTTGGCCGGGATTATTCATTCAGAAGAACGCCTCGATAACAGACCCTTGTGGCTGTGTTGTACGTGTCAGACGGGATGCCGCGCTCGCCTGCGATTTGGCAAACGACGGCATACTTTGCGCGTGTTTCCGTGTTCTGTACATGTTAGTTAGTTGTGGTTCGGTTAGTCGGACTGCTTTGTTTTTCTTTTTAATATTTCAAATGTTCGAAACGAGAATGGTGCAGCCTATAATTCCGGCTTCTAAAGGTCACGTGGTATGCTTTGACATGAAGCCCTTAAGGGAAAATGGTACGGCACCGCTGCAAATTTTGCTACCCGCCTTCTACCTTTTTTTCCTTTGCTTTTGTTATCCACACAATCATGGACCCTCGATGCACGCAACATGTGTAGCGTCGTTTCAAGAAAATAATATTATATACACAAAACATTAACCGCCCTCATTTTTACTAATCGTGGTTCCTGCAAAGGCCGGTTTCTGCGTTTGTCATTCATGCGGTACACAGATGAGAGGCTACCTTCATTTCCGTCTAAAGCTGGGACGCTTGTTTAATTAAAATACGAAGCGATATGACAGCATGGCAAAATGGCAATCGGAAACAAAACGTGACGAAATTTCTCGTGAAGCAAATTCTTCTAACTTGCGTAGATTTAACCGTTTACAAAAACTAACTTTTGCCCTTATCAACACTTCGTGTTTCCGGGATCAAGCTCGGCGCAGAACTATTGAACTGTGTAACTTCCCAATTTCAAGTAGTTTTTTCGTCGTACATGACAGCTGAAATTTTCTGTTACCTATCGTGGGACAATCTGCTGGCATTGTTTTAATCCTTCATCACTTTAAGTTAGCAAATATAAAACAAACTGTATTATTAGCAAAATCCGTTAGCTTAGGTCATGAAGCAGCCCAGCACCGGCCTCCCCGCTCTGTTGATTACACCTTCATTCCCCTCTCCTCCCGCAAAAGGAAAAGGAAAAGAACAAGTAATGGAATCTCAGGGCTGGGCATTATTACTCGCACCCAGCACAGGGGCCGTAGAGCGCGCTGCGCGAGAGGGAAAGCTCGTTGCTCGCCGGTCAAGATAGCTCTCGCAACCACACGCCAGCGGACACATTGTGCCGCCTTTTTGAATGAACGCGCTGGAGCGAACTTCTTCGCAGAAGTTGCTAATGATGCCTGACGCCACGAGGCCCCTTTCCATTTCTCCGCGCCGGGCCTAATCCTTGTCCCGTCGCGTGGCTTCCCGCTTCATCTCCCAAGTGTAGGGTAGCGGTGAAGTTTTCCTCTCATCTCTGCTCTGTCCCCGAGGCTGTTAAAAACTAGAATAAAAGTAAAATAAAAGAGTTCAATTCTCCTTCTTTTTCTCAGAAATTAACGGTCGCGGCTCTTTTAAGGAAACACAAAGGCAGGTTCCCTTTGTGCTACTTTCCGAGACGATCTTGTTTCGACTGTCTTACAAAGCCAGGACGGAACCGTGGCCGATAAAGAGAGGGAAGCGTGCCGACGCAATTAGCAAGCGGCGGAAGTCGGCACTGATAATTGTAATTAGGTGGGGCGAGTCAGCGAAAGGAAGCTGTTCGCTTTTCTGCCGAAGTCGGCACAGCCGCTTCGTTGCTTCTCAGGTTCACTCTGAATTCTGTCAAGAATCCGGAGTGAGCCAGCCGGCATGCAGCGCTGAGAACAAGACAGCTCCCTACCGCTTCTCTGCAGCATCAGTGACTTTACAACCCCCCTCCCTTCCGTGCTTTGTTACATTCGTTCCTGGTTGTGAGAGTCTTCTTGTTATCTGTCGTCATCAACAAGACCGGACCGAGAGCCTTTGGGCGACCGGCATTTGCTATAGCTAAACTAGTATCACGCTCCTCTAGAATAGTTGAGCGGGGAAGGATCAGCTAAACAGCTGCTTACTTTTGCTTCTTCTTTCTTTTCTTGGCTATCGTGAGAGGTGCTGTCGCGTTAAACTTCCTTTCGTTAATTGTCAAATTAGAAAGTCGGAAACAGATATTGAGGAAGAAGGGGAAACATGAGAAAGAGAGGAATTTCGCTTAGTGTGAAACCATGAAAGGTGCAGAGTGCTCGGAGGAAAATAGCTCGCTGCAGCAGAAATAGCAAAGCATTGTTCGAGCGAGCTCGTCCTCTGATTGGACAAGGCGCTGGCGAAGCTTCCACTGCGAAGCGTCTGATTGGTCGGTCCCAGGGTGCGTATATAGTCGCTAGCAACGTGACAAGCGCGCGCTCTGTGTCTCGCCAGAAGCGGGCGAAAGTGCGAGAGCTATACGGGAGCGGTCGCTTGTCGAGATTTCTAATGAACACGCTGACGTCTGCCCCGGCCCTCCCCGAGTCAGCGCACATGAAAAGAGTACGGTGGGTCTGGACGTGCGCCGCGAATAATAACGAGGCCGCGAGGCGAGCCGGGCTGATGATTAGCTCCTGTGCACCGTGTGTTCTCCAGCCTTCCTCCTTGTTTTGTGCCCTGTTACATTGCTGTCTCTTTCTTCTCGTTTCATTTCTTGTTTCCATTAATGCCCTAGCTAATCTTTGGCGGCCGACTGCTGATTCAGCGGTCGTCGCTGGTCCGTGTTATTATCAATTGCTTAGTTTAAAATCTGTGCGTAAAAGAAAACTCAACTGGAAGAGACGCATTTATTGAAAAGGCACCCCGTTTTACTCGTTGGATAGCTTACACTTTGTTTTCTGATTCGAAACAAAAAATGCGTCACTGCAAGGCGAAATTTCTTCATTGCGATACGACTTTTGTATTTGTTTTTCTGCCGGAGATTCTTGCCTGTTCGTGCGCTTAAAATCTAGGAGGCCACAAGGTACTGGTGGAATGTTATGGCACCCCTCAACTTGTGAGGGCTTGTTGCCACGCAAGCGCAGAAACTGCCAGCTTGCTTTCGTTTGTCCCGTCTGAGGTGGCCATGTCTTCGATTCTTCTCCGAAGCGTTCATAGCATCGTATATTAAGCTAGTGGCAATGACGAGAAAATTTTATTTTTTTTCGAAGGAAGTATATGAATCATTGCAATGTCTCACCGCATCGGGGGCCAGTAGCCTTTTATACACATGGATACAAAGAAAGAATTCTTAACTTACGCCTTTCCGGCCAGAAGAATAGAGAGATAAAAGCGCAGACAACGCTAATTCTGCGCTGTTGCGTTTAATGGAACTCAATGTCAGAGTGAAATTTATTTTCAGCGTCCAACATCCACTGGACAGGTTTGATGTGGTAGGGCTTAACAAAACCTGCATCCCGTTGCAGGTGGCAGAGCGACGCAGAGCCCGCATAACAGAGTGCACGCAAGTTGCGAGTGTGCTTGCTGTCGACCCGTTAAAAGCTCAGCTATGTGACCTTCCGCGAGGGGGCGCCTCTGCCGTTGAATTCGGGGCAAGCTCTGGCTGCTGCTCTATTTGTTTTTCTGACTAATCCCTCAGCTTAACCTGTTCTCAGCAAGCACGGTGAGGGTAGCAGAACAGCACCCCTCAGATAGTATCCCCCAGGGGCGTCCTCACGCTGTTGCGACGTACTCCTGTAAAGCAGCTTAATTCTTGCGGGCATGGCACCTCTCCAGCTATCCCGCACAGGAGAATCCTTCAGATCGCAACCTGTCCACAGCACCGCTATCCAGCCCCATCTGGTTATGTCTCTGCAGAAGCGTTGAACGTTGGTGTTAACTCCGTGGAACGAAGCAGCGACGGTCTAGCTGCGACTACAGCCAGCAGCGGCGTCCGCATTGGGCCCTTTCCTCGAGAGAGCGTCGCCACGCGGTCCGCGCTCATTCTGGAACAATCTAGCGATGCGGCCGTCCTCTTTCGCGTCGCCCCTGACGGGCCGCGCCCTCGGAATTAATGGAACCCGGTGCCCAGGCGCGCTGTGCTAATTTTTGCTCGCTCCTCGTTCCGCGCGCAGCATAGCCGCTTTGCGCTCTGCCCCCCCCCCCCCCCCCCCCCCGCCCACACACACACACTAACCCCCCCCCCCCCCCCCCACCCCCATGTCTAGTTCATACCACCGCGCGTCTGCATGCCAAAGTCGGGGGGGGGGGGGGGGGGGGGGGGGGACATGTACGAAGGTGCTCCTAAAGAACTGTGCGCTACTTCCTGCAGACGAGAACGATGCCCGTCGAGTCATCCGCTGACGAAAGATGGGCATCTTTCGTCAGCGCATATTCCAGTAAAACGAAATTAAGTTCTATTCATAATAAACGTTTACAAAAAGCGCACATAACGGGACAGCCACTGGCTCCAAGTATGTTTACTGAAGCGCACACCTTTCTTGTATTACAAAGAGCGCCGTACGCGCATGTGCACGCATGGACAGAACAAAGAAAATAAAAGATAAATTAAATAAACATGTTCGAGGTCAGCTGTCACGTGTGCTTTTTTGTGTCCATCCGTTGAGGAATATATAGCGCTGAATCTCTTTCCGTTGGAAGCATGCCCCGCAACACGTTTTGTTCAGCCGATATTGTTAAGATCGAAAGTTTGTTTTCGCAGTTTGAACCGGGGGTCGGGGTCTTCTTGTGGTCGGGCCAACCTGTTATTTATTTTCGTTCAAATCAACGCTTCTCCCGGATACCTCGTTTTTCGTAGCGATTCATTTCTCGACTTTTACTTTTTTTTTGCTTTTTTACCTAGTTCCGACTCGCGACGTCATGACACTGAAAAGCAAGCAACACCACTGGGCTATAGCGCAAATATCGAATGTACGGCTGACTAGTGACGCAGAAACAAATGAAAGAATAGCGCAGTAATCGCCACGAAACATTGTCCCGGGGTGCTATTTCGACCTATAGGGCAGATAAGAGCAACAGGAATTAGTGCTAATGGCACTGCGCAATTTAATGCTAGTGTCTAAGAGCACACGAGACGGGCAGCAAATGTCTGACTGAAACGCACTAGTTAAAGTGTAAAACGACCGTTGAAAACAACGTACTATGACTGCTAAAAAAAGTTTAAAGAGAAGGCCATGATTTATAATGAGTATTACCAGCACTAAACCATTCCAATTTCGTTTCGCTTTTTCTGAAGGCCTCTTCCTCCTAATTTCAAGATATAAGATAGGCACCACTACATGCCCGAATAGTACCGATGTCTTCGGGAATGTAGCCGTCGCAAAAAGGTAGCCTCCAGTGCTGAGACCCGTGTCCCGCGTCCTCTTTCCATCCTGTTTTCGTTAACGTCCAGCCAGGCACTTGTCGCATCGTTAAGATACTTTATAAGAACGTTTGTCTCGCTTCCTTTGTTTTAGCGCTGGTGTCATTGACCTGTCCGTGAGCAGTAGGCGCAGTAGAGGCAGTAGAGGCGCAGTAGAGCTTACGCTCCGCCTGTCGGCCGATCGAGGATCGGCTGAGCGGGGCATTTTTCCGGACACGCGTGTTGGGCCCGCATCTGCGCTCCTCAGCCCCGCATCCCGCCCTTCTCCCCCGCGTGCCGTGAAAACGGGGTCAAGGGAACGCAGGAGTTTTCGGATGCCGCGGGACTCTTTTCCCCTGACAAATGATTTGGCTGTCCCGCCACATTTGCGACGGAGGGAGGGTGCTCTCCGGGCACTCTCCACCTCCGGCACAGGCTCCTCCCGGCGCTCTTCCTGGCTCTCTTCCCATTTTTCCGCCTTCTGTTCTTTTTCCAGCTGCTTTTTTGGCACCTCATCCGGTCGCCCACGCAAACGGCTTTGAAGAGACTCTCCGTCGAGCCGAGACGAGGCTAGAGAAGAGGGTAGGCGTAAGAACCAAAAGATATAGCGGTTCGATCTTTCGCGATTCTTAGTCGCCAAGGTTTTAGACGCAGAGTAAAAATATCTGACTTTGTGTGCGGGTCAGTGTAAAGAAGGACAGCAGTTTGAAGACCTTCGAATAAAGGGAGGCTTCCAGTGGATCTTTTAAAAGCACCAACATCTCTGCTCGCGATTCCGTTTCCCTGCCATTGAAATACGCCGGCCACGGCCGCCATGGCTCCCCCTGTCCTATGCTCAGTTAGCGGGACGTCATGAGGGCTGAATCACCGTGGCTGGTCGCTAGTGCCATGTCGACTTCTTCTGATGCTGGGCAGTCCATGTGAGAGTTGTGCTCGGACGCTTGATCGGTGTAGTTGTTCGCAACAGCGAATCTGTTTCGTAGAGCACACGAGTGAGAAAAGATAACGCCTTGAAGTCAGCGTTCCGGGTTCTGCTTTCGTGAAGTGCAACGCCGTGACAAATGTTTCAATATTTTCGCTTTCTATTCAATCTCTGCTGTGTACACACTGCTGTGAAACTCCGGTAGCACTCGTGGAAGTCTAACGCATCGTAGGGGGCAGGACGAAAATCTGCTTACCTTCCAAGAGGTTTGGATCGCCGAGGATACAATACGAGCAAAGCATGTGGCCTAGAAGTAAACCCTGTGGGCTCTAAACTTCAGACAAAGGCTGTGCGGGGATGACCAGACTTAGACGGAGCCACAAGAAACGGCGCGAAAAACACCACACAAAGAAAAACACAGAGACAGGACGAGCGCCTTATTCAGTCGAGAGTAACGTTCACGGTTAAGCTGTTTGGTATGAAAGCGGTGGCTGATATTTTTCACTTTTCACGCTCTGGCTCGTTATAACTTGAGTTGCATGGTCAACGCTTTGACCATATGAGCTGCTGACGTTGAGAGTCCTCATTACTGAATGCCGTCGCTTCTCATTATCATCATCAGCCTGAATACGCCCACTGCAAGGCAAAGGCCTCTCCCATGTCTCTCCAATTAACCCTGTCTTTTGCCGGCTGCGGCCACCGTATCCCCGCAAACTTCTTAATCTCATCCGCCCACCTAGCTTTCTGCCGCCCCCTGCTACGCTTGCCTTCTCTTGGAATCCGCTCCGTTACCCTTAAGAATCACCGGTTATCTTGCCTTCGCATTACATGGCCTGCCCAAGTCCATTTCTTCCTTTTTATTTCGACTGAGATGTCATTAACTCAACAAACTAGTAAATTAAGCAAGCTGGTACGCATTCGTAGCTTAATAGAGAGCAGACAGACAGGACAAACTAAGAGTACATAATGCAAGAGTTGTTATTGCTATTAGGCATCGCTTCTGCCAGGCACTGCATTAGGCACTGCTTGCCATTGAATTAAATAAGTATTGCCGAAAGCGATGTTATGCGCTGCCTGTCCTTAGAGCAGACATCATGACACGACTCGAATCCAGCAACTTATGGGATGTTTCAGTGCCGTTCCACGCATGTCTGAAAAGAAGAGAGAGAGCGAGAGAGGGAAATGCAGGGATGTTAACCAGAAAGGATTCCGGTTGGCTACCCTGCACAGGGGAAGGGAATGAGGGGAATTAAAGAGGATAGAGAGAAGTAACGGGAAATAATCACAGTCTGTCAATCAAGGCAGTCGCTCTCAAAAAGCGAAAGAGTGCCTTGTAAGCCTTGTTGGCAGTTGACTGTTGTGGCCACGGACCGAGGATCTTGGCCTCTGTGAAAGGGCGAGGGTCCAGGCGGTCCAGAGCACATCGCAGCTTATGTCTTTCGGCTAAAAAGGCAGGGCACTCACACAAGATATGGGTGATTGTCTCATCACATGCGCAGAAGAAGGGCTGTCGGCCATCGCGATCCGGAAATCATACTTATTCGTGAAGGCAACACCGAGCCATAGACGACAGAGTAGTGTTGCTTCACGACGCGCTACATTACACGGAATACGGAGGCGCAGTCCAGGGTCCAATGTCCTGAGGCGGCGGTTGCACAACTCTCCAGAGTTCCACGCTGAAAGTGTGAGCTCCAGCCTCAAGGAACGAAGCCCACACGCTGCGTCAGTTCTCGTTACGGGGATATTAACGGGGATTCCGTCATTGTGGGCAGAACGGGCAGCTTCGTCAGCCTGGTGTCTGAAAAGAAGAATTCACAGGAACACCTACCTACCTCATTGGTAGGCAGTACGATAGAATTTGGAACTGTTGATTTTACCGGAGGTGACGTCGCTTGCCTCCAGCCATTGCGAATTATACACTATGGTTACGGAACTTTTTTCCAGCTAGCGGGAGAGTTTTATAACAGATGCCAAATTTTTCCACCGATATGGCTTTTAATGCTATTGCATGTAAACAAAGACAGATACATCACCCCGACTGGTACCCTCCTTGCTGTGCAACGGCGGTTCTCAGCTTAAGGCCTCTGGTGAGTGCAAGGGCGAAAGAGAATAAAAGTAGCACATCACGGAAAGCCGGAAGAGACGAAAAGAAAGATGGTCCTCTAGTGGCAGAGAAAGCAAGCAGAAAAGGTAAAAAAATAACGTCGACCGAACTCTAACCCTGTGATGATGACAGTGGCGGAACGCTGGAAGACATGCCTGCTTATCTCTCGGACATGACCTGCAAACGTCGGCGCCCGCGCGCGCTGCCAACTAGGCGGGCATCTTTCCGTGCTGCCTGCAGGTCCGGGGCGCGCATTTTTTTATTTATTCCTAGGTTTTTGCGAACGGAGGGGTGTCTCGCATTCGAACCTTTCCTTCCTCACACGCGCCACCCCCGCGCTCGTCTCTCTGCTCGCAGTTCATTTATCTCTCGCCTCTTCGCACTCTCCCGCCATCCTCATCTGCTGCACGCTCGCCGTGCTCTCTGCCCTGATTTCCCTTCATTGTCCACGCCCCATATTTTTTAACTCCTCCGGGCCTTATCCTCTTCGGCGTCCATTTTTTCGCATTTCTTTCTCCTTCTGCCTGTGTGTGTTTGGCGAAGGGGAGGATGTGTAAGTGATTTATTCGATCCTTTCGTCGCTGTTCTGCATGCAAATAAAACGTCACGCCGCCTTCCTGCCTGGCTGCCCTCGTGTGTGCTGGCTGATGTCTGCGCTGCCTCCGAACAGACGCGTCAAAGAGGAGAGCACGAGCGATAGAGTGCACGCACACAAAAAAAAAGAACAGGAGAGGGAGAGAAGGGGGTTAAATCACAACGATGGAAACGGCCTCCGATAACAAAGCGGCCCAGGAGGCAAGAGAAGGTTTGAAATCTCCCGAAGTGTGAACAAGAAGGAAAAAGATGCGGCCGTTAGAAGGTTGATAAAAATGATCGAAGGGAAACCAAAAATGAAAAGAAACAGGGAGAAGCGAACCGACGGCATGCAAGAAGAGCGACGAGCAAGCAAAGCGGCCCAAGGGCAGAGTCGGAGAGATTACGGACATAATTCATAGCCGCGATTGCATACTGCATGATGTGCCTCGCCCCGTCTCCTCTCCTCTCCACTACGCTGCTATCCCCTGCCAAGGGCTGCTCGTTCCGAGTAATTCTGCAGTTTGCCTTTATTTGCTCCGTCGGCTGCTTTCTCTAGCTTTTTCGCCGTTTGTACGTCGCTTTGATTTGACCAGCTTTGCCGTTTCCTTCCCTCGCGCAAAACGCAAGTCTCCTTGCCGTGTTTGTCTCCTTATTTTTAACCCTCCTTGGCTGCTTTTCCCCTCCTAGTAGCTGGCACTTTTGTTTCCGTGTTTCTTGTTTTGTCGACTTCGATCTCCCTACATTGCCTTCCACTTTGACGCTATTTTTATTTATTTCGTTGCCTTCCGTAACGCCGTTGACGCTTCATCACCGTCTCCTTATAAGTTACGAGTGCACTTAAACGACTCTCGCCTGCTTGTTTCACTGCTGTTCTCATAGTCGTGGTTCAGATTTAATCCTAATATCGACATTGAGATTGGTGTTTTATTGTAACTATCTTTCCTTTATCTTTTTCCGTCGCACGAACTGTGAAAGCACAAGAGGTGCTCGCTTTAAATTTCCTTATTTTATTGCGAGTGCACGCGGCAGCATCAATATGTTTGCAAGTGATTTCTGAGGAAGTTGTTGCTAGGCCCGCTGTCGCAGCCTAAGGTGTTTCTGAAGCATTTGTCTCTGCTTTGCCGTATTTTCGTGCTTGCCAGTGTTTGGAAAAGTTTGGCGTACAAATTAGTCGCAATTGTTTAGAGAGAGCTTCGCGACGTCCCACTAAAGTGCCGAAGGGAGAGCTGACACGGAAGTCTTCGGTAAACTCGGAGTCTGATCGCTTCTCGTGATTTGCAAACCTAATTAGGATTTAATCACGCGCCTCCCCACTCCTCACGTTTCCCGTATTTGCATTGTCTTCATTCATCAGCGTTTGTGTCGCCTGGTGGTTTCCTAGTTCCCTGGGGACTCTTCCTATAGTCTGATAGCACTTAAGTCTGCAGTGACCTCCAGACACAATTCTTCCGAGACAAAAACCAGTCTGTTATTAAGCTTTTCTCGTTACCAAGACAAAAACATACCCCGCACGAAATTATTAGCTCAAGAATTTTGATGCCTCTGGCTTGTTTCATGTAATCATGCATCAGAAACCTGATTTGTTGACTATTGTGATTGGTCAACTGAGTAATACAGGACGCCGTGGACCATAATAGATTGTTATCAACTGCTGTTTTTGCACCGGCAGCATTAGTTGCTCCATGGGGCCGAAATGCGTCGCCGCTAATAAAATTCCCCCATTGGCTGCAGAGAAGTGACGTCACCAGATCGGATCATGCCATTGACTGGAGGGAAGTGACGCCCCTAAAGGGGACCATTCCCATTGGCCGAAGAAAAGTGACGTCACCAAATATAAAGTGATGTCACTCAAAAACAACAAACGGTACTAATGCTATCGTACTGCCAACGCACAATGGAATTTGGAGTCTGTGATATTTTTTTTTTTAAGTTGTATCTAGTTATAGTGCCATCTTGTGTGCACCGACCGAGGCAAGAAACTGAGGCCGTCGCCACAGGCGCAGGTTAGCATGAGGAGGGCTATGACGAAATGCATTTACCCCTTCCTCATTGGCAAACTTTCGGGTATTCACTGATAGAGAAACAGTACAGCGCCTTTCCTTTTTTTCATCAACGTTCCTTCACTGTCATCAATGGGGAAAAAAGCAGTGCAAGGAAAGGAGAAAACCGGGCCATGCTCTTTCTTGGTGTGTTTGCAGAAGAGCAGCAGGCTGGATATGAAATCTTTCGTTTTTCTTTCTTTAATTTAGCGGCCATTTTGTCAGCTCATTGTTGCCAGCGAGGGAGCGCATCCGAGAAGTTTCTAATCGTCTCTTCTGTAGTTCCATTTCTCGACCGTGTAAGCGCACCGAGTTCTTGTGATTGCACCACCCAGTGTTCTCAGTTCTGCTGGCCTTATTACGCAGGCCGTTTCGCCGCTGCCTTGGAGATGCTACGCGCTGGTGGAGAACGGGTAGTGCGTAGAAGGAGGGAAAATCGCTCTACCGGGTACAAAGACGCCGAAGTAAACAGGGTGCGAAATGAGTGATGCGTGGAGAGGAGGCAAAAATCTTGATGCGCAGAATACCGCCTCCGGAATGGAGAAGGAGGGAAGGAAAGGGGAGGAGGAGGTCGCGGATGTTGTTGTTGTTGAAAACATTTATTGAGAAAAGTAAAAGAAAGTAAGAAAATGAAAGGTTACAGAACGGGTGGTGTCCTCATTTCAGGACCCCAGTGGCTATCGCTGCCGCCCGGGCTTGTTTGATCAGCTGTTGCTGAATGGCAAGGTCCGAGCTGAGCAGAGTGGCCTCCCACTGCTCCATTGTTCTAGGGAATTTTAGCTCCAATGGTTTTGGCCCAACGCACCCACTTGTAATGTGGTATGTTGTGGGATGTTCTTCGCACCACGGGCAGGAGCCTTCGTAACGGCCCGGGAAAATAATGTGGTACTTATATGGATTAGGAAAGGTGTCGGTCTGGAGTTGCCTCCATTCGCGCGCCTCCTGAGCATTTAGCCTTTTATGCGGTGGGGGGTATTGCTGGCGAAGCGTTCTGAAGTATTGGAGCCGTGCACTGTAGGCAGTGGGGATTTCGGGGGTGGTGGTGTCCTGGTCGGGGGTGTCTGTCGCTCGGTTGGTGTGCCCTCGAGCTGCCAGGTCCGCGGCCTCGTTTCCCTCGAGCCCCGAGTGCCCCGGAGCCCATGTGATTTCGTGTTGGAGTTCGGAATTGTGTACAGGGGAAGTCGTTGCAAATATGGTCAACTTTTTGGGGATTCTTCCTGCGAGAAGAAGTCGACATGCCGCCTGGGAGTCCGACACAATCTTCACTTCTTTGCCGTGCGTATCTCCGTACTGGACGGCGAGCGCTATCGCGGCCGTTTCAGCTTCGGTGACCGTGCAGTGCCTCAGGGAAACGCTGGCCACTTCTTGAAATGTGGAGTCCACCACCACTGCCGTGGCGCGCGTGGCGTCTCTGTGTAGGGCGGCGTCTACGTATAGAGTATTGAAGCTGCGGGCGACTGTGCGCTTTAAGTAGTCGATCCGAGCGTTGCGTCGGCCCTCGTTGTGCGAGCGTGACATGTTCTTGGGTAGTGGATTGACGTGGACTCTATTGCGGTACCTGGGTGAAAGGTTTTCCGTCGACTCGATGACTTGGAGATCGGCCGGGAAGCCGATTCTAATGAGTATCTGCCTGCCGGTTTCCGTGCGAAGGAGTCGCTCTCGCTGTGCGAGGAGGAGAGAGTCTCTGATTTCGTCGAAGGTGTTGTGAAGTCCCAGTGCTTCGAGTTTGGTGTTGGTCGTATACGGGGGTAGTCCGAGGGCGTGTTTGTAGAGGTCGCGGAAGGTGCAGCGAGAAACGGGGAGGGTGTGAAAAATGAGGGCGAGAGAGAGAGCGAGAGGGCAAAATGTAGCGCGCGAGCATCGGCGGCGGCGGGCGGTGTGGGTATACGTGCGGCGATTGTCGAGATTTGACTTTCCGGCAGCTGAAGATGGGGAGCGCGCGCGCGGGCGGCAGGCGGGTGCGAGAAGAAACCCCGTGACAAATGAGGAAAGACGGCTATCTCGGCGCCGACGAGCGAGCGCGGCAGCTAGTGCGATGGTTTGCCGCCGACGTGCAAAGAGGGCGCTCGCTGCGCCGCCGCCTGAGGGGCTGAGACTGCAGTGCTTGCCGCGGGCCTTCCTATCTTATTTTCTGCGTTTTGCCTTTTTTGCCCGAAATACGGGGGAGGAAAATTTGCAAGAACGGTTCACGCTAACTGAAGTTCAAAATTTTGTTGGCTTATTTATTTTGCGTTGCGCGAAAAGGCAAAGTTCGAGTCTCCATACTTGCGAGAATGAAACGAAAATGCGATGAGCGAAAGAGTCGAGAACTTGCTGGCGAACGAGCAACCTTGTTTTATTGCGCTTTTATATGCTACGTAAAGTTACGCTTTGCTGGCTGGTTATGGCGCATGCATTCCCACGGTACATTTACGGGAAAGATATTTTCTTTTCCTGTTTTGCTTACGCCACTTTTGTGCGTGTTGCTTTGAGACGTTTCTCATTATAAAGGTTGTTTTTTTTTCTCTCTCTCTCTCTCGCAAGTAGCCCTTATATATAACAGGAATAGTCGAGGTAGCTCGGCTAAGGGTTCTAACAAACAAAAAACTTGCAGCGGATACGTAAGCTACGCTCTAACGGTATGACGCCAAAGCTTTAATAGGTTAATGTCCATACATGAGGAAATGGTAATTCATAGGTCACTGCGAGTCTTCAAATCACACCGTGCTAAGTGGTGCAGTGGCCCTGCGACGGCAGGTGCTGCCACCTGTGCGATCCAGGTTGCTCTTCCCGTGCATCCTCTAACGACCCATCATTAATTTAACTGCCATGGTGGACAGTTTACTCACAACCCGTTGGGGCAGGTTCTGATGACGTCACAACGTCACATGACTTTAACGGTACACCTGCCACCTTGGTTGCTTCGCTTGGGATTTTTCGTGAATTTTTCGGTCGCGTTCAGTGGAGGCCGCCGACGACGCCGACTCTTCTGCGACTCGGGCTGTTTAACACTATCGCTTTAAAATTGCCAAGTGTTCGCGCTCTGCTATGTAGCGGATTGAACTCAGTGTGAGCTTTGGCTGTTCTGTTGTTGGCTGTCATTTGCTAGTGCCTAACGCCTACAGTACAGTCTAAGACTAGTAAAATCGGACTGTGCTTACCTGGGTTACCACAACGAACGCTCGGTCGGGTGCCTGGCTCGTGACGTCAAGCGACTAGTCGAGTAATAGTTAGTCCGCGTTTCACAACGGTCATATGTACCAGTTTTGGCACTGCGAAAGTTGATATGCCGTGGATTCAAGATTCACAGGGCAAACCACCAAATCCTGAACCCGCGGTATAACAGCTTTCGCTCTGAGAAAACTGCTACATGCGGCCTTTGTAAAACTCTATGTAAAGCTTATATGAGCGCACTTCTGGCGCTCGTATATACTGAGCAGTAGGATGCATTACCATGTGTCTGTCTAATTAAGTACTTAAGATTAATGGAGAAACTTCTGAACCGGTGGAGTACGCAGTAATTTACAGCCATGAATCTGCACGGTGTGTTAGCAGGGCTGGGTTCACGAACTTCGAGGAGCGCCGACAGGCAGTAGGGGCCGGCTGACTGGGATGATGCGTGGCTCTCCTTCGTCCTGCCCACCTCCATGTCGTGAGACCTCGTAATCACAGGCACCGCCTCTAGACGAGCATAAATGGAGGAAAGTGTATTTAATCTCTTCCTAGCAGTTAGTGTCCTGCTTTTTTCTGCGCAACAGGAATCTTGGTTGATAAGAACATTGGACATATTAGCCGACCATTATATGCACGTGCATAGGGGCTTCCGAAAATTTCGTTTGAAGGGCCACTTAGGACAATTTCATCCAATTATTTTTCTCTGTAAAAAAAAAATGAATCTCTGGCTTTGTCCGGCTTTGTAGACGTTTGTCCAGGAGTGCAATATGCAGTCATCGGAGAGAAAATAGGATTTAGAAACCTTCGGGCCAGTTGCTTTGAACTCGTGGCGACCTGTGTTTTTTTAATAGAGTGGTCTCTGTGTTTAGATCGCAGTACATTATCGATACAAGTCAAGTTTTAGTTGTCATCAGCGCCCCTTTAAAGTCGTCATAGGTTTTTGTTACCCTCTCGATATCCTGAATTCAGTGCCCCTGTCTGGAAAATTGCGTCGCCATCTTGGCGCTCCCGCAGACTGAATTTATGAGGCGAACTGAACGGGAAACAGCTGTGCGAATAAGTTTGCTTCGCTTGTGGACAGATGACAGACAGTAGGTGGATTTCATATGCACAAAAAAAAAAAATATTAGAGTTGGCAAGAAAAAAGAAACAGAAATAAAATTGTCCCACCCGCACCTCGTCTGTGAACAGAAAACAATCGGAGAACAGGGTTCATATTTTGTGAGAATTCGTTTTCTTATCCGTTCATTTGCATCCTTGCTATTAGTCAGACTCGCCTTTGATACTAGAGCAGGCGAAGCATATCGCGTCTAGACTATCATCCATCACGCCAATAGCGGCCGCTACTGATGATAAAGGCACCAATATAATTTTTCCTTCCAATCATTGTCTTTCACAAAGATAAATAATGCCATCACTTTTGTAAAGATACTGAGATAATGTTACAGACTTTAAGGTAACGTTTCGGCTTTTTGTCTGTGGCCTGTCCTCAGCCTTTTGAAAATTAGGCTTCTATTCAGTTCAATTCAAATAAAGCTGTGTCTGCCGTTACGTTTCCTTCATGTCATTCATTTTCAATTCCAAGACCGAACAGCGTTGCCATCGTAAACGATGAATTCGATTGACTCCATAAAGGGGAGGCCGCGCGCTATGAGTTTCCCTGCTTGGTCGGTAGATGGCGCTCAGTGTATAGGCCGGGCCCGGGCCCGGAGCGGGGCTGACGAGGCTGCTCTCTACGGCTCTTTTCGATGCATGTTTCGCCGGGCCTTTCCTTCGGTGACGATCGGCGTATCGCCACTTTGTTTCAAGTCGTTCTTGACCTTGGACCGCTGTGCTGTACTTCGCTCGAGGTGTAACGTGTTTTGTGACAGTGTGTGTCCAGTCGAGGCTAAAGTGAGCCATCTTTGATGAAAGCCATCTTTATGGCTACACGCGCCGCTAGCTGTTGTTGATAATGATTCTGACAGTCGTATGTCACTCAAGAAAAGAAAATTAAGGAAGAAGGGGAGATTGAAAGGCAGGAAAAGTTTTTAAGAAGTGTCGAATGTCAAAGCTTCTATGCGAGACTAAGTTAGCACTTTAAGAGAAAGATGGCATGTTTGCATATCTTTAAGCTGATCGAAGATCCGGGGAGAGCGCGCCATCTTTTATTTGTAGCCTCTTTAGCGCGTTTTACCCTGTCTGCCTCCTGTGCCCTTGCCGTTGTTTGACAGATACATCTTACATATATGTACGCGCAACGCTGTTTGACCATATTATTGTGAATGGCTGGTTTTGAAATCCAAGCACAATTAAGGTGGGGGTTAGGGCGCAGCGAAATCCAGTATTAAAAAAAGCGTTCCATGATAAAGTAGTAGTAATGAACTACAGTTCAGAGTTATCATAAGCGATCGGCTTGTTACAACAGCGGCGTACATAAATAAGTAGCCACAAATAGAGCACAATTGCGTAATTCCCACAATGAAATTAAGTAGATTTGCTGACTACCATTAAGTTCATTTAAAAAAAAAATGCCCAGGGCATCATCACGTACATTTGCCATGCATTCTGGCCCGTCATCAGACTCTTAAACTTGCTGCGTGACCCCCAAGCGATAACGAAAGAGCCGCCCGTTTTTCTAGTGCCACTATTCTACCTGCCTCACTACTTTCTTCCCTTCCGCCACCCCACGAATCCCTTGCCCGCCTTGTTTTCATCGCGGATTCCGATGTAGGCGCTTTCAAAACGGTTCGAATGAAAGTCACCTTTTGTTTTATTTTTCCTCTTTCATAGCTCTCTCTTAGGAGCGAGAAAGACGCTCTTTTCGGAAGCGGCGAAGTACACCGCCTTTAGACCCCACACGAGCCTCGGCTCGGCAGCTGGGCTATCGGTTGGGGCGTGTGTACGTGTGTGAGGGGGGTCGCGATCCTCCGACCCGGCCTCGCTCCCGGAGCAGCGCCCACGAGCGTGGCAGTGAGCCCGCGAGGTCGTCTGTATAAAACCTGTGTAAGCCCTAATGTCAATTGCGCCTGGCTGACGCTGATAACGCGCCCCGGCTCCGTCGTCGGCGGCGGCGCTTGCTCGCTGCTTCTGCGGGCGGTGCCAGCAACTCTACCCCCTCTTTCGTCATCCGAGGCCCCCCTTTCTTTTCGCACGAGTGTTAGTAGCTGGTGTTGCGCCGTCGTCGTGTACCTCTTTTAGTGATTCGGTTTTTCATTGAGCACTTAGTCTCGACGCCGGCCGAGAACGTGCGTCTGTGTACGGTAAACATTCTAGGGCCGCCACCGATGAAAAGACGGAGAAAAAGAGGGGGGGGGGGGGGGGGGGGGGGGGGGGGGCTTTAGCAGGCCCACGCACTCTTCGACGGAGGATCGCTCCGCGGAGGCGGGAGACAAACGGCACTAACCTGTATTCTGCTCG
The DNA here is from genome assembly GCF_055824585.1 of Amblyomma mixtum. Classification (NCBI taxonomy): domain Eukaryota; kingdom Metazoa; phylum Arthropoda; class Arachnida; order Ixodida; family Ixodidae; genus Amblyomma; species Amblyomma mixtum. The sequence continues at coordinate 313,655,584 of NC_143013.1, read as the reverse complement.
GAGTTGGGAAAGGAGTTTTGGGATGCGAGGAGAGAGAGAGAGAGAGAGAGAGAGAGAGAGCCGAAGCGGCGATAAAGGCAGAAGAAAACAGCTTCAAAGCTCTTAGTTCCCCTGCGAGCGCAGCGTGCAGGCTGAGAACGCTACAGACCGAATGCGTTGCTTTCACACAAAGGTGCTCCGTGTATTCATTTCATTAAGAAAATAGGAGTACTGAGAAGAGGAGGGTTTACAAACGTATGAGCTATGATTGAATAACCACAACCCCTGTTTTGTGCATAGAGTGAAGGCCAGACTTACGAAGTTCTCACAGCGTTAGATTTAAATATCATGAAACACCGCGTTATTATCGAAAATCGGACTATCATCAATAATTAAAGAGCCAAGCGCAAGCGCTTGGCTCTTGCGCTTGGCTCTTGCACTTGGCGCTGTTTTAGCGATACTGTTTTAGTGCCCAAGCTACCGAGGTTTCTATTATGCAGAAACCTTCGCGTTTTATGTGTACACCTTCCGGATTTTCCGTGGACAAAAATGTTGCTTTCAGAAATAGCTCACGAGGTGTGGGTCCGCAAGCATGAGAGCTGAACATGCAAAGGAGGACAAAGGAAGAGGACATTAACAGAAAGCTGATTTCGCGTCATCTCTTCCGCGAGTTCAGCTTGCGAAATTCACTGAATGTAAACCACATGAATTCACTGAATGTATCTTCGAAACTTACTTGCATTGTTGCTCGGACATACGAAGTACTCAAATCATCCCACCTAGATCTTTGATTGTGGAAAGGCGAACACATATCAAAATAAAGAAAGGAAAATGTCGCCCAGCACTGCGAGTAAAGCATTTATAATTGTAGGCCCTCTCTCGCCCTGCTCTCCGTGCCACCAGTTAATGCAGCACGCTTTACGGTTGGCATCATGATTAGGAATGCTATACTTTGTCAAAATGAAAAAGAAAGAGTTACTTCGTCTGCACCTGAAAGCTGTGTGAGTACTAGTTTGCACATTTCCATTACTGTTTAATGACCATGGCGAAATCAGAACCGACTCGAATGGGTCCTCCTGTATTCCTGGAGTAAAACGAGAAGCTAAACCAGAGGCCTCGCGCAGCGCTATCTCATCCGCCGCCTTCCTCGCAAATGCGCTCACTGCCAATGCGGGGCGGGTGCTTCAACTACTTCGACGCCCAAGGCACGGGTCCTTTGTGCCCGAGGCACTGACGGCAACGACGGCACCCAACAGCGACCGGATAAGCCGGCGCAGTCACACTTCTCGAACCTTTTGCTCTCTTGCCCACCCGCGCTGCGACTCTTCTTCACCTTCCCACTCGAAACGACGAAAGAAATAAAATGCCCTGTGCGATCTGGCGTTTTATATTCATAACCGCAGTCGTGGAGAAGAAATAGCGCAGGGATCAACCGGGGGGAACAGCGCGGTGACGACCGACCGTCGCGCGAGCTGCTGACTGAGCACCCGCAAGGTTTCCTGAAAGGGCTCAGCAATATTGCGGCTTCTGAAAGAGAAGCTGCTGCGATGAGCAGTGGTCCCCCACCTCCCGTACGCGCGACCATTGTGCAACGTTCCTGCCGCAACGTCTCGCGCTGTTCACCCCCCTGTTCCTTTTCCCGTCCCCTCCCCGTTTCGTTTCCCCGCGCAGACTGTCCCGCTTTTCTGTATTTTTTTTTCTGATTATAAAGCTTTTGTGCTTCTTCGCTCACTTTCAACATCGCCCACCCACCCTTGAATTCTCCCACTCGGAACCGGCCAAGTCGGAGGCAGGCCTTCCGTCGACGCTGCGCATTTAAGCGCGCTAACGATGAATAAGCTTTCAAATGTGTTCTCAGCACTTTTTCTCTCCTTTTTAATTTCTTGCCATTCTTGAGTCGGCTTTTCGCGAGCGCGCGTGTGTTAGAAACGCACGCGCCGCACCAAAACCCACAGACAGAATGAGAAGCTGGAATATACGCGTGCGCCGCGCGCTCTCCCCTCGTGGCCAAGAAGCGCAGACGTGTTCTGTTTATTTTCCTACTCCGCGGTGGCTGCCGCCGTTCGCCCTTTGGCTTTTGTGCCCGTGAAGAGAGCTCGCGCATTAGGAGGCGGCTGTTGCGTGCGTACGCGCTCGCTCGCTCGCCGCAGGCCTCTTCTTGGTCCCAATCTTCAGCGTTCCCTGCTCGCCTTTTTGTGACGAAATTGCGCAGTGCATGAGCTACGGGGGAATACACTCGACAGGAACCGCGAGGGAGCGAAAGAGAATAAAAAGGGGTTGAAGCTTTAGCTCCGCAGCCCAAACGTAATTAACGGTGAAAAAGAATGAAAAGTGCATGCGCTGCGTTGCCCCAGTTACGTGTACTGTGCGCATTTTGTCGTTGTCTGACCCACCCAAGTGCTCTTAAGATGACATGTGTCGAGCGTAATCTCCTCATAATGAAATTGCTGTGTATGCATGCTTTTGGAACAGGGCCGAATTTAGCTCGGAAAGTGTACTTCCCATCCACGGCTTTTTAAGCGTGCTTGCATACTTTTGGCTGGTTAATTGCAGTAAAGAAAGATAATAGGGGCGAGAAAACTAGAGACAATTAGCGTTTATTAATTTCGTTGTGGAATTGCTACCAATCGAAGTGTATCAATAATACGGACGTACATGCAATGACAACGGAGCCGGAGAGCATGCTTTTCTTACTGCTATCTTACGTTTGGGGTAGAGAGAGAGAGCGTGGGCCGACGGTTCTTGATAATCTCGGAGTGAACAAGCTGAGGGAAAAGCCTCAGGGTGCTTGCCAACGTTTCGACAAGGGGGCAGTGTCTTCTTCTAGCCAGAGACGAAGACAAGGCATCTTGTCGAAAGGCCCAGACGAAGAAAAGTCCTTTTGTCGATATGTTGGCAAGAGGCTTTCCCTTCCGTTGTTCACTTTTAGGTTATTGTAGGTTTAGTTGGCGTTAAATTATTGCTTACTTACAGCAAAAACACCACCAGCAATGTGAATTAGCCGTCATCTTTTTTCTGTAGCTGCTGCAGAACGGTACTGGACTACTATTCAAACATTTGTTTCTTTATCAGCTGCGATATCCGCACCGCTAAGCGTTGCGGGTGGCATTGAAAGGACAAGCGAGCAAAAGAAGGAGTTGAAGAAAGCGTTTTAATCTTTTGTCGAAAATAACCTGACTACTCGGTGACTTTGGTTTATAGAATGCCTACGATGTTGCCCATTCCAGATTCTCTCATGGCCGACGAACGGGATAAAGAGAGAGAATACTTTATTCTGCGCCGCTTGTCCGGGTCGCGTTCTAAATCAGTGGGTTGTGGCTGCAATTCCGCGTGGTGCGCTACTTACCCAACACGTGAGTGACGTAAGCAACCAGTAGCGGCGTTAGTGTAAGTCCTAGGGCAGCAGGAGTGGCGACCCAGAATACGCTGACATAATTCTTGCCATTATATGTGCATTCTTGAAGTTAAGGACAGCCCTTCAAAGCGAGGCAGTTAAAACCAGGGCAGCGACAGGGCAGCCACAGGGACATACAGAGCCGCCAGTGAAGCTCATGGATTCTGTCGCTTTGGGTTGTGAAGCGCAGACTTTCCCACTGGGTCACTTATACTGCTCTATACAGTATCTGCGGCGAATATGTAAACAGAAAGGGGTCCTCATATTTTATTTTAGCTTCAGACAGTGACAAATTCGAGTTGCCTACGCGTAGTTGGCTGCGCAAAATTGAACGCATTTTTGTCTGTATAATGCTGCGCCCGACTCAGACCGGCAAAACAACGGCCTTTCCCAGCTTATTTGTCCGGCTGTCACGCTGCCCTATCAGCCACATGATCAAATCAGCTCGTCGGGGACAAAGTCACGATCTATGCGCATACTGCGGGCGTTCAGTGAGTGTTTACGAGATGCGTTTCTCGGGAATGTGCCTTTGGACAGCGTCGTCCGGGCTGTGTTTTCCGAGGGACTGCGCTTTCAGTAGCACGCGCTGTTTAACCTATGTCTCATATTTTCAGGGGCACTGGCTTCATTAGACACTGATACGTGGGATTCCAACTTATTTTTCACTATAGAGTGTGGGTGGACCGACTTGGCGATCTATTATGAAAGACATTACCACAACGTAAAGCTCGCGTTAATTAAGCGATCGTTTTCATTCCTCATTGCACAGATAAATTTGCTACGGTAATGAAGAAATAACATGTAAGCGCTTTCTTTTTGTACGCTGTAGGTACACTAACGCAGCAAACATTGCATGTAAGGCTTAGGTTGGTTGTTCTAATCTCGAAGATTTTCGCCCTGTTACCTGTATGGAGTAACAGTGCAGCTCATTCAGATCTCCAGAGACATCAAAGTCATGTGACGAGCCGTCGTCCATTCGGCTTCTAACTGGTCAATTTTAGTTTATTTAACTGCTGAGAAAGAGTGGCTCATGCAATGTGATCGAAGGTTGTTGACATCAGTGATAACTGAAGGCGCCTGTGTGACCCTGGCCTCTGTGATCTGGCCTTGAGGATGTTTGCCTACTTTAATGTTGCAAATGTATAGCTAGAGGAATGGAACCGTTTTACTAACATCAACTCTGCTTCGTGTTTGAATCCCCATGCACAGTGGTACTGTACACCTTGCTTGATTAAAACAAAGAGACAGCTTAAAAAGACAGATTAAAACAAAGAGACCAGGCGCGTAAATTGCTGACCGAATCCTTTTTGTTGTTGTCAGTGGTGCGATTAATTGTATTCGGCGCTGGTGTTCTAGTAGCGCTAGATTTGATCATGTCGGTTCGTGGTTCTAGTTCGTGCGTCAATGAATGGCTCACTAATAGTATTCGAAAGTATATATGGTAAAAGCGAGTACTAATCGCAAAGTAAAATATGTTTAACATTACTTATCACGAGCCACTGAACCTTCGGAGCCGGGTAGAAAACCATGTCTTCCTCGTGCAGAATACGATATCTATGTTTCCACCATCTCAGGTATGAACGCCCAGTTTGATATGGGGATGCAAATGCTTGAAGTATTCCGATCTTTGGCCTGGCTTATTTATGACAGGCGCCTCATTTCGTCAATATCAGCATTCCCTGTGCCCCTGTCACAAAAAAAAGTACACTGTAGACATTAGTAAAGTTCCTTTTTTTAATACTGTACTTTTATATGTTTCTTCGGTGTTTATTGAAAAGCAAAACGCACGCTGCACTGCGGAAAAAAAAAAAAAAAGCTGCCTCCAGCAGTGAATTTTTTCTTCTTTTTTTGCGGGCTTACCGCACGACAATTCTCGTTCAAGAGACACAAAAGCTTCCTCCATTTGTCGTTTACACAACGATGCATATCACATTTCCGCTTTCTTATTACACTGCGTAAGTTTAGCGTGCGAACACAAACGCGGTTGAGGAATGGGCGAATAAGCAGAGGCGAAAATAAAACTTTGATTTCTGTTCAAAACTAAATCTTGTCTTCCTCTCCATGCTCCAAGCAAAATGCCCACGGCACTATGTGCTTACCACGGTGGCTGCTGACGTTTTAATCAAAGCTACGGGAGCGACTGGCTCGCCGCGTGATTTTCTCTCGCCATCCTCATCTTTTTGCGTTTCCTTCACATTTTTTTTTTCTCCCGCAAGGTTCAGCCTTACGGGATCACAACGAGTATAGTGAACGTGCGCGTGCGCGCAAGAGGCCAGTTCTTCCCGAATGTGCTGCTGCGCACACACAGCTTGGTCCCGATATGAGAATTCGGCCTCTCTCTCTGGCTTCAAAAATGCGCGCCCGGGAGGAAATTTAATATGTACGATATTAGGGCTGCATTTAGGGAAGCCGCCGTCCTGAGCAGGCTTTCCGGTTTTCCTCTTCTTCTCCGTCTTCCTCCTCACTCTCCTCCCCTTGGCGCCGTCTTCCTTCCTGTCCGCGGTCTTTTTGTCTTTTCCCTGCTTCCACCCTGCGCTCGCCGTGGGGCGGCTGGCCGCAGGCGAGAAAGGTGACGCTTGCGTGCGATGGAAGAACTGCGGCCGCCCGAATTTCGCCCCTCCTGTGAGCGTTTGCTTGAAATTTTCGTCGCTATGCCAACAAGGAAAGAGATATCAGTAAGCGAATGATGAAAGTTTCATATTTGAAATTAGTCCCTGCTTTGCCGAAGGGCGGCTTCGAGATGGGTCGTCCTGTTATTCGTTCTCATCCACTTGCTACGATTTTCTTTCTCCTTGCCGCCTTAATTTTAGCTTTCGACGCGATCCTCATCTCCCATCTTCTTGCTTTGTTCTCGCTCACGCACTCGGAGGAAGTTTCGCCGGAGAAATTTGGCCTTCGCCACTCGGAGCCGAAATGGGACAGTGTGCTCTGCATGAGCGTCGAATGGTGCCTGAAGGAGACACGTGGTTCGCGCAGACACAAGACGCTGCTTTTATTAACAAAGTGGTGCCTTCCTTTTTGCGATGCAGCTTTGCGTGCTCACTATGAATTTTAGTCTCTTCGTGTCTCCCAAGGGCCCGTGAGGACTCCGAGGAAGTGAAGCCGACATCAGCCGGGAAGGAGAACAACCTGCGGGGTGACGTCGCCTTAGCGGTGTCGCATATATTCGGCTCGTGCGGGCCGCAGAAAACTGTCCTTGTAACGAAGTACTCCAGAGCATGAGAAGGGAGGGGGATGAGGTATGGCTTGCGAGAGCTTGCGCCGTTGGCTTCGTATGAGCGTAATTAGGGGGTTCGCCTGGCCGATTTAATTAATCGTCGCTAATTAAAATTAATTTGGCCGCGCCTAGGCCTTCTTTTACAGCCCTGCCCTTCTTCATATGGAACGGTCGCTGAGACGCGCGCGAGGAGCACCGGAGCGGAGCGGCTTCGCATGACCTCGGCCGTGGTGCGAATTGGTTTCTCGCCCGGCACTAAAGTGGCAATGCGAAGAACGAAGGAGTAGAGAAGAGCTGACGTATCTCCTGTCGCGAACACTGAGAAACGGCCTCTGTCGTTCGGTCTTTCTAACGATCAGTTTTTTGGCTGTGTGGAATGGGAGATCGCGCAGACTAGCACGTCTATAAGTTGATGCGGACTAATCTCGTAACTCATAGGGCAAGCGAGGGGGGAGGGGGGAAGTCACATTATATGTGTTTTAGTACAATTGCTTTAAGTTTTGCTGCAAAAGCTTTTCTCTGACTGCGTGTAATGTATCTACTGTATTTTTGCGGCTCCTCTTCTCGAAACTTGTTTCACCATTGCTGCTCTCTCTGCTGTATAGTATCGACATACGCGGGACCTAGAAACTGCTGCATATGGCTGGTTTTGCATTTTGTTTATGCAGCTAATGAGTGCGGAGCCTGGTCAAAACGTACGTAGGTACACACACACCTGGCCCTTACTTCCGGTTTCATAAATTTCGTGTTTAAAGCAAAGCCAGCTTTAAATAACTCTAAGAGCATTTATTCCAAGTTATGCATTGCCCTTTTTCGTAAAGGGGTCATTTGGGTAAGAAGCCTGCTTGCAATACTTCTGATTTTTTGTTTTCTACTCCGCGCCAATTTAAGCGCGGAGGACCGGTGATCATGAGTGCTTAGATTGTCTAGTTTACCCGAGGGCGTCGTGAGCATGGAACTTGATGCCGCTGAGAATTGACGGATCGGTGCCCGCCGCCATTTGGTCGATTAAGAATAAGAAACTCGGGTCGCTTTTTTCGGTTTACCACACCCTTTCGTGTGCGTTCGTTAAACGTTCCTCGGATATTCGATTTTTATTGCAACCTGGCTGCCACCGTATGCTTCAAGCATTAACAGCTGCGGTGCGCCGTTGTCGATTTTGTGAGAAATGTGAAGGGCATTTTCGTCTGAATTTTCGGTTTGTGCGCGTACACAGTACTTTAATTCGGATGACGCCTCCTTAGAAACGCTACTACTGCCTAGTTTTAGTTCCAGCAATAGTACGCAAAGTGTAACGTATTTCATTGCTCCTGTTTCCTGTTATTTCAATTGCGTTGGGGCATTCCGCTTCAGCCTTCGCAAGCTTAGCTCATTAGCGTCGCTGGTCTTTGTTGTTTTTTTTTGCTTATTTTTCCTGATGTCGTTCAGTAATGCCGTATTGAGACAAATTAGTATTACTTCTCGTGAGCGTGGTGTTAGAACGAGCATCTGTGTCCTTGCATAGTATGACGCAAGTGGCTGCAAAGGATATGGTACGCTAGCATTCACGATGAGTAGGATCTGCACAATCCTTTCTATATACAGAATTGAAGACAAAGCCAATTGAACGGCTGACCTTTATGAAGACCTTGGACTCCTGTTCCTACCTCGAGGAAGCTCCATAGTTTTCATGTACAAGTCCGTAAACCTCCTAACAAATTTACAGCGGTCGGTTGGCTTCACCCTCAACTAGAAACAAGTAGAGCTGTAATTCTCCATTTCATTCCTGCCGGGCCCCACCGCTCCTTCGATCTTTTGGTCTACCCCAACGTGATAGAGGCAAACGCGACAGCACTGCTAATGGAAACGCCGAAAGAAGAGCATGCAAGCCACCAGCAAGAACCATCCGCTTGCCAAGCTTTTCCACTCGAAGTGCGCCCGGGCTACTGTACCAACAGGCGAACATAGAAGGCCAAGAAAGAAGCGTTTGAGGGACATTTGCATGCGCAGGAGTTCACCTACTGGGACCGGGTGGCGGCCAGGCCAGCAGCGATCTCCGGCGCACTCAGCAAGCAGCACGGACGGTCGAAACTTTCGCCGCCTAATGACCCCCCGGAGAAGGGGAAGAGGAGGCGGCCGCTGTGCGGAGAAAACTTACGCGCATTGTTATCCAATCAGCGCTCTCTGATTAGCATAGCGCCGTAGCTACGTCCAGCACCAGATCGTGCGCCAATTCCTCGGACACTGCCGCGCCCCTTCCCCCTTTCTCTCTGTTGAAGCGCGCGCCACCTTTCTCGCACTCCGCACCCTCCTGCCTTGGCCGCCGCCAGCTGCTCGTCGCTGCCGTGAATGCATATTCGAAGGGCGAGATATCGACGGCAGGGCTCCTCGCGCATGGCCAGCAGCTAGAGAGGGAATTCCAATCGTTATCGACACCTGCATCACGCCCTCGCGTGATTAGCGGAAGAGCGGAGGCCATGGCCATGTTTCGGCTTCCGGATCGCTTTTGCCGCCGCCTCTCATTTCCACCGTTCCTACTTATTATCTGCGCTTTTCTCCGCGTGTGTGTTTGTGATTGCGCGCATCCCTCTTTGTTTGCCCATTACGTGGTTCCGTTTATAAGGGCGGCTGCTGATTTCGCGACCTCGCAGTTCTGCTTGCTCTTTCGCCGGGGATTTTCTTACTTTGCGCTTGCGCTTTTTTCCTACTGTTTTCCCTTACCTCTGCGCTGCGCTTCGCCCCATACGCCGCTCGCGTCGCGTTTTCTCTTCTTGCGTTGCCTCGCTAGCGCTTCCAAAACCCCTGGCGGTAATTACCCGTGCGCGGCTGCAGCGCAGCCCACCGCCGAGATCTTTCCCGTTATCGTCTGTGCGTTCTCTGGCTTTCAGCGCTCGCCTGCTTGCTTTTGCGCGTCGGGGTCCCTCTCTCGCTTCGCTCACAATTTCCTTGGGGAGACGGAGCGGCGCGGCAGCACGCCGTGCTCCCAACCGTGGGCAACGTAGTCTGAATTACTGGATCATAGAACAGTCAGCGCTGATTGCGTGCTGCTGCCTGCCTGCTTGCCTGTCTTCTGAGTGGCCACCGCCCACGCGTGTGCCCCCTTCCATCTCTCGGTCTCCCTTACCCTCGGAGCTTCCGCGTTGCTGCGTTTTTGCTGTTTTCGCATCTACTAACCCTAGCGGACTGGAAACCCACGTTTTGGAGAACCTTCCGAGAAAACTACGTGGTACCGAACACGATGCGCTGCTGCTGGTTCAACTTTGAAGAGCCACGGGGTGCCAGCTTTCGCTAAAGAGAACAGAGACGTACTAATTAACAGGAGACGCTGAAAAGACTTTCGAATAAAAAAGTAAAAGGAAAGATTGTTGAAGGCAGGTTAATGAGCTGCTCTCATCTCCACACCCCTTGATGTTCCTTCAGTACCTCGCTTTGTTGTTGAGTCGTGGCTCTGCACTTCATTGCATTTGCCTAGGTATATGCTCTCGTGCTGCTACAGCTTGCTTCAAGACGATTCTGATGATGCTAGCGAAAACAGCTCTCGCCTTCTTCAAGGTTTTTCTTTCTGTTTTCTTCGCTGATGCGCACGTGGACACAGCGAAGTTTGGAACGAGCTCCCTTTGATAATCCCGGACCTCTTTCGTCCCTCTGGCTTGGTGGAGTGAAAGTGTCGGTGCTTTTTGTTGCTTCTTTTTAAAATGCAATTCGAACTTTTCTTAACCTCAGTTCTGAAACATACAGAATGGCTCTCTTTGTATAAATTATATTGCTCTATTCAGCCGCGTTTGTATTTCGCAATAAATATGGTTGCTTCCTTGTAGAGAAACACGCAGAACCAATAGGAATGCAAAAAAGGTTTACGCGCTTTACAGTGGGAATTTCGTGGCTTTGCTGAATTGTGTGGCGCAGATCATACAGCTCAAAAAGCTATTATCAGGTGCTGATGGCGCGAGACAAATACGCACGGTAGCAACAATATTATTTCTCGAAAAGAACGCGGGCCGAAATTAAATGAGTTGATGAACCGAAGCATAGTATAGAGTGCTAGAGTAATTCGATTCAGGAATCTTTGAACCGCGAAAGAATGAATGATTCAGTTTAACTAGCCTGTTTTGGTGAATCGAAGCGATTAATTGCGTCTTTTTTCATACGTTTGCTAGAAACCTCAATATTTCGTTTTGTGTTTGCGGTGCGCGAAAAATCGCTACGAGAACTGTCTGCTTGCCAGCCTGGTACTCTGGAAGGTGCCGAACGCAACGGAAGAAAAAGCAATAAAAGGAAAAGCAAGGTGGAACAACCACGTGAGACGAGGGAACAAGAGCAGACCGCGCCGAAGGAAACATGGCAAAGCACTCTAGCGTTTTGTAGCCCATCTGTAGATGAGAAAACTATCGCAGGGGTACACCGTTGTCGGAGGGGCAGGAATCCGGCCACCCGGTTGGGCCTCGACGGCGCCCGCCCTCCGCTGCTTCATCAACGTCCGATGGCGCGCCGCCGCCGGGACAGTTTTCCGGAATTAGTCGGCCGGGGTCCGAGGACCATATTTCAAACCGGCTGCGTGGCGCCTTCCGGCATCCCCTTGAACAGCACAGTTCCCTCACTGCCCTCTTCTTATCCCCTCTCTCCCCTTTTCATTCGCGGCCGTGTTCCACGTGCTGCGAACGAGCATCGAAGGTACGGGATATAAAAAAAGATAAGCGCACGCTGTAGAAAGGACAAGTATCGCTTGGACGCCGCGTAAAACACCTCGCGGGATAAGCATCTATACATAAGAACCTGCTGTTTTGAGAGACAGATGTAGAGCCTGCAGAGAAATGCGGCACTTAAGAATCGAAAGGAATGAACTAAGGTAAAAGGAGCGATGAAACTAGACGTGAAAGATGGAATGATCCTTTCAGAGTTGCTTTCTGTTGATTGTTATGTTTTTTGTTTTTTTCTTACGATGTCCGCGGTCCTGCTTCGGCTGCAACGATTGCCGCGTTCCGCGTCGTTGGCATTTCTCCCGCTGCACCCTTCCTCACTCCCATTTCTCGTGATCCTATCTGTTCGCTTTTACTTCCTTTCTTTCTTTTCCCATGAACATTTCCCTCCAGGCACGGGTTTCGTTCGAAAACAGAAAAGGAAGCCAGGAACGCTGAACTCTCAGACTTGCCTGGCTCCCCTCTCGCCCGACTTCTTCCGGGACAGGAAAGGCGGGGAGGCAAAGGAATCCCGCGGAGAGATTCACCGATGCCAGATTTTGCGGAACGTCGTCCGTCATCGTAATTAATAACGAACCGGTGTCAGAAAGTGCTATACACCGACCGTCGCTGCTTTCGGGAAGCAAAGAGAGTGAACAAGGAAAAAAAGGAACAGGGGAAAAGATATGGCTGTGGCTCGGCCATCTCGCTATGCGACCAGGGAAACTCCCCTTTCCATCCTCATCCCCGCGCGGCCGGCACGGTGCGTTGGCGGATACCGACGACCACAGCGAGGATCGTTGTGCCCAACCGACCGTGCGGCAGCCAGGGGAACCCGTCGGAGGGCGCTTCGCTCGGCTGTATACGCCTTAATAAAAAATACGTCTAGCTAGTCGATTTCTTTCTTTCTTTCTTTCTTTCTTTCTTTCTTTCTTTCTTTCTTTCTTTCTTTCTTTCTTTCTTTCTTTCTTTCTTCCTTTCTTTCTTTCTTTCTTTCTTTCTTTCTTTCTTTCTACTTTTCTTCCTTTCCTTCTTTTTTTTTCTTTCTTTCTTTCTTGTTGTGAGCCGTCATCTATTGGTACGTCCGACCTTACTCACGCAATTTTTTTTTTCCAATGCCTTTGTTCCTGGAGTGTAGCGTGAGGGAAGCATCACCGCTGATCACATGATGTATGCACAAGTACATATTTAGTTTTTGCGCACTGTGTAGTTTCCGCTTCAATGTGGGCAAATTACGGGCTATAATATTGTAACAGATTTAGAGCAGAAAGTGAAAAGTAAATGTTAACAGTGATTCAGTTCAGACCAGTAATATAAAGTGATGAAATAGCTTTGTTGATGGAAAAACCATCGAGTTTTTTTTTCCTTGTAATCTGTCCGTTGTTAAGGTGTCGAGGACTGCCTGTACACCTAGAAGCCCTTCCTCCCTTCCTCTACTTAACTTTTTCATCATAGCGTGCTGATTGAAGACTAGCCAAAAAGAAAAGTTGGGCCCTGCAAGAATGACTGCGAGCAGGCGTCATCGTAATAACCAACGACAGCTCGTCTTAACACTCCGACTTCCGCATGCTGCTTTCCACTGCGCCCGCGCTGGAACGCGCACCCCGAGGCGTGCACAAAAGTACGCTTGAGCTGCCGGGGACGACTTGCGCGATAGCCGCAGCGGCGGCGGCCGAAGAGGCCATCTTCCTTATCAACGCTCCCGTTCTCTGGACGTTCGGCGCTCCGGAAGTCCCGGATTCCACGATTCACATGGGCCTGGGTAAAGACGAGAGGGCGGTAAAGGAAAAGGTGGCGGGAGAAGAAGCTCGAGTAAGGAAGAAACGGGAGGCGGCCCAGAGAGCAGGGAGCGGACCGGGACGATGGTGGCTGCCGACGCCGTCTTCCAATGCAGATATCAGCGGGCCGACTGTGCGTCGGCCGTGCCGCGGTGCGGCCATTTGCGATGGCGGCCGGACCGGTCGGCGGCTGCCGGACGCTAACGGCCGCCGCGATTAGGGCGCGCGCTTTGCCCACCGCTCGGCTGGCCGCTGGTCCGGGGCCTTGGGGCCGCGTGATGGGACCTATAATTTTCGCGGATCCGACGGTGCAGTGCGGGGGCCGCGCCGTTTTCTAAGTGGCGAGCTGCTGCTTGCTGCCTGCGCAGCCGCTTCTCTCTTCTCCGCCGCGATGGCCGCTCGGCGGCTGGCTCTAATTAGGGCGCCCCCGTCGTCGTCTGCGAGACGACGCCGGGCCCGTCCGCTCGCCATTCGGATTCTTCTCGCCACGTTGAAGGTGGCTGCGCGTGCCTGCTTCCGATCAGGAAATAGAAATGGGGAAGACGTTCGGAGTGTACACAGCGAATGTTCTGGCCTTTGTCTCTTCTTTTTTTTTTTGCAGAACCTTTTGCATTTTTTTCATGTGAAATATTTACATCCGGTGAGCTACTGTTGTATTGTTATTTGTTCCAAATTTCTATTTTTTTTTTACTTCGTTTTATTGCCCTAGACGGTGTAGAGTGCAGATTAGAGACGCGTAAGGCGACAAACATATCGCCGCACTGATAATTCGTTTAGCTTCGTGCAGCTTTCCTCACATGCGATTTTCTTTAAATGTAAATTTAATCATGGCAATACTGCTTTTTGACTTTTTTTTTCATGCTTCGTTCATTATAGCGCTAGCATGGTAGTAACACTGGGCGGATGTTATCGGTATTACTTTGACTTCTTGCATCCTTAGCGAAGATGTGTTGGCTTCACCTCGTTATACATTGGCATGTGGCAGAGCACGCTTTACAAGACTAAGTAAATACGATGCAGGGCTTCGTCCTTTGAGCTGATGCGGTAAAGAGTGAAATAAAACGTGCAATTATAAACCAGCGGTAGGCCAGCCTGGGCCAAAAATTCCACATCACTAGTATGCGTTGGTGAGGGTGTCATGACAAACGTTTATATTGAGACGTGGATATGTAACTATTTCGTGATCGGACAGAATAGGCATATACGTAATTTTGCCATTCTCTGGCAAATACCTGACCCGGCTGAACGGATTCAATTTTTGCTTTGGAACAGGGATTCGAGGCTGTCATGCTCTAGCTATAAGATATAAAACAGCATGTGACGCCGTCGCGGTGGCTGAGTGGCTATGGCGTTCTGCTGCTGACACGAAAGGCGCGGGTTCGATCCCGGCCGCGGCGGTCGAATATCGATGGAGGCGAATTTCTAGAGGCCTGTGTGCTGCACGATGTCAGTGCACGTTAAAAAACCCCATGTGGTCGAAATTTCCGGAGCCCTTCACTACAGCGTCCCTCACAGCCTTAGTCAGTTTAGGAAGTTAAAACCATAGGCCAAAACCATAATCTAAAACAGCACTTAAGAATATAAAAAAAAACGCCCATAAAGACACGGGCGTCATGTACACGACTTCGTGCGCACGTATTCATTAATGCCTTATAATTAGTTTGGGATTTATCGATATCATGTTCTCTGTTTTTAGTAGCTAGATCCGGGGCCAATTTCAGTACGCATTTTACACGCCATAATGCCAATTTGTATTAGCATAGTACTTAAGGCTATGGCTTCTTATGGTACCTCATACGTAACCTCCTAGGTAAGAAATTGTAAATTTTGGAATTTTTCGCCCTGAAACGGAACATGGGCTATGAGGGGCGCCGTAGTGGAAGGCCCTTCATTTATTTAGGCCATCTGGGGCTCCTTAATGTGCGCTGACATCGCACAGCACACGGGCGCCTTTTGCGTTTCACCTTCATCGCAACGCAGCCGCCGCGGTCGGCCCGGGTCCTCCGGCTCACTATTTATTTACGCGAGGACTTTACTATTCGCATTTGCTTCCTGTCATGACACATTGCCTGGAAGATATCAAACTCGCTTGAGTGCAAGCTCAGGATAGATACTGTCGTCCTTGTGCATAAGTTGATGCTGTCTTTATGTCAAGGTCCGTAGGGAACAGTCATGTCAAAGTTTCTGCGGTTGTGAACCGATGGAGGCCAGTGGAAAAGCCTTTAAGACCAACAAGCAGCCACCTGCAGAGCCTGTTAACCAGGAGTCATCGGCAGTTTTCCAGAATGGATTTAAGAATGGCTGCGCAGCTTGGGATCACATTTAAAGCTGAAATCTGCATACGCTGTGCCCCACGATGTCTATACTCGGATTAAGCAACTTGAAGCCCGAATCTTGTACCTTGAAGGCATATAGCCCGACTATTTCAGTAGCAATCTTCATTCAGTATCTGCTCCACATGGTAGTCCATTTGCAGATGCTGCAATGCAATAGAATGATTGGAGAATGTCCCAGATTAAAAAAAAAAGAGGGGGGGGGGGGGGGCTGCACAAGGCGGATTCAAGTTGTTTATTGGCGGAACGAATCACTGGCCTGTCAACGCAACGGTTAAATTTTGTGGCTATCTCCCACTGTGCCGAAATTCACTCAAATAGAAAGAGACGCGCCTGAATGCACAAATCACTAGCTGTAATAGCGTGGCTAATCCGACTCCGAACACTAGCTCATATGAAACTAAACCGTGCAGATTTTCAAGGCCTTATGCGTCTCGCGCTGCTGTTCATTTGTGGGTCAGATGCCTACTCAAATCCGTCGAAGCTTAATTATTCTATGCGCACCTCATGTTTGCCACTGCGACGTCGCATCTGCTTTCAGCCTCGGTGCCTAACTTGGAGATTACATAATCGCTCGCGTACACGCGCACATCTTATACTAACGGCCTCCGTAGAACATCAAGTATCGCGTGGCTTTCGTGTTCATCTGTCACTTGTTAAAATTTACGGCGAAGAAGAAAGACATAACTTCACCAGCGAAAGAACGAAACACGAAAAAAAAAAAGAACACAGGACAACGCACAGCGTTGTCCTCTGTTCTTCTTTTCCTCGTGTCTCGTTCTTTCGGTGGTGAAGTTATGCCTGATGTACACCAACTGGCCCACACGGGTACCTTGTAAGAAGAAAGACGGCGTGCCAGAATGTATAATTACTCATTTAAGTTAACATAGCACGTCTTTAAATATTGGCTCGTGAATCACTTGAACCCCGCAGTTTGTTTTAGCGCCGCCTGCGCCCCTCGGTTCTGTTTGCGACACGACAACGTTAATCTTTGAATCCGCTGAAAACAGAATTGTATTGATTTATCTCGATTCATGGAGCTCACCAGAAAAGAAGGAAAGAAGTCTCTGGCGGTGCATTTTTTGCCCCACGGACATTAATAGGGCGACACTAATGTCCCTCCGGCGCTGGGCCGGGGCCGATGCGCGAGTGGCCGCGGATCAGTCTTGCTGTCGCGAAGCAAACACCGGGATTACAAACTCGCCCTGGGAGCCCGGTTGTTACGCGGTCATTTATCACAACCCTTCGGGCTCGCTCCCGACGCCCACCCGTAGGACATGGCTGCCTGCCGCTCGGTGGCGCGTCCGGCACAGCCCGGGCGTCCTCCTCGCGGGTGCGCGCTTTTTCGCGCTTGGAATGGCGTGATTTATGTCACGTTTCTCGCCTGGACTGCGTACGTCTCTGCCTGCTTTTTTTTTTTTTTCATCCCACTCTGTGCGCGTCTCACGTTTGCTTCGCCCTGTTTCCGGTCTGTCTTTTACGTCCTACTGAATTTTGTGTCATTTTTTAGGCAGTTTCTTCTTTTCCCTTATTCTGTCCAGCTGTAGAACGTCAAAGAAAATCTTATGTCATAGGACGTTACTAGTGCCTTCATTTATCCCCACAAGTTCATCTCATTGCTACGGCCAGCTTGCTCATCGCGGTGTTCTATTGGCGCTCTTGTGAAGACCACGCTTGTCGCGTGGAATTCCGGCCAATTTTCCCATTAATGTTTAAAATCCTGAGACCCAGATCTGAAGCTCCGGCTTCCATCCGGCCAACCACGACGTGAAGAAACTTTGCTGTGTCTCCTGTGGCTTGGTGTTGCTTTCACCAACCATTACTCTTTCTTAATCGGTATAGCTGATAGCCCTGCATGTGCCATCTGCTGGTAGGACGAGATTATATCCCACATTCTTTGTGACTGCCCTGCCTACAGTGCCGAAGGGCAGGCTCTCAGCCGTGGGCTGGAGCGTCTAGATCCACGCCCACTGTCGGAAATGAAGATTCTCGGCCACTGGCCGCGGCGATCGTCGGCGGTGAAGGCCTCCAAGGCACTGCTGCGCTTCTTGCGAACTTCTGGCCTGCATGATAGGCTGTGACTTCAACGAACGCTGACTTTTCATAGTGACTTTAATTTTCTGCTACTCTCCTTCCTCTTGGTCAAATGTTTAGGGGAATTCCCCAAGGTGGAGTAGATTTGTAATAAGGGAGTAATTACTCATTTGCATCCACTTGAGCGCAACCATACGGCTACAAAGAAAGCTATACAGCTTTCTCAGAAACTTCGTAGTCAACGATATTGCATATTTTTTTATCCCCTCACCCCTTCCCCCCGTGTAGGGTAGCGAAGCGATTAATCTTCTGGTTAGCCTCCCTGCCTTTCCTCTTCTTCCTCTTCCTCCTCCTTTTGAAGATAGAATTTTGAAATCTCTGGCACGTAGAATCCCTGCTTCCTGGATGAGGAGGCAAGGATTTTCGGGACTTACATATATACAATGGATATAATGAATATAAACAACGGATATAAAACGTATATACACAATAGATTCATCTTGACATCGACGAAACGTTGTACACTTGGATGGTGTGTGTAGATTGAGGTGAACTTTTATTCTCTTTGTGTGATTTTAGGCGATGACATTAATGGGCTTGTGTTTCTCTTGTTCCTTGCAGATAGAAGACGCGATGCTGATGTTTGACAAGCAGACCAATAGGCACAGGGGTAAGTCACCTTGGTGTTTTTCCTCTGCTTCTCTTGCAGACTCAGCTATTCCGTAAAGACGGTGCATTGTTTCCTAACAATACGTTGGAATGTAACAGGCTATGATGTCTAAGTCTGAAGTTCTGGATTCATGCGCGCATTAGACTGGCGACGTCGTGTAGTTCGGGGAGTAGCCTATGAGCACTACCGGTTAAAAAGGCAGTTGGTTCTTTTTCGTTGTTTTCTTGTGAGGAGACCACGCCTTAGAGACGACGTAGTAACCGCCAGGGTGCCAGAAAGAGACGCTAAGAGACAAAGCCTAGATGTGACGACTCCGCCATCGACACGTAGCGTTTCATATACAGGCTGGGTATTTCGCCTGTTGGCTTCACCCGTGTCTTAATACGCCGAAGTACGCGGCAAGGAAACCATAAAAGGGACTGGTAGCGATAAACGGTGCGCTGCTAGACCCAGATGAGTGCGACCGAGAAATCGCGTCGTCGGTACGGGTCAAATGACCGATGTTATGGCGCCACTGCTGCTTCTATTTGCTTTTGTTAGTTTTTATTGCCTCTCTTTTGTCCCTTTCATATCGCTACCTGATTTCTTCTGATAGTGCAGACGTTTGAAAGCATACAAGCTAGATGTAACTGATTCTTTGGGTAGGTAAAGAAGGGTAATGCATTGGACCTTTTATTGGTTTAATTAAAATTTTTTTGCCATATGCAGTATATTCCGGCATCACAAATTTCTAATATTCATTGTTCCTGATCAATCGTTTCCTCTCATGGAATCGAGAAAAGGTTTCAACTCGGGCAATAACATTAACTTGCTCAACTTTACCTTGACTGTCCTCACAAGATAGTCTAACAAACTCAGACTTTCTGCGAAGGCGATCAAAACAGAAACGCTAGGCCCTCTGTGTTCTAAATCATTTCTTTGGCTATTCCCTGTAACTTAAAGCGGAACACAAAGTGCGCGTCAAAGCAGAGTCATTACGCTTGCTGGCACAGCAAGACGCTAGCGTGATTCGGGCAGACTCCGTCGGAGCGATACTCGCGCGCAGCAGTCAAAGCTCAGAGCAGGAACTAGCCGAGAGGGAGTCCGGCGACGGTGAATCGTGCCGCGGCATCTCCGCGATTTATGACGGAATTATACGCAAGCGCCTGCTATGGCGCACAAAACAGCAGCACGACACGTATCGTCGATAAGAGCAATAACATCGCGAAACAGGCACTCGTATCACACGCCTATTTGCTCGGCGTCGTCCTTTATATGCCCTCTTTTGCTGTCTCCTTTGTGTATTTGTGTTTTTCTCTGAGCGCTATGCTTCTTATTTCTCTCTCTATCTCTGTTATTTTGTATTATGTGCCTGTTGTCTATTTTTTTTTCCCCCGTCGGGACAAATGATGGTCACCGCGGAGCCCATTTTCGCGCACGCGATCATGGCGGCGGTTACCGCGCGAAGGCGAGCAGCCTGGCGCCGCGGGCCTCTGTTTGCGCCCCGCAGGTGTCACGATACGACAAACTGGTGATTTGCAAATAAGGAAGAAATCAGTGAACTCGTACGGGAAGAACGACCAGAGAGGATGCAGGTTGCCTCCTTACTTTCTTTTTTTTTTCGATTCAGTGTTCCGTTCCTCTCTCATTCCAGCCGCATTCTTGCTTGGCATCTTGCTACCTTCCTTCTCTCTCTTTCTGCTTGTTCGCTGGATGCAAACGGCGCTCTGGGTTGCTGCAAGCCGTCGAAACCTACGGGCAGCGTGCTGTTGTTACTGTTGGGCCGGACACGTAGCGGCAATCGACACGCTCTGCGCATGCACCGTTTCCGCAATGATCGAGGCCGAGCGCGCCACGCTTTCAAGGCGATGATTCACGGGCCCACAGTTACGCCTCATCGATACCGGCCCGATGCCCTATGTGGTGCGTCGCAACGCCATATCAGGCCAGGTGGCGTATCTGTTTGCTTAATAGGCATCCCTTCGAAAATATGATCATACGTAGAGAGTGCATGATGTTAGAATTCAATTTGGTTTACCACATAAGCTGTCGGATTTTTGGATGTTTAATTTTCAATGAACCAGCAACCGAATCCTACTTCTAGCTCAACACAGAGCGTTCATATGACACCAGCAAACAGCGGTACAATGGACATCGATTGCCACTGGGGAGTTCTGAAGACTATTGCTTGCTCCCGGTTATCTATTGCAGGGTATAATGTAATGCTTCCGCATATCTCTGGGTTAAGGTGGGACTCAATGTATCGTGAATTCTGTGGTGCCCGCAGCCCAACATCAGCAACGACTTGGGGGGCGAAAGAAAAAGGAAACAAAACAAACACAGTACTTATACGCGGCAATATGCTCGCGGAAATCTGCTCGTTTTCGTTCTCGCCTTGATCTAATTCCCCCACGCATCCTTTCTTCTTAAATTTGTAACCTCAAACACTGGCGTGCCTCAACAGCTGTAGTTATTGCTCGCTCTCTCTGCCCCTACCTGGATCACTTCCGTCGTTCTCTTTCGCCTGCACGTACTTGCTTCCTCAGCTTCCACTTCAATGCGGAACTGTCTGTGCACTGTGTGCCCTAAGTATACATAGCAGGATGCAGAATACTATGTAAGGAAATGGAAATCCATTCTCGAATTTTTTTCGGAACCAAAGGCGGGGCACATTGAGTCGCTGATGTGTTTACAGCGCTAATGCCGCGAAAGAAGTGGCCAGCTCCGTTTCTTCCTTTTCACAGTGTTTACACATCTCCGATCCGCCCTACTTTCTTGTTGGCTACCAGCGAGATATACGGCCCCAGGTTACAAGGTGCGCCGAAATAAAAACATGCGTCTGACTAGCGGGCTCCAGAAGGCGGCTGACGAGCAAGCGAAAAAGAAAGAAAAGGGCTGGCTACGATGTAAGCGAGGGAGAAATGGGAGGATGAAAGGATGAAAAGACAGAAAGACTGTAAGAGATTGTAAGAAAAGAAAGTAAAGCGCGAATAAAGCTGCAAGGCGAGATGGACAGCGACGATGCCTCGAGAGAAGAGAGGAGCGGGGTCGAAGAAGAGCAGAGACGAGAGGAAGAGGAGGAGGGGGGTACGCGAACGGCAATCCTGCGGCTCAAGCGGCTCTCTGTGTAGCGAAGGAACGGCGAGCCGGCGCGGCGTATAAATTACCGGATGCGAGATGGACAACGGGCGCGCTACGGGCTTGAGAATGTGCCGGTGAGTGAGGGAGGGCAAGCAAGGAGATGGACGGGGGCGAGAAGGAAGCAAGAAGGAGCGGTGGCAAGGAAGGCGCGCGGATCGTTAAAGTAAAGTAACCTTTATCGCCAACGGGGCTCGCGAAATTTCACCCCATAAATTGTGGGCCAGCCTGACGCTCTTCTTCCTCCTCTCCTCGAGCCGTTCGCTGCGAAGGAGAGCCGGGAAGAAAATCGCTCACTCTGTTCTGCTTCTTCTTCGTCGCGCCGCCTTCTTCGCTGGTCGCGGGGTTGCGTTTTGTGCGTTTTCCCTTGCATTCCTTATACCTTGGTTTATTTGTGGCTGTGCGCAAAGGCGTCGCCGTGTGAAGCCGTTCCTTCTAGACCGTGTTGTCGCAGTGGCTTGAAGATGAAGCGGGGAGGTCTCGGGTGTACGGTGCATGTATGGAGAGGGGTGGCTGTCGAAGTAAAGTGCGCTTAGGGCGACTGCTTGGCGCGTACGTCTTTAATGATGTCGAACGTCTGTAATACCGTTCTTGGGGTTTTTTTTTTTTTGCTGCTCTCTTGGCAGCTTAACGAGATATCTCAGGGTGCTGGAAATGTCGCTGCACTGAAGCTTGAGGCTAGTGTGAGAAGCATAAAATCACATTTAAGTTTTAGTAGTGGTCTCTAAATTGCTCTTTTTTTAACGCGAAAGCGTTAAGGCTCCAGTTCTGCATAAGATTCAGCGTTGTCGGCGTCTTCGTCGGCGTTGTGAGCGAAGCATCGGCCGGGGTAGGGTGGCCAACTAATAACCCAATTAACAATTAGCCCTATGCCCAACCAGGGGCACAAAATTCTTCTCGGCCTCGTGCAACCCGCCATGGATGTAAAATGGGCCGGTCACGTTACCTTGTCGCGTCATCGTACGTCCCGTGAACTTGTGGCGTCATCACAGCCTGCTCAGCGGATTGCGAACAGACTGCCCACCGTGGCAGGCGGCACTTAATGACTGATCGCGAGAGGAAGCTTGGGGGAGAGCAAGCTGGGTCTCACAGTCCCCACCGGTGGCTGTGATTGAAACCACCACCTACCAGGGTTGTGGCACATCGCTTAAAAGCTGCACCACTGCGCCAGGAGCGGTACGAGGACTCCCAGTGATCTATGAAGGCAAAGTAGAGATTGACCGTGTCTACGAAGTGATAAGCAAAGAGGACCCCAGGCCGCTGCTGGAATCCATTACGCTTTCTTGTCACACCCTTAAGGCGGAGTTTAAGTATCCTCTGATGTTTTTGACAGCGAGATTTATTTCACGCTGGGTCAACATTGATCATTTGGATCCCATTCACGCATATTCACTATACGTACACTGGCGCGTAGCACTCATATCGTACGGTAAGCTCGGCTGCATAATAATTGTTTCTATTTGTTTTCTGGAAATGGGTATGGGAAAAAGGGGGGGGGGGGGGGGGGGGTCTGTCGAGGTGAGGTGATGTGCCCGTCAACTCGAACGCGAATTCTCTCCAGCCGCTTGGCCGAGTCAAAAACATGCTCCGTGAACCACGCTGACCCGCTGCTGTAGAGGGCAATTTCATTGCTCTGTTATTTCGAGGAAAGTGGCAGGTTGTGTTTGTTCGAAGCAGCGCGCCCGGTATTACATACCCGTGGCCCCTTTTCACCGGCCGCAGCCGCCGCAGCAGCGCCATCCGGATATGGCGGAGCACCGTTTCGCGAAAGCAATAGCATCGAACAGCACTCACTCGAGCCTGGTTTCGTCAAACGCCATTTGATCGGAGCCGCGTTGCCTGCCTTTCCGCATGACACCCATTGAGCGTCTGTCCTCTTTAGTTTCTTTGTCATATTCTTCTATTTTATTTTACGTGGCAGGCCTAACCGAATAAAAAGAAAAAAGAGACGCGTAGCAGTGCACCATCCTTTCCTCTCCACTTCCATCAAGACTTGTATTTGTTTCTTTTACCTTTGCGGCGGTCCCAGTTTGTGGTATCGCAACCTTCACCTGGCGGCCCGCTCGCGATCCGCGGCAGGAGCGTTTCGCGGGAGGAAGCGGTAGCAGCTATACCGCGATTAAATGGCCCGTGACGTCCAATTGCCTCCTCCCAGACTGGTCCCGCGGGATCTCGCGGGAGCTGCTCGCTGCCTCGCTGCACGTATAAAGGGCGTCTCCTCAGGCTCCAAATCAGATCGGCTGTGTGGCTCTTCTTGTTTTATTTATCTTTCCTCGCCTGCTCCTCTGTATTGCACATTAGTTCGTGCTTCTTCTATTCTGTCTTGGCGCAGTAGTGCGTCTTCGTTTTTTTCTTGCTTTTTTTTTTCTGTTCTGACGCCGCTCGTTGAAGGCCGAGCAATTGGCAGTCGATCGCTCGTGGCTGCGTTTGTTGCGACAAAGCTAAAACCAGATTGAAGCGAGTCTACTGTGAAAGCACCTTCAAATGACTTTCTGAAACCTGGTCAACTGCAATGCTATGCTAGAATTATATTCTTCAGTATACTCCAAGTGTTTTACAGCCAGCTGTGAAGACGAAGCTTATTAAATTGCTCGCATTCACTTCAGTTAAGTATTTCGGACGCATTCAGTATAAAACTTCACTGTCTTCCTTTGCTAAATCTTACGTGAAAGGAGAGGAAAAAAACTACTAATTGGATGATCGAAGCTTCAGTCTTTTGTGTGCATGTCGTTCCCGAGTAGGCAAATAAGCAGGACTCACAACTAGTAGCTTAAGCAGAAAGGCCGCCTCAGTGCAGCCCCGTAAGATGTCCAATGTAACGGCCTTACACGCAAGCAACAGTGCTGGCAATAGTTCGTTTTTTTTTTTCATAGAATTACATTCCTTAAATTCCCACTGTCATCACACATTCTAGGCGTCATTGCACTGGCCAAGCGCCATGTTGTGTGCGGATGTCGCGAGACCAAAGTATAGAGCAGCATTAGGAGAGAAGTGCATGCCGCATGTCAGGCTACTCCGGTAGGCATATACCAGGCAGTCGCAGGGGTTGCAGACAATATTCCTGCAGCACCACAGCGTTAAGGCGGGGGGTCCGATGCCGTGTATTTGTCTCCAGCGTTTTTCCCATCCACTCGGAGGTTTCAGTCAGCTGTATCCTACGCGAGTGAATGTACGCGGGATGCCACTGTGGCGACACAGTGAGCGTATAGGAACGTTGAGAAATTGAAAGGTACTCAAGAATGATTCAAGTATTTCTTAGGTTTTTTCAACGCATTGGTTGTTATGTTCACTGGTCGTTTCAAGCAACTCGAATTTTAAATCTAATAAGATCTGTGGTGTGATTAAAGGCGCCGAATAGGCCACACGTTCAGGTTTCCCCGGTTTCGAATTAACTGAAGTGTGTTGCGCGCAGGATGGGGTCATCTCTTAACACAAGGAGTGTCCTCACCGCTAAACATAAGTTCCCCAGAGCGGATCCTTCATTCATTTCGAGCCAGCTCTGTGGAGTCTTTCTGAACGCGCCTGCTTAAATCCATTTTGGTCTCTATGGCTTTCCGGAAACTACAGGAGCCGCTGAACGCGCTCGGAGAAATACCAGAGGAGCAAACTTGACAGATGCGTTCGCTTCTAGCCGCGACCATCTTGCTAGCCTTGTGTGGTCCCCCTAAATAAAGGCACTAGTGCAAGAGGTGAAAAAAGATGCAGAGCACGATACTGTCTCCTCCCTTGCGTGAGCACGCACTTAAGTTGACGCAATCGGATTAGGAGAGCCAAACGGAGATACGACGCCATAATCCCAGAGCAGCGCTTCATTATTGCGCTTAGGAGCAGTGCAACACAACTCGCCACGCCGTAATAGTTATTCTTAGGTTTTGGATTCGACCATTAATAGGAGCGAGTCTGGTGACATTACTTTCATCACTGCGAAGCAAGTGGACAGGAGCCACCAGCCGTTGAATGAAGGCACTCCAGCAGCGTTGTTTACTCTCCGACTGAAAGCTCTTCCATCAGGCGCCGCGAATGCATGGCGGCAGGAAATCGAGGTGCGAGGCATGGAAAGTGCGGGTAGCTGCTGCCGTTGCCCGAAAGCAGACGACTCGCAAGGAGAGCGATATCGAGGGGCAGGACTACGGCAAGGAGGAGGCGGAGAAACAAAAGCAGAAAAAGCGAGTGGCAGCCGACCTGGCGTCTGCCACTGGCTGGCACGATCGCATTAATAGGCATGACCCGTTCAATGATGATGGGTCCTCCCCAATCTCAGGAATAGCTTTTGAAGGACATAACTTATTCATGGCGACCGCCCGGCGGGGCTCAGCTCTGGGGAGCCTTCGCCGCGACGATCCTGCGGCGACACGACGGCCGCTTGCGGTTGGAGCCCATCCCCTTTCCCTCCCTCCCCTTACCTCCATGGGCGCTCGACCTTTGCTGGCGTTTCCCTATATCGTTATTCGTTCGCTGGGCTTATGTGTGTTCTTGCGTGTTCGGCGATGACCCATCTCCTTGATACCGTCCGGGCAAGGAGCGCGACACGAACCGCAGGCGTCGCTGCTGGCATGATGCTCGTGTATGACCGACCGCGCCGTGCTGAGCAAGTGTGCCTTCTTCCTTGCGATCCAACTTTAGCCTTCTTGGGCGAGACTGACGTTTGACCTGGGTTGATAAGTTGCTTCGGCTTACCTCGGCCGGGAACATGGGCGCATACTTTCCGTCCGTGGGTTTTAACGTCTGTTTCTTTTTCTGCTATTTCGGTTTTTACTTCAGTGCGTGCCTTTGCAGGAGCAAAAACCGCAGAGTGCCGATTACGGCAGAACGTTGCTTTTAATGTTGTAGTGGCTATGAATAAGATACTTCAGTACAAGTCGTGGCTCGGCTTGAACGATTTAGTGACTTCCGCAAGACTTTTCAATCGCGGACATCAGCGAATGTGAGTGTGCAGCAATGGTAGCTTGAAAAATGCGGTGAGTAAGCGGGCCCTTTTCCTAAGCGTGGTATATCCAATGAAGCCATTGATCTCGGCTCGCATTGGCTGTCGAATCGCGTGTACCTTGAGTAGCCTCTTTTCTGTTCTTTGTAGCCTGCGTTATTTTTCTCCTTTGAACGAGCAAACTTGAAAGCGAAATATAGTTTTAGGGAGTGTATGTCAGGCTCTGGCGCCCAGCGAAAAAGTAAATAATTCAAAAAAATTAAGCACTTCATCCGAACAAGCTTTAGCTAATAGGGGCTTTAAGCGGGACGCAGTTATGTCGTAATCAGCCAACAGGAACTTTCAGCTTTCCGCTTTACGGCGCTTTTATTAAATCATCTCTCATTTCCTGTTCCTTCTTTTTCTGTTTTATTTGTGGACTTAATTTCCGTGTCGTTAAGCTAAATTGTCAGTTATATTGCGCCGTAGTTTACAACTGACACGTAGTTTGTCGCAAAAGCACACCTCTTACGTACGAGCTGCACTGTAGGAGAGCAATTATGGCATTAATAAATGCACGGATTAATCAGTGGGTCGCATTTGCAAAAAAGAAGCAGCTGTGCTTGATCCAATGTTTCGGCAATTCACTTCTAAATTACGCTCGCTTGCCTGCGACTGTTTCCTTTTTCCTTAAAAACACTCCTTTGTTGACACTACAGCAGCCGCTGATAACTGTCGATCAACAATGAAGCGGGCGTGCTAGCGAAAATAGAATAAGCGATTACGATGTAGCTCCGTTTATCTCGGCTTACTTTAAAACTACACTGCTCCAGTGGAGCTAATTATGGCTCCGGCGGGCACCGCCCACGGCAGTGTTACAGGGAGCTCGAAACGCGGGTGAAGTGGAGGGAGTAACGAACGACGCCACGTCACGGCGTGTGTTTGCCGCTTATTCACGTTTTCGGCGAGGCGCCGAGATAGCCAGCCAGCCGACCGGCCGGTTCTTTCGGAAGCGAGCGCTCGAAAGCAAGGCAGATAGGGGTGCGCGCGCGCGTCGAAAAGCGCGAGCACGACGGCAGGCGAGAGGAGCGCGAGCTCGCCGAAGAGCTTCGAGCCGCGTGCGCTGCGCCTCAGGGAGGTAGCGTAATGGAGCCCCGCAGCTCTCTCTCCGTCACTCTGACAGTCTCCTCCTCCGCCTCTGCCCACGCTTAATCTGCTGCTCCGCGGCTGCGGCGATGCTGCGCTGCTGCGTTCGCCGCGCGACGAAGCTCGCGATTCCAGCCGCCGAGGGTCCCCACGTCAGCGGAAAAACGCCGATACGGCGAGCTTTTCTTCTCTTGCTGAGCAGATCCCGATAGCGGCAGCCAAGCAGGAACGGGAAGAAAATAAAAAGAATAGATTGCGGACCATGGTCGGAACCAGGCAGGCGCTGCGGGGTTGGCACGCGCCGTCGCTGCTGCTGCTGCTGGCTCGGCAGGCTTGCGAGGAGAGGAGTGTGTGGGAAAGGAGAAGAGTGAGGCAGGCACAACGTGTCGCACTGCGTGGCAAGAGAGAGGAGGAGGGACGAAGAAAAGAGAGCAGCGCGGCCAGCAATTTATTGGACTGCCATCGACTCGGCGGCCCGGAAGAAAGCCCGCTCTCTACGCAGTCACGCAGCAGCAGCCAGGCATCGATACACTGGGAGCGAGGCAGAGAGAGCCAACTATGCTGCTGCCTAGCTGTAGCCGCGGAAGAGCAAAAAGAAGCGCCAGTTGCACGGGCCGAGCGCAAGCAAAGTGCCGGCGACTAATGAAAAGAATTCTTGGTGCGTGCGCGCTCCCGTCGATCCGGACTTGCCTATCTTCTTCCCGACCGGCGGACGACGACGGCACTCGCTGTCTTCTGCCATCTTTCTTTCTCACTCGCCCCTATCCGCATTTTACCCATGAACCAGAGGGAGCATGCATGCTCAGTATTTCTGAATAGCAGAGCGAGTAGCGCCGGTGCCGAGAAAAAGAGGTGAGTGCTCGGCACGTCACCAGTCGGTCCAGCTGACTCAGCAGCTCTCGCCACGTGAGCGAACTCATCGCCCGGGCGCTCCGATTTTCACGGTTTTCTGCTGCCGAGACACTGTGTAACAAGCTGCCTCTTTACTTCCAATGGGTGCTTCCGACGACTGGATGCATCGTCCCGTCTCTCGAATGCGCTCACAAGCTGTGGTCATGAAAAAAAAAAAAAAAACACCACGGACGGCTCAGTAGCGGGTGCGGAAAAAATCCTTGGTTATTTTAGTCTACCTGCAGTCCTCGGATTCGCTGCTTTCAAGTGCTGGCTGCATTAGACTGTGGTCTATAGAATGCGCCTCGAGTCTTATTTGAGGTTCTTCTTGCAACCTTGGGCTGCATTTCCGCAGACTTTGCCGACACGCCATTCTGTAACGAGGAATAACTCCTTCAATCGCTTCGTGCTCGATCAGAGCTTCAAAAGGCCGAGTTAGAAGTTGCACTTTTTTATTCGTCCGTGTTGCTGCTCCTAGAATTGAACTAGAGATGCAGAGATCGCCACTATATGCGTGATTTTTGGAGTCGCTATTCTTCGTTGCTTTCCCATGACCGCCCACAAAATAAACTCCTTGGCTCACCTGAAAACGCGGCGAAAGTTTGAGGGCGAAGAAAAGAAATGAAAGCCATAGGAAATGAAAATACAAAAATGAAACTGCACAAAGCGAGCGAGGCCTTCGCAAAGCTTGACGGGGGCGATACATTGCTTAGAAATCGCATCGTCGGTAGGAAGCGTTCAGCTGCTGGATAAATTGTTCTCCGCAAAAAAGTAGATCGCGGATCACCCATCATCATTTTACATTAAGATGGCGAGGCGACTTCTGAAGGAGAGAGGACGCGGACGCCGGTGGGTGACGGTACTTAACGAGCCCGCTTTCTAAGAACGGGTCACGTGACTTTCCACTACTGCGCACTTCGACGAAATCGGCGTATCGACTTTTGAACTGCCACGGCAGTCCGGGGTCGCACTAAGAGCATCTCCAAAGAGACCTGTTTAATATATTTTTTTTTTATTGTTTTCGGGGTTTCTAAACAAAGACGTATGTGCGTCAGCCTACTTTGGGGGAATCGGGTTTCTTGGAAGAGGAAGCTTATCGTTCATCAAGCAGTTTCTTCAAGGAAAAGTCCAGCTGCAACTTATCTAGACTGAACGCTACGATGTTTAGTGCGCCCATCCTTGAAACAAACGTTTATTTATTCATGGATTGGCTTCTTTTGTTTTTCTGGCTTCGCTGGTAAGAAAACAGAACTGTAGAGCTTTATAGTGAGTTGAAACCACGCATTACTCCTCTTTAAGCGTTCATTTGGTACGAGTGCCTTTCTTTTTTCTTGTTGAAAACCTGCGAGCAAACTACTTACAGTTAGCTTGTTTCCTTTGGGCACCAATTCTTACATTCTCTGTTTTATTTTGCTTTAGATGACCGTAAAGCTTTTTTCTGACTTTATTTCAAAGTGATCTGGGAGTAAACACCGCTCTGTGCGCATGATTTTTGTAAATAAACTTGGGAGTTTTTATAGGCTTGTCCGTGTTTGCTGAGAATACCAAGTATTTTCTGGGGTCGTATTTGGTTCCCCTGATCACGATTCATGGATCTTGTAGCGGCCCGGTTGCTGATTCT
This sequence comes from Amblyomma mixtum, assembly GCF_055824585.1. Classification (NCBI taxonomy): domain Eukaryota; kingdom Metazoa; phylum Arthropoda; class Arachnida; order Ixodida; family Ixodidae; genus Amblyomma; species Amblyomma mixtum. Next base: position 313,625,846 of record NC_143013.1, on the reverse strand, counting down.
TCTTTATTTATTTTTCATTCCGAGTGGCCGCGTAAGGGTTCCTCTTCTTTATTTGTTTAGATCGTTATAGCAACATTTCACGGAAGAACATTTGCGCGCAGTGAAAAGAGCGCGAGTTTTCTTTGATGTATCAACTGTTATGGCAGCTCGGAAGGTCAGGGTTTGAAGGTGATGTGCCTCAATCTTACTAAGATGTCTACTAGAACACATGCGAAAACTTTTGTTTTGTGCAGCGCTTTCTAGTTGACATATGAGTCCAAATGTTTCTGAGTCTACTTTTATTTTCTCCTATTTATCCTCACAGTCGAGCTTGTTAGCCTGAGGCGAAGGCACTCTGCACTCGAAGCCAAAGGCGGGGTAGAATGAGCCTGTTTTTTTCCTGCGGGTGGCAGAAACTAAAGGCATGATTGCCTGCCGGGGACTTTGCCCCCGTAACAAAAGGAGCAGCCTACAACAGTACATCAGAGATCTGGTACAATAACTGACATCAATAAATCGGAACACAGAAGCCGTGGTACAAATACACACATGCATTCTGTACAGACCACTGTGGACTGGAGCGGCCGGCTTCAGTTTTTTTTTTAGTTATTTGTATCACACTGAATATTCGCTCATATCACACAAATAAGTAAAAAACAATGTGACAGCTTTTAACCTCGTCGTGATTAGAGATTTCAGAAATGCTTGCATAGTTGAAATGATCGAGCGGATTGAGGGCGCAGCGACGTGCAGCGCGTGAGAGGTTAACTAACGAGAATGTCGACAAAAGGATTAAGAAGAACAAACTTGCCTTAAAGGGGTTCATTTCCGTCTCCCTGTTTTTCGCGAGTTCTCGTCTAGATCCTGTCGCTTCTTTATTCGCGCAGTCGCGGCTGTTACAAAGCCTCGGAGCACAGTATTCTGCCCGGCAAGACTCTAAATTCCGCTCAGTCGCCGGCTTCGTAGAGTGCTTGAGCCGCTCTAAGCGCACTGGGTAGGCAAAGCACACCGACTTTCGTCGAACAGCCCGAGGGAGAGGCCTGTCCTGTCTACTTCGGTTACCCAGCGCAAGCAGCCCAGCGCCATACAAGCGTTGGGGCCGAGGCTGCGCACACAGACCTGAGTGTCTGGCTAGAACTTCTTACTTGGAAATCTATCGCAACGCTGCGGAGCCCCGCTTCCTCTGCGTAGCCCCTATCTCTCTCTCTATTTCCTTGCCTTTTTTTCTTCTTGGTCGCCTGAAGTTACGCGGCTTTGCATCTCGGGTTGTCTTCTCCCGGAGCGCTTGAGAGCAGGTGGATTGTGGCCGCCTTAGCTTAGTTGCCTCATTGGCACCGCGTCATCTCTATTTCCCCCGCACAGCGTGCTCGGAGAAAGTGAATTTGCGTTTCCATCACGCGAAGCGCGCGAAGGCGTGTTTGCACTAGGCTGGCTCCCGGACGCTGCTCGCAGAGACCCCGTTGCTCCTCCGGTTACGCGACCATGGGGCAGGGTCCGGTGAGGCGCGCTGAGGCGTCTCGTCTTTCACTTTGGAGTTCACGTTGAATTCGTTCTTCTATGGGCCTCCTTCCTTAGCGCATCCTCGCAGCACCGGTTCAAGCTGTTTAGTTTGCAGCGTGCACCGTACAAGCTGGAAAGCTGAAGTGATGATGGTCAAATATAGGCATAAATATTTCCGAGAATATTACGTTTTGCTTGACGCGTTTCGCCATGCTGCGATAGTATGACGGTGCGCAGGCGTAGACGGCATCTCAGAAAACTTTCTGCTTTGCGTGCACGCACTCTAGGCTCTGTCGCTTGAATCCACCGGTTCCGTATAACTTTTGGTGAAGGCGTCCTTAGAAAGCGGAGAAGTACGTAAAGCTAATACTTATGGGAAGAATAGTATTGAATAGTGCCTATTTGAAATGAATACTAAACCAACGAAAGAGTGATGACAGGGGACAAAGGAGTTAGGAGGATGATGATTAAGCAGCCTTGCAGGCGGGGGAGAAAAAAAAAGGGAAGGGAGACGTTGGGGTAGGCGCGTCTTTCGTGCCTTGTGCAAAGAGGTAGATGAAAAAAAGAGAAAGAGAGAGAAAGGAGCTAGGAAGAAGGAACCGGTTCATTCTGAAAGGAAGCTGCGGTTGCTGCGCAGGCGTCCCGGCTAGGGAAACGCGGCGGAATTCGAGGTCGTCGTCGTCGTTGCTGGGGCCCTCCTCGTTGGGTGCGCGAACGCTCAGCGAACTCGGGAGGCCTGCGTCGCTCGACACCGCGCAAGAGGACTGCGAAAGGAGCCCCCAGCCTGCAAAGAGAAGGGCTGGAGGCGGAGAGGGGAGTTGGCGGCACGCGGGGCGAAGCACGGGTAGCGAGCGAGGAGCGCTGCGCGCGACAGGGAAGACCATCCGTCAGGGGCATTCGAATGGAGATGCTCCGGCGACCCGCGGCGCTGGCTCCTCGCGGGGACATCGAAAGGGCGGCTTTTGGTGCCTGCCTCGCTGGCAGGCTGGCTGGCACCGTTGCCGCCAAAAGACGACGAGACGGGCGCTGAACGATAGAGAGAGGAGTGGGAGGGGGAGGAAGGAGAGGTGGGAAAGGGGACGCTTTATCTCGGAACTGGCAGACTGTGCGCGCCGCGCTATATCCCGCTGTGATCGTCTCGCTGCCAGACCTTTTCGGCCGTCCAGCGGAGAAGCCCGCAACTTTCTCGCCTTACCGCTTCCCCCTCCACTCCCTCCGGCCTCAGAATGTTTCTAGCTTTTCATGTGCTGCTGCTGCCGCCTCATCTTTCTTTACTTTTCAGCCTCTCGTTCTCTCCCTCAGTCATGCTCTCCCCCTTTCTATCTGGTCGCCACCGTCCTGCACTAGACCCCGTTTGTCAGGCCCGCGCGGCGGTGCCGGCAATGGTTCTGTCCGGTGGGCCGTGGTCGACTCATATTAATGAGCCTCGGTGGCGAAAGGCTGCGAGGCAGCCCTCTCCTTCTGTCCCCGCGTTTCGGTATCGCCACCTTCTCTCTCTCTTTCTCGCTTACGGCCGGCGTGTCCGTGCTGCTAGGCGCTTTTATCGCTCTCGGCTCCCCACGCGACTCCAGGGGTCGGAACCCAGAGCTTGTGCGAAAAGGGTAGCCCACACTCCCTCTGCTCTCTCTCCTGCAAGACTGCGCCATGGCGGCCGGCTTATCAGCACGCCCGGTCTCTTGCGTTTGAATCAGGATTCGCGCCGACCGGAGCGAATTTGTGTCCGGCTGCCTGGACGACGGCGTGTGCAGGCAAAAAGAACGACGAGCGCAGCGATGTCTCCTGTAGGGAGGGGCGTATAGCAGCCTAGTTTTCACCCCTATATATACTGAGCTGATCTGCTGGCTGGTGCTCCAGCGTCGCTGATGCAGAGCTTCGTTTTTTTTTTAATTTTTGATGCTTCCCAGCTGCTTAGGGCAATGGTGACACAGTGAGGGTGGCTTATCGGCTTCAAGCTTTGCGTCCCTTGTCACCTGCGACGAAGACGAATCACGTGTCTAATGTGCCTGCAAAACGTGTTTATCTTTCAGGGTATTCTTGTCTTCGCACAGATTCAGCTGAACGAATACAATCGCGCCTGCATTCCACTATGTGCTGGTAAACGTTAAACATGGCCTGCATCATTGGGTACAGGGCATGGTACGTTGCCAAGAAACATTCTTAACAGCTCGAACGAGTTCCATTTCACCGGTAATACCGGCGTTCTCATTAAAGCTGCCAATGAGGATTTTTCATATAGAGCGTCACTTGCTTCACTTCTCATTCTTTTTCGATTGGAATAATTCTGTTCGCATTAATATGTTTCGCTTTCTTAGTCATTCGGATTTCTGCATCTTGGTAGCTTTGTCTTTATTTGTGTCCCTCAGATGTATGTTTCCTGCTACCTTGAACGAATGGTGCGCAACTAACGACGATCGGTTACTGCGAGCTGGTCAGTGAATGCGGCACTTATATTTGTAGGATTCCTCTGAATGGTATAATGACAAAGATGTTTATTTTCACGTTGGTCATGCTTTGTATGTACTTCTCACGAGGACTTAGAAGTCATGACGACGAGGGGTGACGAAATTCACCCATCCCTTGACTTGCAGCGCTACGTTATTGGAGAACAGTCTTGCCATTGTGATTTAACCGCATTTTTCACGCACTGCTGGGACGGAAGCAGAATAGGTTAGGTAACGTCCAAAAGCGTTCTACAAAAAGTTTAGAAAACGGTAAAAAAATAACCGAGAATCCGCTAACTGTTTCGCGCTGTAACCGCTGGAGTACATAAGCCGTTCTAGGAGTCGCGACGCTTACGCGATTGTGCGATCACTGCCTCGGGGACACTTCTGTCAGATTCTCGTGCTCCGAAACTGCACCAGCTTCGTCGCCTTTTACTGTGGCTCTCCGCCCACTAATTATTTTCCTACCCTTTCTTAATCGCATCCGATGGCGGCAAGAAAGAAGAAGGATCTTAAAAATAGAGGCAAGAAGAAGAAGAAGAAGAAGAAGAAGAAGAAGGAGAGAGACGTGTCACAATTAATATACTTTCTAATTTCAGTCATTCTACTGCACTACTTAGTCCCCCCCCCCAACACACACACACGCACATATACCTCCTTGGCATTCACCACCGTACCTTCGCCAATCCCCCAGCGTGGGTATGGGCCATGTTTACTGTCTAGAAGAAGAATAAGAAGAGGGGCATGTCAAGTAAATGTGATGTGACGTAAATCCTGCATACGAAATCTGGAAATTGATAAGAAGCTGTGAATGGTTTTACCTCCTCAGCACTCCTGTCTTAGGATACTGTCCAGGCCACCGTTATTGTGGATGTGCTGCTCGTTCCAGTATATAGCCGATATGTTGTTGAGACTAAGGAGCCTTCTGGGCTCTGTGCCCCCTTTTCGTCCTCTGCCGCAGCTGCTGTGGCTGCTGCTGCTTCTTCACGTGCTAACCTGCGCTTCGCTTCGCTATCGCTGGCCCTTCCCTTCCTCCTCCCGACTTAATATGCGCCCGTGAGAGCAGTCATAAATCGGCGTTTGCTTCCGGATCACGGCTCCCGCGGGGGTTGTTACACTGCATGGCAGGGAGCGCACCCGCCATTTCCTGCGACGAGCGATCATGCGGGCCTTGTCGAGAGCGCTTCGAGCGATGTCCTACAACTTTTGTGTTTTGCGATGCCTCCCGGCTCGTTCTTCTTCAGCAGTCACGTTTTTTTCTTGTTTCTTTTTTTTTTTTTGCTGAAAGGGGGGGGGGGGGGGGGGTATACCGTCTAAACACGTGATCCAAACTGTTCACTTCGTGCTAAATTCTCCACTTGAGTTTTGCTTCATTTGAGAGAAATGCGGCTTTTTTCTTTTACCCTATTCCCATCTCTTGCAAACGTGACAAGGTTGTTTATTGTTTTATCGCCTTGTTTAGTGCTGCGCTTAATCATGTTAAGGCTCGTCCAAATAAACGTTTCCAGCCGATCGCTGGATCAATTTTTTCTTACGTCTGTTCGTCCACTTTGTGAAATGTTTTTTCCTGCTTTTTCAATGTACCCATGTTTCTCGGTCATGGCCGCAATCTCATTTAGTTAAAACGACGTGATTTGAAGACTAAACTTCTGTTCTGCTGAAATTAAAACACATTACGCATGTTCTCTTTCTTTTGCGCACTAAACTTTTTAAGGTTGTGTTGTGGATGGCGTATATTCGTTTGACCGTTAAAGCACGAAAAGGTGGTAAGCTGTGCTACGCTTGAAAAATCTCAACACCAATGTATTTGCAAAGGTCGGCGCTGTTTTGATCGTCTCTTAATTCTCCACACGGCTCTTTGCAGAGTTGCTGGCTGCATGTTGGTGTACATTATTTTTTTTCTTTTCAGTTGGCAGCTACTGGAGTTATCTGCATTGAATACATGCTGATTCCTTCTTTGCTTTGACAGACTTCATTTAATCTCTTTCGACGCGGCTATATTTTATTCTTATGTGAAATGAGGTGTAGACTTGCGCAGTCATTTCTCTTTGGTGTATTGCCGTCAACTTTCAGTTCATCTTGTATCTCTGGTTTGTTCCACAAAAGCAAAGCGAATAATTCGCTCATACACTTTTGCAGGTTCTATTTACGAAGGCTGTTTACATAGGCGGGTCCACCCAAGTCTAAGCGGGCGGGTCGAAGATGTTGAGCTTCTTCTTTGTCATATGCACTTCTTGGTTGTTCCTTCAGGGCCCATAGGTAGCGCGTGACAATGTTATTCCACTCGTCTTAAGCTACTAACTCAGTGATATTTTAAGTTCAGCATCGCTGTCTCAACCATTGTTATAGTTCCTGCCTCGTGTCCGTGGAAGGTACCTAGTGATTGCAATCAGCGCATAGTTGCTGGCTTAATGAAAACACAGTGATAGCATTTAATGACTTAATGACAAACGCGTATAAGTAACAAATTCATACGGTGCTTCAAAAATCGACAGCAAGTCAGCGCAAGTTCGGTAAACCGGCTTCTCTTAAGCTGAACCTATTGTACTCCTGTATCTCTCTTGGTGAGCACCCTCTAGTACTAGTTATTCGCTGGATGTGAGGATAACTCTTCATTTGCATCGGAACTTTAATTAATCATTCCGCCTGTGTATACAACTTCTGTCTATGGACCGTCAGTGAAGTTGCACAATTTCAGAAAAGGTACGAGGGGTGGGGTGCTGCCAATTTCCTCCTTAGAAACGGCGCCTAAGATATTCGAAGATTGAAGCCAAACGATGAAACACGAACACCTGGACGAAACGCAGATTATTAACAGGGTAACATTTGCATGTTATTTGTACGCTTGTCTGCCTAGTGCACAGTGTATATTGAAACGGTCTTCATTCATTGACTGCCGCAAGTAGTCCACGTTTGTAGAATTTAGCAATACTTTTGAAAAGCGGCCGCGGAAACTTTTATTATGTGCCTTTGACAGCTTCCTTTGACACATTACCAGACTGTTGAAAGTGGTGCACTCTTTACAGAGGTCAGCACCCGAGCTTATAAAATTGAGCTCGTGATTTACTTGCTACTGCTAGTTGAAACGCAGCGCAAAAGTCAAGTGGTATTGTAGCTGTTTAGCTGGCTTCAACACTTTACCAGAATGCTGAAGGCGGTTGTCCTTTACAGAGGCCGACCCTCGAGCTCACAAGATTGAGCTGATGGTCTACTTGCTGCTGCGCGGTCAAAACACAAAGCAAAACTCCTGCAATGTTCTAGCTGTTAAGCTGGCTTTGACGCTTTACCAAACTGGTGGAGGCGGTGCACCCTTTACAGGGCCTGACACCCGAGCTTACAAAATTGGGCTGATTGGCTAGCTGTTACTCCGCCGACGAACAGAACGCATAAGTCCATAGCTGCTCATTTTAGGGTGGCGTTGCACTTGACCAGAACGTTGAAGGTGATGCATGTTTCACAGGGGCTGACGCTAGAGCTGATTGACTAGTTTATCCTGCATGGTTGAAACACAACGAAGTCGGGTTCTACTGTAGGCGGGCGTTCTGGTAGAATGTCAAAATCCGTTTAACAGCTGCAGTACCACAGGAGTTTCGCGCTCTCTTCCCACCACACAGTACCACCGAGACCATCAACTCTGTCTTGCAAGCTCGACTGCCTGTCCCTGTAAAGGGTGCGCTCCCTTCAATACTCTGGTAGAGTGCAAAGCCACACTAAGAGCAGCTGCAATAGACTTTTGCGTCCTGTTTCGTCCACGGAGTACCAACTAGCCCATCAGCTAAGCTTGGATGCTGCCCCTGTAAAGGGTGCACCGTCTCTAATGTTTCAGTAAAACGGCAAAGCCAACTTAACACCTACAGCAGAACAAATTTGTCGAAAACCAATCAATTACTTCTACTGTAGGTGCTATGCTAGCTTTGCCGTTTTACTAAGGTGTTGAAGGCGGTGCACTCTTTACAGGGGTGGCACCCAAGCTTGCATAAATGAGCTGATTGGCTAGTTGGTACTCCGCGCTTGAAACAGGACGCAAAAGTCTATTGCAACTGCTTTTAGTGCGGCTTTGCACTCTACCAGAGTGTTAAAGGGAGCGCACCCTTTACAGGGACAGGCACTCGAGCTTGCAAGATTGATGGTCTCGGTGGTACTCTGTGGTGGAAAGAGAACGCAAAACTCCTGTGGTACTGTAGCTGTTAAGCGGACTTTGACACTATAACAGAACGTTGTACACAGTGAACTTTTTTTCAGAGGCTGGCACTAGAGCTTACAGTTTTAGCTGAACGTCTCGTTGGCACTGGGTGGTCGAGAGGCAACGCGAAAGTTCTGCGCTACTGCAGCTGTTAGGCTGACTTTGGCACTTTACCATTATATCGAAGGTAGATCGCCTTTTACAGGGGCCAGCACTCTAACTTGCCATATTCAGCTGATATAGCGGCTGTTGCTCAGTAGTCAAAGTACAGCGGAGAGAAAAAAAGAAAGGATATCAGAGAGGAATAACGCAGACAAGTGTTGTTTTCGTTTTTATTTCTCACGTCTTTGTCTTTTGCGCGTTATTTCGACTACGTGAGCTTCTGGCGCACAAACATTTCTCCATGGCAATTAATTATGGCTTTGTTTATGGGGGTTTAACGTCCCAAAGCAACTCAGGGTATGAGGGACCCCGTAGTGCAATTATTTATATTTCTATGGAACGCAGGGAGCAGACCATGTCGTTCTGAAAGGCAAAAACCTGGGCGAGTTGGTTTGAATTTTCCATGTTGTAAGAGCGCGAAACACGTAGGCCAAGAAAGAGGCAAGACAACACAGCGCTGTGTAGTCTTGCCTCATTCTTGACCTCCGGCTTTCTTTCTGTTACGATATGGCAAATAAAGTCCAATTGAGCATCAAGCCAATACTGTGGATTGTGGGAGGGATCAGCATTTAGAACGCTGGTTAATAATTCTAAAACGAATGTACAAGCAGTGTTCTCCAAATATTTTCGTGATTTAAATCCCTTTTATTTACATTCCTCATCTTAAGCTCTAAGTGCAGTCATGTGTGACAAGGATAAACCGCAGCACGGTATGATGTAGCTCACCTTCACTTCATCTGAGCATAAATAATACGCGAAAAAGTCGGATGTGTAAACCCCGGCCTTTTTTCATGCTGATTGGAGTATATAAATTATAACAGTTATCTGTAAAGCCTGCAGGGTTGCGAAGGACTGATACCGTGACCAGTCATTATATACTGTGCCAGTATTTATTATTCATGGAAATCCATACCCTAAACTAAGCCATCAGCTTGCTGTACTCCGTATTGTGGGGACGAGCCCCATTCACGTGAAGATACGTTGGCGAATATCGGGGCACATATATAAGCGTGTTTCAGCTTAACATGCAAATGCCATGAGAAAACCTGCGACAGCTGCTCAAGGAAAGCATTTAAGTTTTAGTGCAAAGGAAGCGAATCTTTAAATATATTCAATTCAAGCTTGTAATATTTTTGTAAGCGTTATCTTGTAATCTGTATTCTTTTTCTGAAACAAACAGGCGCCCGCCGTCTGTATAGCTCACGACATCTAGCCGCCTTAGACAAACAATGTGAACTGCAAGACAAACTACTGTGTGAGCAGCAAGATATTGTTTCACGTGTTTGCTTATGCGAGCTTGCCCGGATATCGCGCACATTACTAGATACAACGTTGGTCGTAGCGCGAGCCAAATAAAGGACAATAACGAAGCTAAGAAAAACGAACGCATAGCTAGCTTACCGTGAAGCACTTCGCGCTTGTACTTCCGCGTGCGGCAACAATGCGTTTTCCAGTGAAGCGTGTCCAACAAAAAGAACAGAGGCAGACCTGAGCTCGAAGTACAGAACATCTCTCGCACGTGTCGCCGCCAGTGCGGTTCCTGACGCCGCTGTCGCTGGAGCAGCGAGGCAGGAGATATTTTTTCTTGCTCTTTTGAAGCACCGACCGCCCATGCGACCGTTAAGAAAACAGAGAAAAGACGCAAACGAGGCAGGGGCACGGTTGGAGCTCGGGAAGCGGGAGTCCTGAAGGAACATGCCTTTGCGCGCTCATACGCAGCCGAAGCAACAAAACAGACAGAAGGTGAAGGACACAGCAGAGCACCCTTACGCGATGACCTGAACAGTTTTGAAAAACAGAAGAAGCGAGGCGAGCACCAAGAAGAAAGGAGCCGCAAGAAAAGCCGGAGAGGGGTGTTGCTGTGTATTCCCACTGAGGCGTCTTGTCGTAAATAATGTGCGGCTGCTGTTACGCGCTACCCCCTCGCATTTTGTTTCTTTTCTCTAGTGCCACCTTAGCTGCGCTGCGGTGGGCTTTGGTGGTTCCCGCTCAAGTCCAAACTGTGGTTGCCCGTCGCTGCTCTGTTTCTCGCTGATGCGCTTCCGACCGCGCCACACGTTGCTGGTGTCGCGCATTTCGAAACAGCGGCATCTCTCTGCCGCCTTCTTCTCTTCGGCGCAGTCTCGACTCCGTTGTAGGGTTTTTGACGCTTGCTTTTTTTTTTTTTTGGCGCGTCCCATCGGCGTTGCTTGTTGGCGAGATTTTACTTGCTTCACTCGTCATTTCATCGCTTTGAAGGCGCTATGCTTTATTTGATACCCCCGTGCGTGGTTGTAAGCCTGACGAGCGACGAGGAGGCTCGGGAAGGAAGGGAAGCGAATAAGCGGCACGTGGGACGCTTGGCAACCGCTGTTTCCCGCACTCGTCTACCGCCCTCCCAGCTTTTTCCGATGCAAAATCGAGCCTGCGTGGTTGGGGGAAAGCCGTTATGGCGTCGCGACGAAACCTTGATTCCTTTCCTGAACCCTCCGCAAAAGGAGGCCCCGTGCATTTTCTAGCCTTTTTGTGTGTGAGTGTGTCTTAGCTCTCGCAAACTGCCGGCAAAATTTTTAAAAAAGCTTCGCTGGCTTTCTCCAGGAATTCTTATCGCACACGGGTTTACATGTTTAGTCATATCCTGTTAAGGAAACAAGGCCTCTCGAGGCGGTCAGTAGGGAAAGTGTCGTCCCGTCTGTTCGTGCTCTTTTTTTAACATGATCTCGCTGCAGCTAGCCCAACTCCAAAGTCATATTATCATCTTGTTTCTGTTATCGTCTTCCATATAGTATTGCCTTACTTTTATCTGGTTCTTATGTTATCCATTAGATACAGAGCCCATCCCCCGCGCTTTCTTTAACTTCAATCTTGTTATTCTCCACGTGATGCCTTTTTGCAATCCAAAAGGCAGCCCTCGTGATACGCATCAAGCACGAATTACTACGATACAATGCAACTGCAGTGGGCTGCAAGAGATAAAAAAAGGAGGGAAAAAAAGGAAACTGCAGATAGATAGCATACCACGTTTTTCCTCTTCCATATATTTTTACCTCAGAAGCGCAAATGCCGAGCTCAGAGAGGACGAAATCTGGCACAGACATGGTGTAACCTCTAAACATACGAATACTCAATATGGGCGAGAAAATAGAAGGGAAGGATAAGGGAGAAAAGGAAAGACAACAGGAGAGAAGACCGGGATTGTTGGCTGAATTAAAAGGAATGAAAAGAGGAAAGCGTCGCCTTCCAAGTGGAAACCGGCGCGGAAGGTCGAGCCCGCTTTCGTAATGCGGGGCGAATTAAGATGCATGAGCTGCTGCTGCTCGACAACACTCGTGGGAGCCTCCGGGGGCGCTTGCCGTTGGCGCCCCCTGGTAGCGGCTTTTAAGAGCTGCAGTGGCGCCTCGGCGGCACCGCGCGGAGAGGCTGCGAGAGGCGCAACCGGGCCTTCTGCTTGCCGCCTTCACTGATTCTTTCGCCGTGGCCGAGAAGCATCTGTGTTAGGGTGTGGCGCTGCTTGCTGGCACCATCGTGATTGTCGATTGGGTGTCGGTTGTCGGAAGTGTGCAGCAGGCAGCAGATATCAGCGCAGCGCATTAGTGAGTGCGGAGAGGTTTTTGGGATGATATTTCAACTCCATACAAGTGTTGTGAAACATTGGGGAACCGGTCACATGTCTGCGGCGGAGCGGGCGAGATCTGTCTTGCTTTCCATTTTGGTCGCCCCTGGGGAAGGAACCAAGCCGGTTCAGAAACGTCGGGACTTGTCACAACCCTTGATAGGTGCTAAAGTATTATTCTTTTGCATCACCCAACCAGACAATCTTTCGCCAAATATGTTGACGTGCAAGAGATCTTTATGCGCGTTTAAGAGCAGCCGCGTTTGCTGCATTGGTTTTTATCCTTGTCTCAGTATGGGGCCGCATTAATAAAAACAATTCTTTTGAGAATAAGATGGGCTTCTTGATTTATAGCTTGCTCGCATAGACTAGCTAACTGCCACGTATAGCGTGATAATAAGTAACGCGTGTTTGTCTATCATGCAAAGCTGTTATGTATGAAGAAGCCGTAATATAATACGACAACAGAACACATGTGGCTCCTGAAACTTGGTCTGTACTAATCAAATATGAAATGCTGCCAAACATTGTAAACTTGTCGGCAATCGATTGAGCGGCATTACCCAATTCATAATTCGAATCTCCATCGACATATCTGCAACTCAGATGTATACGCCTTACTTAAGGGCCTCTAAATGTGCTGCGGTTACCATTGTTCCAGTAAAAATATTTTCCTGAAGAAAGTGTTTCGAGTGCTTCAGAGATCAAGTGATCTCTGCGTATGGTCTTTTAGTATAAAGTACATTGTTTACATTTTTAGAATAAAGTACATCGTTTCAGTACATTCTTTCTTCTTTTAATTTTTATTCTTGGTAAAATTAGTTTTGTTGGTATTTTCATTCTCTTTTTTTTTTCTGGGAACAAATCTTGCCCGTTCTTTGCGCATTTTTCGGCTTATTTAGACAAACATACAGACATATCGGCAAGCCTTTTGACTGTTCTCTAACCTGGCTTTATTTTTGCCATATTTCCCAACGTAGCTGAAGCCTTGGGTTACCTTTCTTCATTGATGATTTAGCTGTTCATCCATCGCAGGCTGGAAGTTTTTCAGTGGTCGGACAAAACAATGTAACTTCTTAGGTGCTTATCGGCTAAGATTTTCGAGCTATTTGCAGGCTTATTGTTTTATTGTCTGCCTGCGGCGCCGTCGAGAAGAAAACTCGGCTACCTTCTCTTTGATCTCTATATTTACAGCTGACATTTCCTCCTAAGAGCAGGTCATTTTTATCCTATGTGTTTGTCGCATATACACGGTCAAAAAACAGCGTGAAAAGCAGTCAGAAAAAGTAAGTGCGACATAACTTTGAGCTGAGCATTAGTGGCAGCGAACGGAGGTCGTTCTTTTTTTGTGTGCGTTTGATTGCGTGAGGAAAATAGCGTGCCTTTGATAGGGTTATACATTAGCTCTCAAACGGATTGCTCGAAACAAGTTGCAAGCAAGTTTCTCGCCATTAAAGGTCGGCCGCTGCGATTCTGCGTAGCAACATCGCATTGGCGGGCTCCAGAACTTTTTCCGGTCGCTTACATTTTGTGATTGCTCCTAGATTTTAATAAAGAATAAAAAAAAATATACACGATCCTTGCTCGGTGCAGCTCGACTTCATTGATCGCACGACGTGCCTTGAAATCGAGGAACAGAATATAGCACAAATGTGTTTCTATGTTACTATTACTTTTTTACTTTAGGAAAACTCCGCCCGGATGGTTTCTTCGGAAACGTTACTCGATGGCTAGTGCGTTCTTAGTTGAAGTACCTTTCTGACGGTACAGAGCCGGTTTCCTGCTGCTTGGCAGCTAGTCTCCTTTTCATCCGCAATTGTTATTAATATTTCAGTGTTTCTTTCCTTAGCACTGTAACGTAGCAGTTTTCATATACATCTATACACCGGTGCTTCTCATCGGCAATAAGAACACCGTTATCCTAAATTTTAGCTTTATAATTTTTGCTTACTTAATAGCTTTATTTGGAATTTTTTGTTCTAAATGTAATAGCCCTATATCTAAATTCCTCTAGGTGATCTTCCGTGTCAGCATGTAGCAGTTTTCAGATAAACCTATACACACGTACTTCTTATCATTGAAAGTCACATTGCCACCGAATCAGTGTGTATCCCGTAACCAATACCTTATTACATCAGTTCCCTTAAGACCTTTCCAGGTGAAGGATATGTAGAAACTTCTCCCCTCTGTACAGGCTTGTGACACTGCCCTATGCTGTAGCCCCAGGTGTACACAACACTCTAGCGAGCTACGTGGCGACACCCAGGGAGGCCTTATTGAAAAGGTCTATAGAAGTGCAAACGTGGTCTTACAATATTAATATATCGGGGCGTTACTTGCATGCCGGGAATTCATTCCTGCGGAACACTGAAATCAGACAATCTGTTACTCGCGAAGCTCGATCTTTAATTGCTCTGTTATTGCGCAGCAGCTTCGGTGGCGCAAGGAACTCCATTGGCCGATTGGATCTCGATGCCCTCCGCATCGCGAGATCACGTCGCCCATTTGGCGCTTGATTTTTCTTTTTTCTTTTTTTTTAAGAGCTTGCTCGATGGCCGCAATAGGAAACGCTTTTCTTGCCGCGGTTCTTCTGGTATCTCCATTCGATACAGCGGTCAGCTTTCCAATCTTGTGCTGCACCTTGGCTGCTTGAGCTGTCGTTCCCGATGCTGCGGGGCGGTCAGTGCCCGGTGCGGCATTCGAACTCGTCTTCCGGGTCACTCAATTTGCACTGCAGAGTTCACGTGGAGGGCAGTGGGCAGAGAAAAAGGAAAAATGACGGGCGGGGAGGGAGGGACGTGGAGCAGTCAGGGGCTTGTAGAAAGCGCCTGTTCGAGCTCAGTTTTCGAAACGCCTTACAAATTTTCGGCATTCTACCTGGCATTCTTCCTGCGCGTAACTTACGCGTCAAGGAGCATTCTCCGAATTTACATTCTGTTTTCAACCTCACACCCTGGACATGGGGCAGGTACTAAATCCTTTCCTTCACTCCCTTCCTACCTCCCCTCCCTCTTTCACACACTCGGTCGGTTCATCGGTCACATTTCATGTAACTAAATGTCAGAGATAAGAATTGGTTATTTCTTACTTTTGAGAGGATGCCTCTATTTCAGCGTTTTAGTGCGCGATGTTTTTGTCGAAACGCATGCATGTTACATTCTACTGCTTTTTTTTTTTTTATGTAGAGTATTGCAGTGACATGAACAGTGCAAGGCGTATCACGGCAAATCGTAACCTAGAAAGAGAAGGCCACGTACTTTGCGAGTACGTCCAACACTGCGTGGTCTTTTGCTCGACGTGCGCAAGTCCTGCTCTTTCACCCCGTGCACAGGCCAGAATCGTGCAATTAACACCACACTGATCACCGTCAGCTTATTGATATCCACTGCAGAGGAAGGATCTCCCTCACTGATCGTCGGTCATGCTGGTTTCGAAACTGCGGTGCTAAATGTGATCCATTGCATATAAATACCAGCGCAAACCAGCAAGACACACGACGAAGAACGAGGACACACAAGCGCTGCGCTTGTGTGTCCTCGTTCTTCGTCGTGTGTCCTGCTTGTTTGCGCTGGTATTTATATGTAATGGGTCACCAACTAGCCCGCACTCTTACCCTACTAAATGTGATCATCCTCCTGTGGCTGGAAATTGTGAAATATAGTATGGAGTCAACATATACAAATTTTGTCGTGGGCTATAGGCGGCGCATTAGAAATTTTGAGCGCACTGCTGTTGCGCTGCTGTGCTTGAATCACAACATGCTGTTGTGATTGAAGAGATCTGCAGATATGATGGCAGACTGCTCCTACTTTCCGTGGTTGATTTTTTTATTTCTCTTGTGTTTTACACCTGACTGTACATGTAGAGTGTGATCCGTTTGAAAATGGAGCATGTACATGACACCAAAAACAGTAGTATTTTTTTTTCTTCGTCATCAGACTTATAAACGTACTGCTAGGCTCATCTTAGACGATAAAAACAACTTAGAAAGTAATAAAGCGTGTGGCATACATTCGTACTCAGGCAGCAACCGTTGCTCTTATATAATTCGAGCCTCCCCTTTCATATTGCCCCCCGGGCCGTACATGCACGCTTTCAAACCGCGTTTCCGAACGGTCCAAAGCCTATCGGCGATAACGAGGCGATGGACACACGGGGCGCGGCTTCGCCCGCGGGCCAAACGGGGCAAGAGCGCGTCGGCGGAGCGCGCACGTGGAGAACAGGCGCAGCAGCAGCAGCAGCCTTTTCCTTCGCCGAGGCACCTCGTCGGCGAGCGGGACGGGTGTGCTCCAGTCTCACGGGAACCGCTCGCGCTCGTCCTCACGCTGCGCACGCCACTTCGCCCTCCTCTCGCAACCCGCTCGACGCGTGCACGTCGCTTGGAGCCTTGAAAATCAGGAATAAAAGTGAAGGTGAATTCGGAACTGCGCGTCGTCGTCGTTCGCTGAAGTAATGACTGGGTGTGTTCCGGAAATGGTGTGTCTTGCGCTTCTTCTCTTTCTCCTCTCCTCCTTTCTTCCCCAATGGCCTCCCTTCCCTTCCTATCAGGCGTCTCCCCATATTCGTCTTCTTCCGCCCCCGCGCCCTTTTCGTGTTCGTGCCGAGGGCGTGGCCGGTCAAGGAGGAAAGATTCCTGTGAAGGGGGCCTCTTCCCTCGAATAATCCTCATTGACCCTTTGGTGCCGACGCCGATGTGACGTATACACGCGCGCTAGAGCTCATTTTTCGTTCGTCCCTGTGTTTATTATGCGCAACTTTTCCTACTCTCTTATCGCTTGCGCGGTATAAAAAAAAAAGAAAAACCAGAAAGAAATCACATAAAAGCGTGTTGGAGCCGGGCGAAACTCCGATCGCCTTGTGCGCGGCATGCATGATTGAGTAGGTTACGGAAGTCGTTTTCCGCCGTCGCGATCTCGTGTCGCCCCGGCTTTTTTCGTGATTACGGTTATGATCGTTATCGTTTTCTTTTTTTCCGAATATCGGCGCCTGTGAAATCGCCATTCCAGTTGGAGAAGAAGCGTTCTAGGCTGTTCGAGAACGGCATCCGATAGTGTAGGCACACTGGCAGCGTACATGAATTGGGTTCCTCTTGTCAATTTCAGCGCTTGCTATTTCGATCTCCGTATTGAGCGTCCGTCGAGGACGATGCATCAATATGCCTTCCTATTCACATTAGCCGGCTTTTTAACTGCGAATCTTGTTCCTGCTTGAGAACAAAAATTCTGCGAAAACGCTACAGGGGCCTTGGAAACGCAAACGGTCCGTATATGTCTACGCTGTGTGCTCTAAGCGTATTTAAGCATTGTATATACTGACTGGCAAGTTAAAAACAGTTACCTCGCTGCTGCCGACAGTTGTTCCTATCTTGCACACTAGGCGAACTAGTCTTCCCAGTTCCTGTGCCTCAGCCACATAGATTTCATTAATTTTCGCAGTGCCTGACATTTCAATCTGACCTTTGTGTTGCTCGTTTTTTAAGTATCTTTGTATTATTTGAACAATAATATCGAAGCAAAGAACGCTGCATGTTCACTTTCTTGACGCGTCCAAAGAAGGATATTTCGTATCTATTCACGAAGCTTGCGCTTGTTGAATGGGCGTTATAAATCAGTTGCTCTTTCTTGCCTCTGTTCCGTAGCGGATTTTTTAAGGAATGCGTCCAATCGGTTCATTTTGTTTGATCATAAGTCGTTGCATCTTCATATTGCTGCATATTGCTGCATCGAATGCATAATCGAACTCGCTTTGTGGATTTCGCGAGCCCTGCATTCTGAACGAAACATTCCGATAACTAACTTCGATCTTACGCCTATATTCCGAATCCCATTGCCGCCGCGCGCTTACAGCACGCTTCCATTTTCCACTCTTCGATTGACGTCACGGAGCCCTTCACAGAGTTGTGAATAATGACGTAAATTCACTAAGAAAGCGCTTGTGGTTTGTTCCTCTTCCGTTGCCGCCGCCTACGAGAGAGTGCCGCAGCAACATGCGTGCCTTCGGTGCGCAATACTAAACCAAACTATTCTCCGCCGCATGCCGACAACCTTCAAGACGTCGCCTCCAGGGGCCCCCAAATAAGTGTCTGCAAGAGAAATGGCAGGGAGTGGCCAGGTTGCTTCTCGGAATAAGTCGTTTAAAAGAGGGTGCCATTCTGATCCCAAAGGGGCTCCCTGTGTCCCGTAAAGCGACAAACGTCGCTGTGCGCATCCCCCCGCCTCTCTTTTCTCTTCCCATCTCGGCGCTGCAAGCCTCACCTGGGGTCCTTGAGATTAATTAACTCACAGCTAGGTTATTTATCGCGACGCTCTTCGTATGCGCAGGCCTAGAGGCTGCCTCCAGCGCTTATGCTGGTCCTCGGCGGTATCCGGCACCGATGAGAGAAGAACAGTGGAAAGGGGGGCAGGATTTAAAGGCCGCCCTTTGTAGTCCCTTGGCGCTATTTTGAAGTGCCCGCTCCCATTCGTCATCCGCAAGCACACACCAGCCCGCGCCCGGAAACGCCGCTTCGGCGAAGCCGCATGTGCGCGCCGCTGCCGTGAGGCGGCGTGTTTTGCGCATGCTTGCGCCCGCTGTTACGCCTAATTTTGGCTAATGTCGGCTAATGATAACCGTGGACTTGTACCGCGAGCCTTAATTGGTTGCAACGTGACAAACCGGCCTTGCGGGGATGGAGATCATTTATTTCGTTTTCGGTTCCCTCTGTGCGCTGACTGTTTTGTTTTGCTTGGGAGCGACCCTGCGTCATTATGGCAATGGGAGGTTTTGAAATGGACAGAAGACCTTGAGTGGGTTTTTTATAACCTCAATGCTGGGCCCTCGTGCCCACCCCATGCTTCGATTATAAACATAAATATGTAGACCTGGCATACAAGTGTGATGTTTTTCTTCGATAAATGACACTCGTGCCGATTCAGTGTGCCTCCATAGGAGCATTGGCAACAACATTATCTAGTGCCGACGCAATCGTGTTCATTGGATAAGGGCATAGTGGGGGCGGTGTGAACAGGAACAATTGCATTCAAGCCGTTTCTAACAATGATCTATCGGCAAAGCAGGAAATAAAGCTATAACGGCGGTCATGGCACAATACTACAATGAACAGAGAGACGCGGAAAGCCTGCAGACATTTCTTATCAGTCATTAGGTAAGGCAACGTCATAGTAACAAACACGTTTCTTATGTGAATGGTTTTAGAGTTTACCTCTATCTTCTTTTTTTCCCTGGTAAATAGGGTCATAGTTCACGGTTTCCTCCGTCAGCTTTTCCCCGGTCTGATACGAAAAAAGAAAATAACAAAAACAGAAAGAGGCTAAATTTGCGGCAACATAGACTGCATCCTCGGCAGGCGTGCAGAAGAGGAAACACGTGCCAAACAGAGTGCGCTTGCCTGAGCACGCCACCGAAGCATGCCTGCCCCGAAGCGGTCGAACGAGCGGCGGCCAACGAGAGTGGTGGCTTAAGCGAGGTGGGGGTGACTGCAGCAGCGAAGCGGCTCTGCTACGCTAAAACGTTTTCCAAGCCACCCCCTCGTGTGCTGCACAGCGGCGGCAGCATCCACGAGGGCAGAGCATCAGCGCGCGTGGTTGCGCCTGCGAAACGCGCTCGATGCGCCGTCGTGTACCCCGCATCGCGATTCCTCCGATCTCCGAGTAGTGGCGCGCCGAGCGGAGAGAGACCGCGCGCTCGTCCGGATTAAACAACTTCGCGGCGGCCAGAGGCGGCGAGAATTCTTGCTCGCTGTAGCGCGAAAAAACCGCTTTCCCCGCTGGAGAAAAGTTTTGCGTCGGCAGCCGCTCCCGCTCGTTTGTATGCTCGTTTGGCTGAAGAATGCGAACGCTCAAGAAGACCTCCTCCGCCGAGAAGTTGACGTCAGCCGAGCGTTGATGCCGCGGCGCGAAGAAACTCCGGTGGCTGCTGGGAGAAGTAAGCGACTTCCTTTCGCGATGCTGCGGCGGAGGCTTGCGAACGCTAGGCTTACTTCCCGCCGTCCTCTTTTCTTTTTCTCCTTCATGTCGGCGCCGAATTGCATTTACTGGGCCACATTCGCATCTGCTTCACGAACCGCGGCAAATGAACGAGTGGGCCGCACTGAACGTCCTCGGCTTTCTCTGCGAGGAATTTCTCGTCTTCGGCCAGTCACCCTTGAGCGTAAAATTAAGTGAACGTCTCTCACACTCTTCGTTCGCCAAACGCGAGAAAGAACTGGGGCTCTCGAATGAACGCGACGTTTTATGATGATGCTGTATCCTTTGGAAGAAAAACGCTATAGAGTGTGTTTTTCAAGCTATGCAGCACAAAAAACTGTTCGTAGTCGCATGATGTGACTGCATTGTGACGTTAGCTATTTTTCTTTTCACACATGAACTCGAAATTCGGGAAACCCATTTCCGCTGACGCTAGTAGTTTTCTCTATTTCACTCTGAGCCGCGTGACTGCCCCTTCTAGCACACGGAGCTCGGGGCTAAAAACCCCTGCGAGAATCGTGGGGTCATGCATCGCCGCTTTGATTGGAAAATGTTTCGCTGTGAACAGAAAACTGAACTCTATGAGTCTGCAATGCGCTGTTTTGTCCGTATCTAATAATAATCTCCTGGTTGGCCGCTTTGCTGCAATGAATTGGCTCCCGTGAAGACGACGGTTGCTAGTCAACGGTCTGGTGCATTTGTCGAAAGTATCGTGCGTGCGCGACCACGCCGCTTTAAAGCAGGAGCAAGTGACATGAAAGTACAGATCACGGCTAGAGCAAGCCGTTGTACGTAAGATTTGGCTGCACTTTAAACATGGGACTAAATGCATTCGCGTTGTCTTTGCTATGCGCTGCTTATTTGAGCCATATTTCGAGTAAAACTGATTGGAAGCTTGGACTTTTCTCGCGGCAGCCAGCCTTTGACGACTAACTGTCTGAAATGCTGAAAATTTCGGTAGAAAATTGAATCATTGCGCCCATGTTCAGAGCGCCACTCTCGCACAAGTCCCTCTCACGTTTTGACTGAATTTTGAAACTGTCACCATTCGTGTTTACTAGACTAGCGAGCTTAGAAGTAGCTGGTCGAGAAGCGCACTTCGCGCGCTCATTTTTCTGTTTCGGGTTAAAAAGAAAACAGAACAGCGAGAACGAGCACAAAGGAAATGTACTCGCACCTGAACTGCCTTGGTTAACACAATAAGTTGGGCCAGTTGGTAATGGCTTAGTGGATTCATTTCCTTGGTACTTTTTAAAACACAGACAGTACATCTCAGACCCATTGTGTGTTGTCTTAGATGCAGTGCCTTGGTTTTAGAAACCGCTAAAAAAAATTAATCCAGTGAACCATTGTCATTGCCGCAAGAATGGCTTGGATTGACTGGGCTTGCTTTTTGCGAGCGCAGCTTCAGTAAAAGGCCGCAAGCATTAATGTTTATTTCCAACCAAGATAGCTCGACAACATGGTCATTTTATAGATAATACACAACATCTGCGTGCATTTTTTTTTTACTTTTAAATAATTTCAATTCTTATGTTATGGCAGACATAAGCATTCTGCCTTGCGTGCTTGCTAAAATGCGTTTTATGACGCTAGCCGTAACGCTGGCTTAGGAAGCGCTGGCCATTCTCAGGTTTCCGTGGAGAACCATTCCCCGTGTCGTAGTTTTCTGTACTCTCAGCAGAGGTCGCCTCCGATACAGTCGGCTCGGTTCGCTTTTCCTTGGGCGGCTTCCTGGTCTGCCCAGCGCTTTCTTCCACCGACGCAGACAGACCGGGGGAGGTTTCAGTGTTGTTCTACTAAATGTGCCCTACACCGAGGCACGTTATATTACGAGCGATAAACGTTCTTTTTTTTTTTGCAACCGTAATACTTTCCTAGCTCGTACAGCCGCCCGAACCTTTAGCTGGCGTGCCTGACGGCCGCGTTTCCCGTGCTCCTGCACCTTGTGGTGGGGCAAATTTGCGAAAATATCACAGGCTCACAAAGCCCGTTCTTAATTTTCAGCTTTCCGCAAGTTTGCGTCGTCGTAAAGAGCAGGAGCACAGAAAAAGGGGCCGTCGCACACGTCAGCTAGAGATTTGGCCGGCTGTACATCGCTGCAAGGAGTGTACTTGTTTGTTGCTTACTGCCCAACTGCGCAAAATGGGGGAAGGAGATTAGCAACGCATTTAAAGCTGGTGGAGCAGCTTGCCTCAGAAAGCGGAATGCCGCAGCATATACCAATTCCTGTGTCCCATGTAATTGTCGAATCAGAACGGAGAGTTACAGAAAAGTTGCTGAAGCTTATTAAGCTAGAAGAAATAGCTAGAGATAGTAACGGCTCCGGCAGTGTATTATATGCTTCTGCAGTGGGAGAACTAGTGGTAAAGATTCTTGTGATGAGATTTTCTTGAACATTCGAAAGCGTTTCTTACTTCTAGCATTCGTTTTTGCCTGCTACGGTACATTTGAACAACGGTGACCGATGAGAGCGTGCCTTCGGGCTCTCTGCGTGCGGTTGCTCCTGATCGAATAATCGATGTCGTTGTCAGTCCGTGTTCTCTCGTTTTCTTCGGCCCTATTTTTCGCTCGTCGCTTGTTTCGCGCATATTTTTCTCTCTGCCTGTCTCTTTTACCCGTTGCTGTTTTCTGCGCCGCTTCTTTCTTGGCATTTTTGTGTCGATAGTTGCCAGTCTTGTCACTAACGTGCGTTACGCCCGGTGTTCCCGACGCGAAGCGCGTTGCATCTCCTGACAAGACAATCCCCGGCGGATCTACTCGTCAGCGCTTTTCTCTCTTCGCTAGTTCATCGCGTCTGCTCTTCTGCGTGCTGACATTCGTTGCCAGCGGCTTCCATGTGCTCGGGGAAAGAATAATATGTCGTTAATGGCGCCCGAGTCAAATCCCGCGCTAGCAGCGTCCGATTTGTTCCGTCCTTTTCAGCGTGCCACTCAGCCTGCATAGCTTATTTCCCGGCGCGCCAAATTTGTACACGATAGATCCCTACGCTTGGCCTTTTATCTCCTGTCTCATTTCTCATTTTCTTTTTCCTCTTCCTCCTAATTCCCTTTGTCTGTCATTTTTCCTTTTTTTTTTATGCGGAGGGTGTCCTTTTTTTCTGTCCCTCTTTTCATGCAGTCACTGTCGCCAGAATTCTTTCAACTCGCCAAATATTAATGAATGTCGCGTTGTCCACTAACTGACCTGATTACTTTGTTCTCAGCTTTTTTTCTCACTGTTCAATGCATTAGCCCGTTGTGCTATACGGACAACGATGCGGAAAGAGCACTTTTAGTTTTATTTATTTTTATGGAGCCCAACCTAAAATATATTTAGTAGTCAGTTGCGCACGGAACTTTTGCGCGTTAACTTGTTACTAAATCGCTGTTTGGAAGGAACTTGGGAATCAAACGTAAGCGCTGGAATGTTTTCCACTAATGCGCGCTCGAGTATACGCAAACGAAGGGACACTGGTGCCCAGTGCTCAAAGAAAAAGCACCACAGTCTTCTCCTGCAGTGAGTTCGCTTCGGATTTGAAGACGATGAGCAAGATCCCACTCATCCTTCCCGCGCTATTTGTGCCGACAGCGCGCACGTTTATTTAACTGCGCATGATTCCTGGAGCATCCGCATGTTGCATGATTATTAGCGTACATTCTCAGTGTTGAAGTTTTGTGACATGAGAGCGATCTAGATACCGAGCCGCCTTCGCTTTGCTTTTTCTGACTGGTGTAAATGCTACCCTCACATCGAAGGCGTGTTTCGCTGAAGCGACCTCTATGCAAGCGCATCGCGTCCACCATACCGAAAGAGAAGTGCTGAGGTGCGGGAGTGCTAGATGTTTCATCTTCTGCCAGCACGATTCAGTAATGTGAGGCGCGGTTTCTACTGCCGCAGATTTCAAGCCACACTATGTAAGCGGTGAAGTCACTGGAAATACGAGCGCAGAAACGCTGATTTTGACACTGATTCGGCAGGCAGTCGTATATTAATAAAGCTGGCGCTGCTTGTTTATGTGAGTGGTCAGTTTCCTTAGGGCTATAGGTTCGCACTGTTAGTGCAGCTCTTTGGATCAACACAGTTAATTGGCACCGGCGTACGAGGTAAGCAGCAGGAAGCCACGAAGCGGCGTTCGTTCCTACACTGTCGTAAGGTGTGTCTATTACGATTCTACGCTCTAGCTCATGGAACCTGGGCTGTTGCTTCTAAGAAGGTGGCTTATCTGCAAATGGCCACTCTTTCTGTTGGTCCCACCACCTGCAGTCACACTCGCTGTAACCTCCAATACGAATTCCTCGACCCTTTTGCGTTTATTGCTGGGGATTTACGAGGTAGTTATTTCTGTTTGTGTGTTACTTGACATTTTGTCTTTTCCTTCTGCGTTCAAGAAAATCGTAGTTCAGTTCGGGGTTGAGGTTTAGCAGTTGAATGCACCGTGATTTCCGCTGCAGAAAGCTGTACCCTCTCGATTGCCAGCTAGCTGCGTATCATTTCGTTGCCACAGGGTTTCCATTGGTTCGTCGTAGAAACTCTGACCACATATGCTATGTTGCAAGCCGTATCGAACTCTCGTCTGTAGGATGGCTAATCCCGATCCGAACAATCGAAATACGTCCGTGCTCTTTCAAGCGGCGTGTAAAGACCTTCAGCAGCGAAGTAAACAACCTCGACCGTCGCGAGTCATCCAACCGGAGCGCCCGTGTCCGTGGTGGGAATGGCAGCTCCGACCGCGGTTCGCGCTCGAGGCCCTGGGTGGGGCGCGCGCGGCGCGTCTCGCTTGGGTCGTCCCCTCCCGGCAGCGGCCAGAGCGGGTCCGCTTGTGCTACTGATTGATGCATCGATTTTGGGGACCAGCCGACCGGGAGGAAGGGGAAAAAAAATATCACCGGCGGCAGAGGCGTACACGGGCCAAAGGAAGGGCGGAGGGGGGATGTGCTGCGACAGAGAGGGAACCCCGTAATCTGGAAACGCGCTGCGCTCAGGAAAGGCGCGGCGGCATTTTCAGTCCGGTCATTATGTGTCATTACGCTTTGTCTCACCGAGGAATCTTCTGCCGCGTTCGAGCGGGCGCGCCGAGGACGGGGAAAAAGGGAGGGGGGGAGGAAATGAAAGTTAGGGAGGAGGGGAGGAGATTGACGGGAGAGGAGGACACAGTGAGAGGAGGGCGAGGAATGGGACCAGGAGGGTGGGCTGCCTGCGCACGGGCCCGGCACGCGAAAGAGGAAATTGTCGGACGCCGAAGAGGAACGGGACGTGATGACGTTAAAAGGAGGACTGTCGAAATACTGGCTGCTGCCGAAAACGGCATTGCGAAGCAGTACAGAGCATGATGGCAATAAGCTCACGCCGAAGCGAAGGGCCGAACATCCAGCGCGCGAGGAGTACTCGCCGTGTCAGAGCGTCGCGTATTCATGCACTGGTTGCGAACGACACATCGACGTTCCCAGAATGTACTTTTAGATGCAAAACCTGCGCGATGTTCTAGTGGGTCGGTATATAGGCACGTTTGGAGGTTTCACTCTCACACCGAGCCGTTGAATTTTCACTTATGAAGCGCACAACCTATATCAACAGCATAGCGTTTAACACGAGGTTAAGAGACTCGAAGTGGAATTTGCTTCAGATTATCGGGCACTGAAATGCAGCTCCACTTAAACTTTCGTGCCCGCGAATAAATGTCGAAATCGGCTGGCCTTTTATGCAACTATTTATGCCTGTTTAGCGCTCTCCGATCCAGTCATCTTAGTGGTACAAGATAAATTGAGAGATTAAATATGAGAAACATCACAAAAAACCTGCCAATTCAGCCTTTAAAATAAAACTGATCATGAAAGTTGTTTAGCTGTCAGAAAAATGGATGAGAAATACTTGCTGCAGTACGCCTTTTCTCTTTAATCTATGCGGTACGATCAAAATGTGGTTGAGCTGTCAGTATGTTATCAGGAGATAACAAATACATTGTTTCCATCCTAGAGTAACATGTAGCATAGTGTCATCAGCATAGTTTGCTAATTGGGACACGTGGTCTTTCTGTATTATTTGTGCTCCGCGTACGGGCAGCTAGGCCTCTTCTTTCTGCTAAATTATGGGCTTCTCGGAACCTAACGGAGAACTGCATTTACTGTTCCTTTCGGAACACTTGTCCGAGTTAGTGCTGCAAAAGTCAGTCTCATTGTCTTCGCTACTCGCGTCGGGTCCATCCCATCAGAGTAACCTTTTACGGAACTTAGGAAAGCGTCTTTTCTTTGCCTTTCCCAGCTGTTTACTTCGCCCGCGGCGGCTTTGGAACTGACAAAGAGATGCACGAACTAACTAGTAAACTGAGAGACAACAAAGTTATGCACGCACATGAATGCGGTTCGCTTCTCTGCCTTTGTGAAATGCCGCGAGGCATCGATTATTCAAGAGCGAGTGCGCTGCCTCGTCCGATGGGAGTCTCTGTGCTTGTCGGGAATCGATCCTGGCTGACACGCACCCGCGTGTCGTGAGCTTCACGGCCCCTCCTCGTGCAGAGGACGGCTCACTTTTTCAGTAATAGAGAGTAAAATAAAGGGGGGTTTACTTTATGACTCTTTCGAAATCGAGAGCCTTCGTACGCACATGTTCCGCGGCTACCGTAGAGGAAATAAGCTCTCTCCTATAGCACATTTAGGTTTAAAGGAAAGACAGAAGAAGCGGGAACATTGTGACAGAATTTCATCTGGTGTTTTTTTCTGTTCAGGACCACCTGCACAATATTCATCTTGCAGAGGACACAGCTTGGGTTTGTGTGAGATCAGGTCTTTTCAGCGAATAGCTGTAATGACACTAGTCGCAGTAATTTTTTTTATATATACAGAAGTTGTGTCGGCTCGTGCTTGAGGCTATTTTAACAAAAGGAAAGGTGGGAAAGTTTACAATCTCTGTATGTTGTAACCTCTTTAAATTTTGGAAGTTGCCTGTGTACTTTGTTGATGATCTACAGTTTACTGCTGCGCGGTGTGAAAGTGAAAAGGAAAGAAATCGTAGTAAAAGCACTTGTGATGGAGGAAACTTGTCTCAGCGGCAACAGATGTCGAAACTGCACTGTTAAGCAACCGCCTGTTCAGTTTTGATCTTGATTGGCTGACACTGACGCAGACAAAGCAAAACTCCCTATGGCATTACAGAGCTGTAATGAGGAGACGAAAGGCAAGAAGGTTATCCAGTATAGGAGTTATCTCTGGAAGTCCAGAGCTAACTCCTATACTGGATAACCTTCCTTCCTGTCGTCTTCTCCCCCCCCCTCTCTCTCTCTCCTTCTGTATACAGGGCTAATTTAACGTCTGAAACTAAATTTTCCAGCGCTTAATGTGTTGACAAAAAATTATGGGGGCGCTTAAGCCGCCTTAAAGGTGGAATGCAATAGCATTAGATTTCATATTCGATTATCTATTTCGACCTATTTTTGAATTTGCCTCCTCTGAGTAGCGGTCTGTGATTGGTTCCTTTGGGTTCAGGCGATTTTTGATGTCATGTAGTCTTTGGAGTCACGTGATCTTGTCATCCCGTAGATATCTCGACCAATCTGTGAATTTCATGTCACCGGATGGTCCCGGGTTGCTCCTGACGTGAACTCTGATGTTATCTAGGTTGCTCACAGCCCGGTGGGCAGATTTTGATGTCACAAGGTCACGTGACCTTCCCTGACAACTTTCCACCTGATGCGGTGGGGAGGTTGCTCACAGTCGGGTGGCCAGGTTGCCACGTGCCGCATTGTTCAGGTTGGGATGGCGTTACAGGGTCGTGTCACCTTTTTCGACCATGCAGCGAATTTCGTGGCATCGAACTGCGGATTTTGCTCCTGACGGGAGTCTATGCTATCACATTAACGCTTACATTTTTGCTTTGCGGAGCTCATTAGTGAGGGTGGTAGTGATGCTGCTCCTTTGCCCATTTCGAGGTTCACACAAGTCGGCACTCCTGGAATCATGCTCCAGCTGAATGTGTACCTCGGGGCAAAATGTCCTATCTATTTAGCTATCTCAGTGAAAAAAAAAAACATAAAGTACAGAACGTGCAGTTCCCCTGTCCTTCCACCTCCCTACTCGTTTACATGATGTGATCCAAGTTTGGCATTTCTTCGATTCGTGGTATTCTTGGGACCAGCTTTGACGCTTGCGCTGGCAGGAGCCGCATCGAGCGCTCAGCAGCTGACGTCACCTGCTGCTGCCGAAAACGACTCAGAGCGCGCGATGGCTGACGTCACAGCGCGGGCAAAGACCGTTATGCCGTCAGTGCTGGCCGCTGGCTGCATGGTCTCGCGCTTTTGCCACAAGCTGCGCCTCCTGCCCTCTCTTACCCTTGCCCTTTCAACAGAATGCACTGGACGCCCGTCGCTGTGATATATGTGCCCGGCCCTATCTTCGGAAGCACACAGGGCAGCCCCGCGCTCGCTGTCGCCTGCGTACAAGGGCGGTCATTACGGCCACGTGACCTGATCTGAGTGCATCACGCTGATCGATGTTTTTCAGCGTCCCCCAAGGGGAAAAGAAGGATGAAAGGGAGCATTCAAAAAATCATGTGCAACGGGAGTGTAATCTTCAATTTCATTCAGTGGCTTCCCGGTATTCCATGTCTAATTTCTTGCCCCTTGTTGCTCATAACGCCTAGAATGCACAGATTCGCGGAGCTTCATTCATACGTCAATTTTATAAAATGCGTCGCAGTATACTATGCAGCTGTGAAGCAGCTAATTGTTTGCGGTGGTCCGCTTCTCAAAAGCGGTTAGTATTTTTCTTTCCTCCTTTAAGGCAACGTGATTAGCGCAGCGCGCATCGGTGTAGCACTGGGCGCGAGCTATCATTACACGACATTAAGCTAACATCGGGGCATAAACCTAGATTTCCAAACGAGGATATATTCCAACTCCGCGAAAGAGTTCAAAGCCAGAAAAGTCGAACTTGGGCTAAGTTCGCTGCTGCGTTCGGGTGGTTCTCGGCTATGTTGAATCGCGGTGATGCTGGTGAAGGCGCCTTTATTTTTGCATCCTTTGGCGCGGAAGGCGGGAGCTTTTGTCTTTGACGAAGGAGCCGAGAAATGAAAGGTGTGAAGGAGGAAATAAAAGTAGGAACGCGCTATCGATCTCTACCCGCACATCTCTTTGATAATAATCTCTAGATTGAAAAACTGTGAAGTGCATTTATGTAGCTGCGTCAGCGCCCTCTCTGGGTGCGACATAAAAGGCGACGACGACGTGCTCTGAAATGCTGGGGAATTCGACATCACTTTAACGCCGTGCTGCTCTCTCTTCTTTTTTTCCTGGGTCGTTCATCAGTCGACTCTGAACGTGTTGTTTGTCGGGCTGTCGCCTTCTAGCGAGAGTAGCCCTTGGAAAACAAAGCTTCTCGTAATAATGGTTCTGCTGACGCGGACGCTTTTGTAACGCGAGATATCGAAAAGCGGCTTGTTGTTGGCTGCGACGTTAACTCTATCGAGTCGGCGACAACTGCGAACTCCGCTAAGCGGGCGCCGGTGTAACAAGAGGGCCAGAAAAAAGAAAAACGAGGAGGGAGGAAAGGGATGGAAAAGCAGCGTGCCGATGGCACAGCAATAAGCGGCCGTGTGGCGAATTCTCAGTGCTCCCGGAGCACAAGAAGCAAACAGCTCGCCGGTAAAGCAAAAACAGTATATAGGAGAGGCGGAATACAGAGCGCCCCAATAAATATACTTATAACGGCACGCTATACCGTGGCCCCGGCAGGCGTTGTTGCTCTGTATAGGCGCAATCTAGAAGCGCGCGCGCCACAGCTCGCTGCCAGGAAGTGGCGGCCGGGTAAAGAGTCGGTGGCAACGGCGGCAAAGCCGATTGGCGGCGCACCCGCACACAACAATCGGCCCCGTCGAAAGGGAAAAGCATCGGAACAAAAGGAGGAGAAAGAAATAATGGAACAAGCCTTAGAAAGCGGAGCGGGTTCTTCTCTCTGGCTCTGTTGTGTTGTGCCGAGAGAGGTATAGTGAGAACTCTCGCACAGCTCCTGATGCAGTAGCAGCAGCAACAGCAGCGGCACAAGTCGCGTCGTCTTTTGGTGCCCGTTTCAGATTGCCGCGTTGTCAGCGCAGCTGTTGCGAGTTATCGCACTCACGGCGCAGAGCGGCTGCGCTGTGGAGGCTGCCGCGAGCCGCAGCGGCTCCAACGCCGGCGTTGCTGCTGCTGCTGCCGTCAAGGGGTCTGCTTCCCGCTCCGTCTTCTTACTGCGCCGTTCCGGTGCGGAACTGATAGCGCGCCCGGTGTTCTTTGGTGCACAAAAAGTCTATTTCGTTCCTTTGGAAGCAGCGGTTCGTCTGCTGCTGCCGCCGCTGCCTCTGCGGCTGACGCTTCGGTGTGCTGGCTCCGTGTGTCTTCACGAGTGCGGACGCCCTTGTGCGCCACTCGTCGCCGTGTCTTCTTCTTTTCTGTCCCCTTTCTCTGTTATTTCTCTTTTTTTTTCACTGCTGCTTGAGGGCGTGTTTGTGCTGGCTTTGCGTGCATCATCAGCCCGGATCCGTAACTTCTGTGTCTTCCGAAGAGGGGCTAAACTACCCTAGCTGCTGCGTCGCGTCGGAAGGGTTGATGCAGCCTTTGGAACTTAGTTTCTTCACCAGTCGCTGCAGATATTTAGGTTTGTGTAAGGCTATTCTATTCCTACTCCATTTCGTTGCCGGCATCGTCCTGTTGCCTTGTTGTTGTTTTTGTTGCTGTTATTGTTATGGCTGTGGTTGTTGCTTTGTTTCGTTTGTTGTTCCTCCTTGCCTTATCGATGCGTTGATGTACCTAGTTTATACTCTACTTCCACTCGTAATTGGTTGCTGAGGTCTTCGGGCTTTGACTTTTCCGGGATATCTGTTCTTCTCTGAAATTTTCCTGTCGTTACTAAATATAATGCAGTCTATTTTTGTAGCTGTTTTTATAAACTGTTAAACATATATTCAACTTATGCGACGGGCAGTGTTGTCGGTGTTTGCAAACTTTCTGTACTTGAAAAGTGCTTTGCTTCCGCATTACTCTGGGCGTAATTCGAAAACTTTTAAGGCGCCAAAATTACGGCGCTAGCAAGGAATTATTCTTCTGCTCCTGACAGCTTATGATTTCGTTCTTTTCAGCTTAACGACAGAATACTTGTATATCTATTCTCTATAGGGCTGAGTGTTGACTATCAGTGCTCTCATGACATTGCTTGGTAAAAGGAACAAAACAGGCAAAGCCACGGGCGACGCGCTTCTATCCTTAGTTTAATCGAACCATGACTCTTCTGTGTTTGTAAGTGATGTTTCTTTAGTTTTTTTTCTCCTTCTTAGACAACGTTCGGATACCTATGGCCAAATGTTGTGCATCTACTTCAAGAAGAGTGGCGAGAAGCCAGATAGAAAAGGAAGCAGAACGATTCCCTTAACCGAGTTCATGGATATCGTTTTTGGTAGGTTCCCTAACGAAGACATCACCCCGCGGAAGGGAAATATACATAGCGTTGTCTGCACTTTTTTCCTGTTTTACCTGTGTGCAGTATTCTCCGCTGCTTGTTAGCCTTACGTGTACCCAATAACGCGAATTTAAGCACCCTCCATTTTTCAAAGCGAAGAATATTGAACTGAAGGAGCGTACGCATAATCGAACAGATTTCCCTGTCAAGGATTAGCTTTCTTTCTCTTCAGAGTCGCCACAAAACGCTCGCATAGATAATCGCCAGGATAATAATTTCGCGTTTAAACAGCATGTGCCACCCGACCCAGCTAAGCACTTTTCTTCACTTTACTTGCAAACCTGCTCTGTGTTAAAGTGCTGTATCACTCTGCTAGCCTGCACTGTGTCCTGTTTCCGTAGTATAAGGATGCTTGCGCCTTGCCGGCGCTATGCGAAGTAGCTCTATAGGTGGTTTTCCAGGGCACCCTTTTCGCCTTGGCTTCGCGCGTTCAAGGCACGCGTTCAAGGCATCGATCGCGCGAAGCACAGTAGACAGGCGCTACACGGTGCAGTTTCGAGCCCACCACCGCCGTGCCATCGACTCGCGCATAGCAGTGACAATAATTTCATCCTGGCGGCCCCACGGGGGAGTGAGTATGCGCTGCGGTTGGCCAGGCTCTATTGTCGCGGGGGCGTCGTCGCTGTATGCAGGTCGCAATGCCGCCTTCTCTTTTCTCCGGACCCCGGGCAACAATGGGAGCCCGTTGTCTTCGCCGAGCAGGGGCCGCTTCCCTCTTCTCCTATTAGCCGCCGCCTGACAAAGGATGGGGCGCTGGACACCGAGGGAGAGGGAGCAGAAGACGAGGGGGGGAGGGTGCCAGTCCGGGCCGTCAAAAGGATGGCGACGACGGCGGTCAGTTTTTGTGCCTCGCCTGATCGGCGCGAGACATTCCGTCTTTCACGGCGCGCACGTCCGGCAGCGCGACGGGCTTTGTCCTGCTGCGCGGCTGCCCTTCGCGCTAGGAAGGGAGCCGGCGACGGTTACTGCCTCCAGACTAATGCCTCTGGAGCGCGTGCGCGCTCCAGAATGGGCTGGACTGCGGGTCAAGGAGGAACCGGGGTGCGGCGGAGAAGACGCCTCATTGTCGTCGCTTGAATTTATGGCCGGCCATGGACCATCTTCACGCTACAGGGTGCGGGGGTCTGATCGATCACGTGACTCTACTCCCTTTATACGACCCGGGCTCGGGCACGCCCCCCCCTCCCCTCGCCCCCTTCCCTCTCTTTATTTTTCCCCCATACACCGCCACCATCCCCTTTGTTTCGAGGTGTCGTTGCTGTCGTCATGGCTACCAACCCTCTGGGTCCCCCCACGCTCTTGGCGGTGGCAGTGTCTCCCCTCGGAGCGCGCCCATGCGCCAACTTCTATCCCCACGCCCTTATAAGTCGTGCGGGTCACGCGCTCGGAGAGCGGCGCGCCTACGCCTCTCCTGCCGTGCCCGTGTCGCGGCGGCCGCCGCAGCTGCGGCTGTGCCCAGGTGCAAGATGGAGGACCGCGCACATAATGAAGCGTGCCTAACGACCGAGCGCCGCCGCTCGTCCCGATGACGACCCCCGCCGGAGCGGTGCAGACGCCGAGCACCCGTTCGCAGCGGGCACCGATTCCCGCCCGAAACGGGATACGAGCATTCCCCCTCCGCCTACCTCGTCTTGAGCGTGACAGTGGCGGGTGCTTTCAAAGTCGCACACGGCGCCATGTTACGCGTCAAGGGGATCCGCGGAGACGCGGCGAAGAAACGATCCGTTCACTTCTGGCAGGTTCTGAAGGTCTGACAAGTGAGGCACATCTCTAAAGGGCGTGAATATCGCACCTGTCGACGGATGCACATTTGCATGTGTTACGCCGAGGAGCTGTATCACAGCGGGCCCTGCGCGCCTCCGCAGTGATGTCGAACGTGTTGTGGCTGCGCCGATACGTTGTGGTTGTGCCGCGCTGAAGCTCCAAGCCGCTCCCAGCGGTCGCGCGTAGAGGCAGCTGACCTAGGGCGCGCCCCGCTGGGGAAGCTCACTAGGTATGCTTGCGGCATTGGTCTGCTATCCCATCACTTTAAGAACATTCATCAGAGGCATGAACTTGATCATGATTCGGCTGCTGTCTTCGTACATTCCGCCCTCTGATATTTTTCTCCCATTGTCTCCCCGCATTATGCAGAGATCATGGCTTTTGTATTTTTTTTAACAGTGGCTTGACGTGCACGCAATGTACCAAGTACACGCCTGGGAAGCCTAAAGAGAGAGTGTATTCAGCGTCCCTTTCCGCTCTGTTTGTACGAAGCACACGCCGCCACGGAAGGTATGTCGGCTGGAGGGGACATATAATAAATGACGCTTTCTCGACATGACCTTCGTAAATGTCCTATCGACGAGCAGGCGTTCTTTCTCTGCTCCCGGGTTTTCGTCTCTCCTTTAACATTTTGGCTCTCGACTATGAGGAGAGCACTTCGGCGAAACCAGAACTGAAAAAGATGAAACGCCTACACATCGCCAAGAACGTCACTGCACCGGCGGTTTATGTCGAGAGGCGTGGAATAGCCGAGGAAACAAACAGAAAAGCTCTGCTCAGTCCAGCCTTGACACCCGACTCAGCACTAACAACGGACTCGTAAATAAACAAAAAGTGCTCAAACGGAAAAGCGACGCGTGATCGGAAAGCATGAAACGAAAGCCGAAATTTTGCTCCTTACTCTGTTCTCGGCAAACTTCTCCACTCGAGGGGCTTACGCCTTTAGAGGGTGTCTTTTTAGTCATTTTTTTTTTGTCTCGAAGCGTTCTCCGCAAACGCTCAGGCTTTCTGCGCGAGTAGAGTTGTACCTCTCTTGTTCTCCCGTCACTCTCTCCGCCAGCGCTCTTTTTGGGCTGGCCTGATTTTGTCGGCGTTAGACGTGCCCGGCGCTCTGTTCGGCGCCAACCTTGTGTAAAAATCGGGGCAAAATTCACATTTCTCCTGCGGGCTTACCCCTTCCACATTGCCTGATATTTCTATTGCTCGAGGTCATATTTTTCATGTGTCCACCTCCCATACAGTAGCGAATCTTCGTAACTAATTTCCATATAAATGACAGAAATCAGAGTGATGCCCCTTTTTTTCTTGTTTAGACGCCGTCACTAGATCTGGACTATAACCGTGGACTCGTTGCTGGGCGAATGTTTCTTGTAAAAACCAAGTCTCAACTTAAAGCTCATAATTTCTTTCCGCTTGATCGCGCATGTAAGCGCTGCGACACGGAGGGACTGCACGAATGCCACGAATTAACTGCAACGTGGAAGGAGTAGAATAAGATGGGCGCAGCAACGTGGGAAAAAGATTGCTTTGTGAAAGGTGCGCTCAAAAAGAAATCCACCAAACCTGGAGCATACCGACATTTCGCTTACTTACCATCGATGTCGCTGCACATACTGTGCCCGCTCCTGTTTATTATAGTAATTAAAAAAGCAAAGCTCCAGTGGATCTCATTTCGCCTACTCATTTCTTTGCATTTCCGTGCCTTTCAGATCTGCGATTTTTTTTTTATCCCCGTATTGCCCTTAGACTTTTCTCTTTCATTAGTACTTATTCTTTCCTCTCTTCCTGTTCTTGCTTCCTCGTTCCGCGTCCAAATGATTTCATAGTTACCGTACGCTGTCACTTTGAGAGTGTTTCTTTTTGTACTTACTGAAAGGTTTCGAGCACATTCCGCTGTTAAGACATTTCGGGCAATCGAATCGCCTGCGTTTAACCGGAGCTGTAGTAGCGACTTTCTTTGCCCTGCTGGTTTTTCTTCATTTATTATATTTTTCGTGCGTCGCTAAATTCATCTTTTCGCGTACTGGGCTACGTTGCCAGCCTCCGCCAGCATTCCCATGCCTCTCCCCCCCCCCCCCCCCCCCCCCCGCCCCCCCTTCCCCCCGTCCCTCTGTCACGTGGTCCACCTAGACTCTGTTTCTCTGTCGCCGAAAGCGCATGAATTCTAAACCGTGCCGCCTTCGAAATGGGGTGGACGTTTTTCCAACGTAAACAAAAATGAAGAGCAAAAAAATACAGAAGTGAAAGAAAACCCGGGAGAACGAACGCCGTTTGCTGGTGAGACGTCGAGGCTTGGATCTGAGACGGGAAAGGAAGGGCTTCCACGCAACGCGCTCGAGTTCTTTGAAATCGAGGCGCCCCTAGAACGCGGTGGCGACGTTGTGAACTTGAAATATGGTCCGCTCGTTGATTCATGGCATTTTTTTTTTCGCTCGCCTTCGTTCCTTTCGTTCTGCTTCACTGTTCGCGTTTTGTGTTTGCATTAATTTTGGTTTCCTGCTCGGCTATCCCTTCCGCGCTATTGGCAGCCTTGTCCGGTTTGTTTTTCTTTTTTTCCGCTGTTTCGATGCTTGTTTGATTTTGGGTAAAGTTCTCTCAGCTTTTTGTCCATGTTCCTTCCGTCATTTCAGTAGCGAAGTATTTGTTTTTTCTTCTTCTTTTCCTTGAATTTTGGTCTCTTACTTCCCTCACTTCGCTGACTGTAACACTTTATAGTGTCATTTTTATTCGTCTTCCGCTTTTCACACCACTTTCCTCGAGCGCTACGAATAACGTCATTTTGAAATTTCATACAACGCGCCTTATCCTTGTTTTCTTGATTTGCATGCAGCCATTTATGCGTGTACTGTATATCTTTTTCCCTTGCTTTACAACCTCTTTTTATGCTGCATAAAAATAGCCATCGAAACATCTTTTACGTCTAAAAAGAAGCCCAATGCAGTAAGTGGTAAAACATAGAACCCCGTGAAAACCAGCGACCCAGCTTTGAAGAAAGCCTAGTGTGCGCCCGCAATGCCAACAGCATTTCAATATTGCAAAAATGTCTGCCGCTTAGTGCGAATAACTTTTTGATATGAAGTGGCCGCAGAGATGTACTCGACCCTTTCTAGTAAATTAATACGGGTGGGAAAAGGTGCGTTCTTGTGTACAACTATTGAGGGGAGGAAACAATGAACTGACGTATAACATACACATGAATGAAGTCAACAGTCACCGAAACCAAGGACCATAATGTAATGTTTCTATCTTTTCTTAATTTATTTTTTAGGTATAGCATAGATTTTAGGTAAAGCTTGGATTGATTTCTACAAAATCTTGACTCTGTTTTTTTTTATTTCTCAGGCTAGAGAGCTGTTTCTCTTTATGTTTCTCTTTATCGTGGTAGGTTTCAGTGGGAAGAATTAGCATACACTGGCCGATTAAATTTTTGGTACACTATCTCCTTCAACAGCATAAGTGTTTCTTCGGCATGACTTGAAACGTTTGTTGATCGCTCAGTGATTGAAATTACCTCATGACTCTTCTTCATAAATTGCCCTGTATAAAGAACGAACTCGTGGGCTGATTGGTTACATATCTTTATTTAGTCACAGCGAACAATAAAAAAAAAAAGGATCAACAGAATAGAGTAGAGCAGACACCACACGGCGCTGTGTGGTGTCTACTCTCTCGATCTTTGTTCTTTTATTGTGGGCTGTGACTAAATGGCCATGTATGAAGATAAGTATTGGTGACAGTTTCTCGTATGGTGTGACCGCAATAATGAAATCGAAACGAACTTTTTTAGCTGGACTTGTTTCCTCAGTAAATAGCATCTCAAGTGATTCTGATGCAGCAGTTAGTTTGAAATCTTAGTATGATTGGTGCTTGCCTTGTTATTGTTTATTCATGTACCATACATCGCACTACAGCACGAAGAAATAGCAACGGCTACTTTATGATAGCACCAGCGTTAATGGGCAAAAGGTTGGAAGACTCTGCATTAAGTGAATTCTACTTCTAAAGATATCTTGTCGAGAGGTTAAAGTTTGCATTAAAGAGTTTTTACAAAAATATACGCAACGGATATGGTACAGCAGTTGTATGTATAACAAGGCAGCGCATCGCATAGTTCTGATCGTGACCTCGTAAATCTTCCAAGATTTTGCATATAGTAAATGTGGTCTTTACAGCAGTGACGCCGACTTATGCGTTCAAGCTGGTCCGACGCAAAAACACATACGAGTAGAAAGCGCGCGCAGTAGCATAGTGCCGTCAGTATTCCTCTCCGCATCAAAAGCAAGTTTTTTATTGCCCTTAAAACTTCCATACTGAAGTAAGCACTTATTTCTACGTCTTTTAGCATCGCCATTCGGCGCTTTCCGAGCTCTGTATTTCTGTCACTCCTCTTGCCTTCTATTGTCGCATCACCAGCGAAAAAAAAAGAGAGCCAGCAAAGAAAATATGTGTGGAATCGGATCATGTCTTCAGCCGAAACGATGGAAGGACAGAGGAGAACTCGCAGACTGGCTGTGACTGGCAGCTGCAAAGAAAATGCGGTCGCCAATGAACGCCGCTAGCAGCGACACTGCGGGCGTGATGCGAGGTCGCCGGGGCGGGACGCTGGAGAGACTGACGCAAAATTGGAGATTAAATCTGTGACCACTGGAGAGCTATTACTTCCAGGCGAAGCAGAAGAGCTCCCCGGAGACATTCCTCGGTGGCGTGCGCGCGCGCGACGATGACCGAGTTTTTTTCCCCGCCTTCTGTCCTTCTTATTTATAATATTGTGTCTCAGCTTGCTTCTTATTGGTCGGTTGCGTTCTTTGCCTTTTTACTTCGCGGCAGTTTCAGGTCAGTTTGTTTTCTTCTGCTTCTTCCTTTTGAAAGTATAGTGTACGCATTGGTCTTTTCTTTCTTTTTTCTTCACCGCACTTTTCATGGACGACTGGCAGTAATTTTATTTGTAAGGGGACCATGCTTCTCTCGCTCGAGATTGCTGGCTTCGCTTTTTTCTTTCGCTTCATTCGCTTCTCCCAGTTCGTGGCTGGGGGATAGCGTCACGAAGTCAGCCCGCAGCCGCTGCCTCTGGCGCTCTTGCGGTTCTGCTGTCGGTCGCACCCCGTGGCCCAATTCTTCCGCTCGCCAGGTACGGAACCCTGTGCTGGCCCCAAGTGCAGTCCCCTCCCTTGGACAGGCAGTGCTTCCACGTCTGCTTCCGCTTTGACTTTTTTTCCTTTCTTTGTCTTAAGGTTGTTCATTGGTAGCGAAATCGGCGCGACTCACCACCGCACTACCTTCACTCTTTTCCCGATGTTCTAACAACGAGTGACTGCGCCTGAACCTAATACCAAGTTCTCCCTTTTTGGCTTTTGCTATAGTGCCGCCGGCAACTAATGCACTGTGAAGCGCTGTGCTCTTGTAAAGGGTGCTTTGCCGCGTATAGACGCTTAGAGCGGAGAAGCCCGCCTTTTAAAGATTTAGCAGGTCGCCGATGAATGTTAGAGTTATGGCTAAAAAAAGAAGTGGGAAGGGCGCCAGGTGTGCAATGTTATTGCTTG
Organism: Amblyomma mixtum; assembly: GCF_055824585.1. Classification (NCBI taxonomy): domain Eukaryota; kingdom Metazoa; phylum Arthropoda; class Arachnida; order Ixodida; family Ixodidae; genus Amblyomma; species Amblyomma mixtum. Next base: position 313,587,262 of record NC_143013.1, on the reverse strand, counting down.
TCGGGCCCAAATTTGCCAATAAAATGCTTAAGAACTATATTTCGAGCCAGCCACGTCGTTTCCTTGTTGATCCACATAATAAGTTCTGCGCTTCTGTTATAATCCAGAACTACTTATATATTATATATTGGCTATATTATGTATATTATATATTATATGTTATATATTGGAGAATTATATATGGGCTCTTATAATACTGTACCACCGATTCTGTACACAACATTTATGCCATACAATTTTCTTCCTTTGTTCACGACTTCTTAATTACATGCTGCTGAATATACTGCTTAGTTTTTAAGGTGCGGCATTCTCCCCCCTTTTCGCGATCAGATATCTCAAAATTTTTGTCCTAGTAGTTTACTACGAGGGTGCTTATCATTGAATTTCTTTTCCTGTACTATCCTGCGGTCATCCTTAATCTGGTTGGCCTTGTGTGAAGCATTTAATGAGTATATTCCTAGATTTCTATATGTCGTTATTCTGTGTCAACGTACGATGCTGCAAGATTTATCACATTTTGGCTATTTGGCTATTCCGTGTTCATTATTAGTTACATAGAATGCTGCCTGCAGAAGAGGGCATAAAAAGAAGAGACCGGAAATGGATATCCAGCAAGAGCAGTTTTGTGCAGTCTGATGACCCCCTGCAAGTTTTCGAAGCTTGCGTTCTCTCTGTGTGCTCTACGGGGAAATTAGTTTTGCAGAAGCCCTCTTGTCGTTTTGTACTCTGGCAAAAGAAACTGTTCAGTCTACTTTCAGCTTCAATTCTTCGTGTTTTTTTTTTTTACTCCTATTTGCGCCCACAGCAGCTTTCAAACATCGCCTCGAACATCCCTATTTCTTATCTTCTTTTTCCCAGTCGCTGCACTCTTCTCCGTTGTGCAGGCACCGGCGGGCTTGTTCGGTACTTCTCATTTTCATGCCTTCCTGGATACAAACTCATGCGCGCTGCCTGATCCTTTGTACCTAAAGCACTAAAATGATCCCTGTTGAATTAAGTCCTTTCTGCACGCGCCCTTTTATATGCTTTCTCAGTTTTGTTTTTATTTTTTTTCCTTCGAACCTCTTTTTCTCGCCACGACTCAGTGGTCTTCAGCAGCTGTGGAGGGTTTTCCTCCGTGATCGCTGAGTTCGCTGGCTTCGAAATTTGCATGTACCGCTGCGTTGTTCCATTCGTCACCCTGTCTCTTCCCTTTTGTTAACACGCTGGAGCCAGAGAGAAGGGGAAAAAGCCTACGCGCGGTGAAAGGAGAGGCCGAGAACAAATAACAAAATAGACGAAAAGAATACACCCTTATCGCGAGCTCCTTTCTTCAACCTCATAGACGCTAAGAAAGAAAGTGCCACCAAATTTTGCATATTGGCTCCAGGATAACAAGAAAGGAAGGATGGAGGCGCTGAACTGCTTTTGTCGTTTCGGCTAAGCGGCGCTGTTGAGGAGACTTTCGATTTGATTTCTTTCGGGACTCGTCTCTCCAGACTGTCACTCGTTCGTTGTTCGGCTAGAGAATATCCTTTCAGCATTTTTCGTCGCTTAGCTTTTCCTTCCTGGGAAGCAGTTTGTCTACTTACGGGGCTGTAGGTTTCACCACGAGTTTTGTTTGCTCTTTCCTCGCAGCTCTCTGCACAGAACCACTCATCGGGAACAAGTCGCTGCATTTTGCTTCATTTCTTGTATTCCTGTGGTCCGTGTAATTTCATCACACACTTTCCCATTTGGTTCTTGACATTAGTCGCGATGCTTGTTGCTTTCTTTCTTGCTCTCTCTGTGTATCTGCTCCTGCTGTTGCCCTGCACCAAGCGAACAATGAAAATTTCCTTTTATCTCTCGTACCAGTTGCTCAAAAAAATGTTTCAGCTTTCGGCGTCATGCCTTGTTACGAGCCGTTCTGCGTTTCTCTGTCTCCACCGACGAGCGGCGATCACGGAGCCGCGCTAGAGAAACCAATTCGAGGTTCCACCGAGGCCAAATTTCCAACGAGAAACGACGTCTGCCCTATTCCGCCGCCCTGCGCGACCGCTTGAGGGGCTCATCACCCTAACACGGTGGTGCCGGACGCGTGCTCGCAGAACTTGGTTCAACGCAAAAAAGATACGAACGAGTGCGATCCGCCGTCTCCCGCTCGCACCCACACATCGCAGCGCATATTCCTACCAAACACGGCGCATACTCGTCCGGCTCACAGACGCGTGCTTGCTTCTTAGCAGCCAAGACCGAGATCTGCCGCGCAGACGAGGCGCATCGCTTACCGCTGCCTCCTCCCCCCACGTGGAGGCGCTTGCGACCCTCCCGTTCTCTTTTTTTGCGGCGCAGCGTAGCCCAGCACAGCCTCGCCGCTTGTGGAAGCAGCACCGGGCTCGCTACGCCGGCGCGCTGCCACGGCGCATTTCCTCGCCAACCGCACGCACTAACGCAGGCGCGTGTGTCCACGGCGACTCGCGTGTGCTTCCTGCTCCTTTGAGAAATGCGGCCTCGTATGCATGGAGCCTGATTTGCATAATGCGCTCCCGGCGGTCCCGGCCTCGCCGACCTCAGGCGAGGGGTGCGGGGAGGGTGGGGAGGGGAGTGCACACCGCTGCCTCGCCAACCTCAAGAATGGGCGCCAGGTCGGGAGGAAAGGGAGAGGCGACTGAAGGGGTAGGGAGGTGGAAGCCGGGACGCGGAGAGTAGCGGACGCACGCGCTCGTCAGTACCGCTGTTTACCTAATGTGCCGCTAATTAACGAAACAGTAGGCACTTAGCGAGTGACTCGCTCGCTTTCTCTCTCTGCTCTCTGCGAATGCCTCTCCCTTCTACTCCGGACAGCGTCGATGCTTCGTGGCAGTCCCTTGCGCCAATCCGCCTCGTATCCTTCTCTGCGGTCAGCGGCGCCAGCAGTTCGCTGATACTTCCTGTTACAATCTGAGAGACATGTTAAGGCGGCTGGCAGTAGAGGTTTGTTTTAAGGAACTAAGTCCACACTGCAGTAATTCATTCGTTGGGTCTTCGTTTCTCTGCATCATGCGAGTTTTCTTGACCATGAACGTGGGGAGGATTGCGAGTGGTTTCCTATGGCAGCAATATTCTTGCTTGTTTGTTTCTGTATTTATCGCGCGGATCTGTTGCTTAAAAAGGCGCCATGTTAACCTTCGTAGGATGATAAGATTCTGTTTTACTACGTAGAATTCATTTTATCTATTGTTTTTTCTCTACGAATTGTGTACGAAATTGTTTCCTTTTATATCAATCTTTATAGTTGTTTTCTTCTGCCTAGAAAAATATCCTTAAAAAGTGCATTATTTTAACTTTACCGATTATCCATTAACTTTTGCCACCTATATATGGCATAGAATTGGCAGCGCATACGGACTTTTTTTTTTTACGTGGCCCTCTTTGGCGGTTCTGACATTCTTCATCAGAATCCGTTAGACAATTCGTGCCTATGCTAAATGTCGGCGTATAAAGACTGAGTTTACGTTTGACGACGTAGTGTTCTTTAAGGCTCTCCGTTGTGAACTTAAGCAGTCCCTTCGGGCGCATACAATGGAAGAAAGCGTCCAAGGTATATGGGAAAGGTTGGTCCCTCTCAAGGTCGATAGACGGTCGACAGCGAAGAGAAACAGAATTGTGGTAGTATAAAAAAAAAGGGGGGGGGGGGGGGGGGGCACCTGGAGCAAACCAACCTCCTATGAAGCAGAGCGAACATGAATTCCAGTGCCTGCTGCCTTTCAGACGCTGGCGGACAGTCTAGACATCGAAACATGAAGAAACGTGATGCGATAAAAAAAAAAAAAAGGGAATTCCACATTGTGCTAGCAGCTGAGCGCCTTGTACTGAGCGCGGTGTGCGAAAAAGTCAGAAAATACTCGTCGCAGGTACCCGAGTGATCCCGTTCCAGGAAACTGAAAGAACACTGGTGTATACGAAGGCGACACGTTCCTGGAGACGGTGAGGGGTCGGCCCATGCAACGGCGGGTTTTCATTTCGCAAATTGAATTTCCCTTTTTACGCTGGATCACCTGGCTCGGCCAGGTCGGTCGCCGCTCCCGTGTGCTTAGTGCATGGCGCGCGATTTTGGGGGAAGGGGCCAAAGCGCCTCCGACTCGAGTGGAATTGCTATATCTGAGATGACCCTGAATAATTGAGGAACCCAACGCGTGCGTCACCCGCGCGCACATCGTGCGAGCTGGAGTAGTCGTCGTCGTCCTGCGCCTCCTCCGCACCGCCGCTCCTTCGGTCATTAAAGCACGAACGCACGCAGGCAAAGGCGCCGCTCGATCCGCTATTGTTCCTTCGCTTTCCCTCCAACCCCCCGAAGAACAACAACAGCGCCGAACGAGAACAGCGGTGGCCAGGAGGAGAAGTCGTGCACTTCTCCGTCGTCCGTGCTTCCGCACGCAATCGGAAACCCGTCGTTCGGGAGGCGCCCCGCTGTTTTCGGGTCCGTTCTCGTCGCTCTCTCTTACTCGCGTAGCTCGCCTCCCAAAAAGACAAAAACGATGCCGTCGCTGCACTCTCGGTCTCCTCACTTTAGTACGCACTCGGCTAAGGCAAAAGTTTCCTGCCGATACACCTATAAACCTCGTAAAACCTTTTCCTTTCTCTGTAGCCGGCCTCTCCGATCGGGATTTTTTTATTTTTCTTTCTTCCTTTCTTCTTCCTCTCTCAAAAATTCATGAATACGAACCGATGAAAAACGAAAAACTCTGGAGAGCGGATCGCCACTTTTCGTTTATTGTTATTTCCTCTCTATCTCTCCATAGCTCTCTCCGAGTGATGCGCCAAGTTCTGCGCACTCGTCCGGTGCGTTCCGGCCGATGCCTTCCGCCGGCTATTAGGCGGACATGCCGACGCGCTTTATTGCGAATCATTTGATTTCGAACGACGCCACGTGTGCTCGGCACAGCTGCAGCACCAACTTCTGGCCTTGCTCACATCTTCGCCCGAGACGCCCTTCACTAGAATGCGCCGTTTGCTCCGCTGCCTTCCTGCTCCGTACGCGAGTTTGCTTCTTTTTTTTTTTCCTGCCCCGCTGCCTATACGTGGCGAGTGAGGAGCGCACGGACTGCTTTTCCGTGGCGCTCACCTTTCATTTTCCTGCGCCCGCCGTTTGGTTGTGCCACGCCAAGAAGAGCGTCTCGCTGCCAGCTAAACCGAAGTCGCGAACAATCCCACGTTCCATCGTACGTGTCCGCTGGCCGGACGCCGCCGCTTGGCTGATAGAGGAGGCCGAATTGAACGGACGACGATGCGTGCACCGCCGAGGCTGCGCGCCAGGCAATCAGCCGACGGCGCAGAGAGGCAACGTAACGGCGCTTCGCGAGAATGAAACAACGAACTATGAACGGCCACAGAGAGGAGATGCCGAACAAAAAGAGAGAGGCATGTCTTGTTTTGTTCCAGATTTCTCCTTTTTCTATCCCCAGCGCGCTCTCTCTTTCGCGGGCTTCCTCTTGTTGTCACGATGCTGCTCGGCGGCGTACGTGTCGCCGAGTAATTACCGGCAGCCCTGCCACATAACAGGGCATGGGCGGTTACGATTGTGCGGTGCCGACGGAGCAGGCTAGCAAGCGGGCGGCTCTCGGGCGCGGTGGTTGCAGGGGGCGTGTAAATGGGGAGGGAGACCCCATAAAGGAGTTTCTGTTCGATCCTCTGTTTGCTTCCGGTTTTTTTTTTTTACATTCGCTTTCGGCATCGCCGACATTGTGTACGCGCGAGTACGTGTTGAAGAACTCACATATTCCGCCTGCGAGGAGTCGTTTTGTTCGTTTGGAAAGCGTGGCGGTATACGGTTATTACGATCATTCCAACTTCTCGTTTCCCGACGACTTCGCTTTCCGTGTATGCTCTCAGCAACCGCCTCTAGCGTGGGGACAATTTTCACTTAACGTCGTACACCCTTCGCGTATTTTATTTATTTAATTTCTTGCAACAGATTTCTCTTCCGCGCGTTAGTTTTGTTGTCTCTGTTATTTCTGTGCCTGTTTCGGTGAGTGTGCTTGTTTCTTCTGTGTGTGCTGCTTCCTGGCTTCATTGTTTCTCACGTGCGATCGGGAGGGAAGCCGAGCCCTCGACGTGAGCGTATGCGCGCAGCGACATTAGGATGACGCCGCCGTTGTTTCAGTGGCCGCCTCTGTTCCCCTTGGTGGCGCGCCCGCTCTGCGCGCGCCGAGTAATAACACGCAAATGCAGCAAGTTAGGTAGCGGAGCGGGTGAATGGCTCACTGTTTTGTATGGGCGCGCGCTTAGGGGGCGCTGGTGTTCCATTTTTGTGAGGGCCGTCGTTTTCACGCAGTCTGCCCCTCCATATGCGATCTCGTGAAGCTCGCTCTTTAAAGAAGCAGGCTGAACATCACGCACGGGGTTGCGTTTTTTTTTATATATTGTCGACTACAGTTACTTTTTGTGTGGATTGTGGAGGCAGGTGTGAGTGGTCTCGGGCGTGGTTATTACTGAGGTATAAGTGGGTCTTTACCAGTTCGCTTCTTCCGTAGATTGCGTGGGACGTAAATTCATTGTGCCATAGCAATATTTCTTCTCTGGTGCTGCTTATTATTGACGTTAGATCACCGCGTAACAAATCGCTGCTTCACCTTTTCTCTTAACTGGGCTAGCCGCTCACGCTCGATCATCCTCATGAACGAATATCATCGCAAAGCAAAGTGCGACCGAACTTTTGTACATTGTTTTCTTCACCTATGCGTTGCGGTCATTTTTGAGAGGTAAGCCTCCTTCCCTCCTTTTACTGACCCCCTCCCCCAAGTTTTTATTTTCTTTTGCGTATGATATGCCCACCTGACCGACTTGTGAATAGTTAGGCATAATTTCTCACTAATTCGCTCGTCCTCTGAGGCGCCACATTGTGCTGCAAAAGATAGCAAAACGCTGTCAACCCGTCCGACACAAATAAATATAACGCAGCAATAACAGGCTAAAAATGTTCAAGGAAATATTCAGCTTGAAGTGGACAAAATTTTGACATCAGGCGCCTCTGAAAGACGCATCTAGATTTAGTATTTGTTTCACGGATGGTTTGAAAAGTCGCGAATTTTTGGAACGTACTTTGTATATTGGAAATGATTATCCCTGAATCGATGCGGCACGTGCGGCAGGAGAATTTCATAAAAAAATTCAGATTGAGCATTATAAAGATGGACCAACACCAGAGTGCATTTAAATTCACTAAAGCATTCTGCCTAGGGTTCTGGGAGTGCAATCAACGCCCCACTGCCTCTTCGTTTCTTCCTGCGGCTTGTTTTTTTTTCTTAATATGACTCATTAATGTGAGCTGCTAATTAGCGCGACCTGACTACGACGAGCTCGAGCCTGGCGATCGTGTACGCGTGAACGATTTAAGACACGGCAGGCACTGCTAGACAGGAATAATCGCCTAAAAAATGAATCAATGAAAAGTCATATAACGGCAAAGGTGCAGTCGTCAGCCAGTTACACGTACCCGAAAAGTATAGAGGGGCCCGGGCGGGGCTCACTTCTCTCGCAGTCGGTTCTCAGACAAATTTGTGGCCAGGCTAGACTGTCGCTTCTCTCGAATGCGCAGCCACGGAAAGAGAGAATAACGTGGAAAGTAAAGAAAGAAGAAGGAAAGAAGAGAAAGAAGCCATTACCTGGCGCAGAAGAGTTCACGACCTGCCGTCGTCGTCCCGGGGCCGGCCCGCGCCCGTGAACGCCTCTCGGGAGGCACATAAGAAACGCTGAAATACGGCGCCACTTTGGAGAAGTCGCTGCCCGCTGCGGTGGAGGCGACGCCGGTGTGCCTCGCGGAATTGAGATGCCTCTCTCTGCTCGTCTCTCTCTCTCCACTGGGGGAATCCTGTTTGTCAAACTGTTTTTGTGCGCCGCGCGCATTGTCGAACGCGGCGTCATCACTTTGGTGGAGAAAGGAACTTAATAAGGCGGCCGCGTGGATTCGGATCACGTACGTCCTCGCTCCTTGGGGGAAACGTTTGACGTGCTACGAAGTTCCCCCTTCCCTGCTCTTGTCTTGTTATTTCCTTGCTTTCTGTGTCGCTTTTGTGTCCCTATTGTCATTATATCGTGCGTGATGCCGATTCCGTGCGTTTCAAAAAGTACAGTCAAAGTGGTTCCTCTACGATGAACTGAGATGATGCGTCTGCGGAAGAGAAGTTATTCTCTTGATAAAGCTTGGAAAAACTTTACAGGTCCAGCGAAAGTATACCCGCTCATCGTGAAGTTACCCGTCTACGCTTCGGCACGCGAGGTATTGGCGAAGTAAATCAGTGACTGTGGAACGTTTTAGTGAGGTCGGTCGATGAACTAACGTTTTCTCACATTTCCAGTCACGACACTTTTCTGCAGCCTGAACTGCTTTCAAAGCAAAAAATGAGGGCGGTTGTTTGGTCCTTGCTTTACACTGAAAAAAAGAAAAGAAAAGCAGAGCTGGCGAGGCAGTTTTAAAAGCCGGTGAGGACTGGAGTGTCCGTGTCTGGTTTCACAGCTGAGAGATATACAACAGGCATCCCGCCTTGCTGCTGTACGTCGCTCGTAACAATTAAAAGTGCCAGTTTATCAAATCTGTGTTGCAAAACCCGAAATTTCCAGTTTATATATATTAGTTCTAAAACCCAGCGGCCCCTAACGCGCACCCTTGCAACAGCACGAATGCGTCCGCTTCGTTTTCCTCGAATTGCAAGCGTCCTCACAAGGGAGATCGAAGCCGAAGCTTGCAGATCTAACACTTTCATTTTAGCCACTAGCTGTCGACAGCTATAGTAGAATTCCACGGCTATTGAGTATCGAGGCAGAGAAAGTACTCTACGGGGTCGCGATACATTAGTGCGTAATAAAAGACGCCCCAACATTTCTAAAGCAGCATTACTCTGTGTGTGTCCATGTCGCTACGGGTTCAATTACATTGATAAAATAGAGTAGCAGCACCTGCAGCACTTTTGATGAGCGACTCTAATGTCCTTTTTGATTTATTTACTCAACTTTATTTTTTCAAATCTTTTCGGCTCACTCACGCGCGCTGCCGAAAAACGAGCCCTGCTCGGGAGGAGAAGCGCAGTTTGTCGGATCCCAGCGGAGCGGGGGCGTCGATGGAACAGCCATTAGGATCACTTTTCTCGGCTCTCCAAATCCACTGAGGCACCCAGGATAGTAACATTCAAAAGAAAGAAAAAAACGCTTGACCAACCTTCTCTTTTTTCTCCTCTCCGATAACGCGCGTAAAGTTTGAAACAAACCTTAAAATAAGAATTACGTTCATCAGAGTGAGTCGTAACTGCGGTGGTGCTTCCTTCCTTTCTCTCCTTTTTTTCTTCTTTCTCCGTCACACAGCGGTTTTTCATTCGTTTATTTCTTTCCCGTTTTAAAGAGCAGTGAGTTCGCCACCCGGGAGAAAAGCCGGTGCCCGCCTGAGGCGAAAGCGCGAGCAAATCGAAACGCTGCTATTGATGCTGCTGCCTATACCTATACCTCGGGAGCCGAGCAGAGTTTGTAGCGAAGGGACAGCGTTGGGGAAGCGGGGGAGGGTGGTGTGCAAGCAGCTCGCTGTATCCCAACACGCGTCACTTTCTCCTGCCGTACACTCCCCAGATTAGGGCACGTGGAAAAAGTCTCCTTTGCCCAATTTTGCTCTCTTTCGCCATGGCTCCGCTTTTACTCTTCTTCCTCCGCATCTTGTTTTTCTCGCTCTGCGGGTTTCTCCGTTCCGTGGTTTTGCCCCTCCCCATGGGACGCCATATCCGCTTCGCGCAGGAGCCCCCCCCCCCCCCCCCCCCCCCCTTCTTCAAGTCTCGTGCAGTCGTACACAGCCACTTCCCAATGGATGCCTCCTATTCAAAGCCTGCTGGGCTTGTTGTTGCGGAGGCGCAGCGACCCACACCCTCCCCCAGTTCGTTCGGCGCAGCCCCGACGACGATGCCGAGTGTTTCTCGCGGGGTTTTCTAAATCGACTCTCGGCGCGCGTGTGCGCATTGGGATGCCAATGTCGGGGCTCGCTCTCGTGTGTGCTCACTGCGAAAAGAGGCAGACGAAACAGAGCGGTTTCTTGTTGGGGCGTCGGATCCTCCCGTGTTCCCTGTATACAAAATGTGTTTTCGAAACTTGGCCCCGCTGCTCGCTTCCGTTTTGTTACTGAGCCTTTTATCTTCTACGACGTTCAGGATCATTAGACTCCTCGCAAAGGCGAGGAACAGCTGTGTTTTCCACAGCCTTTACTCGCAGCTAGTGACCTGTTTTCTATATGATTGTTTCGTGTTTGTGCCGTTTCACTTTTTTTCTTGCTTATTCTCTCGTGCTCCTTTGTGTAACTCTGTTAGCAGCAATGCTTAGCAGGTTCTAGAACGTGCGTTGTCTTCCTTTACATTATCCTTTTCCGTAGTTAGATTTTGTTCAAAATTCGTGTTTATTTCGTGCGGGTTTCGCCCTATACACGTATTCGAGAGAGATAGCTTGCGCTTCCGAATTTCAGCCTCGTAAATAACTGCGTAACTCCGCCTTCTTATGTCGGAGGGTGGATGTGGGAGCTTTACATTTTCGCGTGAAGCAGCTGCATTTCTTGTCGCTATCCTTGCAATTTTTGCTGCTCTTGTCGTAAATAGACAACCTAGGGATTTACATGAGCGCATTGTTCTAATCGAAACACAATAGGCTTCTTTAAATACAGCTTAAGCCGGCTGTAACTGGTTGTTTTTTAAAGCAAGAAATAAGAATTCGATGCATGCGCTTCTCAAACCGACGACTTTAAAGGCTGTCTGAAAATATCTTCATTTGTTTTTTCGTGGTCAGAATGAAGAAATTCTGGTTAAAAGAAGGAACCAGGGAAAACGCAAGGGTGAAGGGCAGAGTTTTTTTCTTTTCTTTGGCACATATTTCCTGTGGCGCGCTTTCTCTAACGGTCTTTCTTGTTTTACTTGTAGGAATGGTTTCTTCCGGCGCAGTCGAAACCGTTTGGCTGCTGCGTTATACCGCGTTGCGCGACTCCGCTTTGTGGAAGCGTAGTCATGTTTCAGATGCGATGTTTCTTCCATTGCTTCTTCGTGGAAGCGAGGAACAGTATTGGGCGAAGACAAAACTGACATTCCTACTTCGATTTCCGAGGTGTTCGAAAAAAAGTCTAGCTAAGAGTTTCATTAGTACAATGTGCATGTCTGTCTCCAGTTATGTAGGACGTCCGGGCTCACGCACAGCTTGGCCCTTGCTCCGTAAGTTACTCTGTAGGTTGCTAACGAGACAGCATGTCAGGTCGGCCATCTAAGATATCGGGAGCTTTCTCTTACTGGGACGAATCCGGTGCTCCACGTCCCGTCAGTAGAGTGTCAGGTTCACAAAGTGGTGTAGTGGGTACTTTGATACGATCTCAGATAACGTGCGACAAACCTTTTATTTGCAGTTTATGGCGTCTGGTGCCTGAGAGATGGACAGGCTTATTCACACGGAAAAGCAGAGAGGTCGATGTGAGGTACCCTTTACTGGCGTGCTCTTCTGCACGGAGGAAGGAGAAGGAAGAAAGAGGGTTGTGATGACTGCTGGCGTAGACTGAAGAGGAGCACTTATTAATACAAACACATGAAGATCAAGTGCCGTGTGAAAAGGCACGAACGTCCGAAATGATGGTCGTATAATTGAGGTGGGCGGCATGCAGTGAATGGGGTACGAACCTTGAGCTATGAGCTCATATGTATTACATCTTAATGTAAGAGAGTAACCGGTCCCAGCGTAGAGTGGCAGCGACTTTCTCTTGCGGTACTGAATCCTAGCCTTAGCGGCAGCATTTGCACTGAGGCTAAATCCAAAGACGTCCCGTGCGTTGTGCGATATCATTGCACGTTAAATAACACCAGGTGTTGGAAAGTAATCCGAAGCTGTTCCTTCTGCGTGGCTCATTTCTCATGTCCGGCTTCGGGGCCATAAACTGCACATACCGAACCTTTATAAGTCCTTGAACTTATTTCCGTGAGCACGTTTGTCAGCCTAGTGACCGCACTAACTGAGGCCATTTTCTGACTTCAGTAACATTGCGGAATATGCAGACGGTTAATCGCCGTAATTTAGTCGCTCCTAAGTTTCTCCGCTCCGTTTCTGATCTCTGAAACAATGAGTATTCAGTGAATTCACTAAACTAACACGGTCCCTCTACAGGGTGACCCGTTCAATTCGAAAACGGGGCCGAGATGCGCGTCCTTTCCTTATGGGCAGCCCTTAACCGCACGCTTCAGTGTGAAATCTAAACCTGCTACTGTGTCTAGAGCAGAAAAATACTCTTTACCGAAGGAAACTGGCTACGCGACCAAAAACGCTAAAATATGACAGCACGCTTTCGTATAGCGCTGGGTTAAAGAGAAGCAGGAGACAATATAATAAAGCACTTCTCCGTTCTTTGTTTCGAATAGAAGCCGCAAAGGATATAATACTCTTGGGCTCGACCTTTTCGCGCATTCGTGCAGGACTCGTTCATGAGAAATGAGAGTAGCCAGAGGCCCACAGAGGGAGGAGAGGAGCGTAGCTAGCTGGAAGAGAAAAGAAGAGTGGGAGGGTGACCGTACGCAATCTCTTTTGATCTCGCGGCGATTGCCAAGACGTCGCGAAGAGAAAAAGAAAAGAAGTCAAATTAAGAAAACCGCGAGAGTAAAAAGCAATAAAGCGGACGGAGCGGCGTCGTCCGACGCGTTCTCCTCCTCTTTCCTTGAACGAATTGAATTTCAGAATTGCACTCACGTCGCCCGGCCCGGAGTCGTTCCATTCGAAGCAGGCCTGCGCGCGTGTACGGCGCTGTGATTGATGCTATACCGACGCGATTCCATAGCGGCCGACCGCTCGCTCCGCCGGATGCTGTTGCCGACGGGTATGGATGGCTCACGACTGCGGAGCCCTAGCCCTGCTTCTCCGGGGCTGCGCCGGGGGCTGCTGGTTCGCCGCCGCAGCCTGCACTGGCAGCACGATGCAAATCATTCCTTTGGATCCCCGATATAATTAAACTTCGCTGCGGCCGACTGCACTGCTTCCGTACTACCTGCCGCATGCACGCCTTGTTTTGTTTCTCAGCGAGACGACGAACTGCGGTGCCAGGGACAGGTTGATTAAAATCGAAAAAAAAATTCAAAACTTAAGCGGGAATCTATCCTTTGCTAACTTTACTTATACCAGACTAGCTTCATTGAATGAAACACACCGGGTGTTTTATTCTCGTTATTTATGAAGGAATGAATTTGACTGTTCATGGCGTCAGGATGACTAAAGGCCAAAAGTCACCAATACCTGGGATGGTGTATGGCTAGCAAGGTTTAAAACCTCTGCTTGCCCAAGCGCCTACCCTCATGAAAAAACAGTGATGTCTAATTAGTGACAAATGTTGCAGTTGTAAATTGGGACTGTATAATGTCGTTGAAAACGAAAAAAAAAACGGTGACGACTTCGGGAGCCGTCGCGTGGTGGCTGTGATGTAGCAGCACTTGCCAAGAGCCTGCTTATTGTTCCCTGCTAATCCTCTTCCTTTGTAATTATTTTGCGTGCTACCTGAATAATTTTCTATTCATGCCCTGCTGCGACTGCTCGCTTTAATCCTCGATGCTCGTGCAGCCCAACTTGATTACAGACGGGTTACTTCATAGCACAGCACACAGCACATAAAAGTGGACGGGACACACGTTTGTTCCGTCTAGCTTTGTGTGCGGTGTGCTGTATGTTGCGCTATGAAGAAATCCGTCTATAATCAAGAGCCAACTAGCCCCAAACAAAAACTCTTAAAATTCCTACTTGATTTAACGCATTTCACGCAGTCACGCAGTCGGTAATCAGCGAGAGGACATTATTTTGCGAACGACTGCCGTCTACAGAGCAAGCGATATTAGCTAGAAGTAGAAAACCTTTATCTGAAGCCAGGCAGTTCCTGCTGTCAGTTTCGGCGGGGCTTCCTCTTAAACCGCGAGGGGAAGCTTCTGGCTGTATGCGGCCTTGCCTAGCTTGGGAGCGAAGGGAGGCTGCTCGCCTAGGAGCAAGTCCACGCTTGCTTCAAGCTGGATGAAAGATAAGAGGCTGCGCTGGCGTACGCCACATCGGCTCGGCATACATCGTTTACCTTCCGCTAATGGAGTTCTGATGACTTCTGGTGATGTCTTCGTGGTTCTTGATGCAAAGTTTATTCCCTGCCTTGGGCATTCTGCTGGAAGATAAGCTTTCGGCATTCATCTCCTCTTGAACGCGCCAATTAGAAGAGGAATACTCGATAACCATAAAATGCTAAAGCTATGATTTTCCGCGCCTCCGCTTTTTTAATGAGTGGCCAAAGCAGCTAGAGTTTTGCGGCTTATCGGCATACGCATACTCCATAGAACCCCAAGCCTTGATAATGATTTCGTGTGTTCCGCGCTTGTGGCTTTCTTAAGACGTTTTTTTTTTTTACGTTCTGCTTTTCTGTTTTGCGTTTTAATGGAAGGGAATGCGTGCTCGATATAATAAACTTTACACGAATCAACCATGCCTTGGGGACTCCTTTCTGCCATATCGCCTGAATGAAATTGTCTGGAGGCTGACTTCGACTACACTGAAGCTAATGTTGGGAGGCCGTACACCGTTTGATCGTTAGAGGCTCTCCTCTTTGTTTTTAATGGAGCAGCGTAACCAGAAAACAATGTCGCATTGTCGCTACTTCACCCTTCGATTTCTTTTAACTGCCCCCACACCTGCGTAAGTTGTGTTGCAATCCGCAGTAGAATAAAATAATTGCGGCACCACTTGAAAGCGAGTGAAAACGCACTTTTCACATGCCCTGTGTGCAGAGAACGCTTTCTCATAATTCGTTCTCTTTTCTTCTCTTTCCAGGTGAGTACGCATCTTCAAGGCATCTTTCCTCGTCAGCGCTTTCACTCTTGCTATGTCGGGTTCCTGGTAAGGTGCCGTCTCCGCTGACGCGCAGATAGTCCGTTTATCTGAACTTACGAGTTGAAACAAATGGAGAAAAAAAAGTGTGGTTGGTGCCGCGTGTACTGAAAACCGTGCAAGTTCAGCACACTCGAGCGAATTAAATAACTAAGCCGGACTCTGTCTTTTACTGTGACACATTTCGCCTGCTTAACTCATGCTTAGGCAACGCGTTCCATAGCAAGAAAGAATGAACACCTGCAGACTCTCTTAAAGTAACTGTTTCTACGTGGACAGTGGACGGTAGAGAAGAGCTAGGGCCGTCGTGCTGCTTCTCTCTTACTCGCCGATCCCAAAACGGCTGGTGCTGATGCTAACGAGCCGTCAGTGCTGCTTTTTGTCATGCTGATGCTCACCAACGCTTAAGTGCTAGTCAGCACTGTCGTTCGCTGTGAACGCAACAGGTCAGCACTTTATCATCTGATTAAGTACTGAAGCATTTCTGAGTATACTTGGCGACCTTCTCCGCGGCATGTTCGCGCCGTCCGTGCGCCGCACCGTGCATGTCGGAACGCGTGACCCCGAGTTTTAACGTGATAGCGTTAAGCCTCTTGTTCTACACAAAATCCTGCGTCGCCATCGGTGTCGGCGTTGCAAACTTCCCCTCGTGGCAGGCGGTAGTTAAATTAATGATTGGTCACGACTCACACTAGTGAGGGGTGAAGTAATATCCATATCAGTCTTTAGAATTTCTAAAACGCGCTTACCCTCGGCACTGTGGCCCAGGAAATTTTAGCATCATCGCACCAAAATACATGCGCTTTCGAGAGCTTGCAGGCAAAGCAACCTCTCCAGTGCACAAACTCGTCGAAATAGCAAAATCTGTTGGGCCACACCGCCGAGGGTAACCGCGCTTTCGAAATTCTAAGAACTGATATGAATAATGCATACGGTGGTCTACCCGCCTCTCAATAATAAAGGAGCCTAACAGTAATAGTCAAAAAGTTAACTGTTCAATATTAGTTAAGCAGGCTGCTAGTTGGCACGTCTTAGTTTTACTGTGATGTACTACACAGCTGACATTGCTATCCCGCAGAAAGCGCTCTTCCAACTCAAAAAGCCTATTTTTAATAACTGTGTACAGTCATAGGGGAAATACCGTGTATATAAGCCACCTGTTGTGGTCGAACCTAGTTTCATGCGTCTTGTGCTTGTTTGCATGCGCTGCTCGATTACTGACCTTCCATCCTATCGCTGAGCTGTAGTTGCAAACCGAACCAACTCAATATCGACACCTTCAATCTTTATGTCGTCTAAGAAGGAAAAAAAGAACACATACGGCAGCGGTGCCATTTCGATACCACCAGTGCAGGCGCGCACCTTTTCTTTCCCGTCGCTCTGGTGATCAGGTGCGTTTCCGGGGAGCAACCAGATGGCCAGTTCGCTGCAAAAGCGAGGAGCTTTCATCTACACGAAAGACCTTGACGCTGAGGTCGGCCGTTCTGTGGAAACAAGACCGTCGCCCTTTTTTTTCCACGGTGCCACTGTTGGTTCGGAACTGGGCGAGAGGAGACTGCCCTTCTGATTTTTGGTGCCGAATTTTGCTCGCCCCTCCTGAATTTGCTGCAGCGACTCTCGCCGCAACCGTGACGGGTGGCGCATTCCGGCGCCCAGCTCTCTTCTTGTGCCGTGGACGACGGAGTCCACGTGTCGTGGCGCCATCTATAAATCGTCCGGATTCCAGGCCTCGAATGTGCTTCGCGTGCGTGGGCCGCTGACGCGTTGGAATGCAGGCGCCCTCGTCGTCCGAGTGACCCTGTCGTCGTTTGTCTCACCCGCTGTTTAGCTTCTGCGCTTACGCGGCAGCGATTCGGCTCGCCTGTTCGCGCATGTGCGTTGGTAGTATGCACGAACGTGTTCGGGCCAGAGGCTGTGTGAGCAAGATCGTGTTTTCTGCGCCAATGCATCCCGGGACATGCGCCTAACGAAGATACTGTTGGCGACTGTCTGTCGCAGTGCTCATTTCTTTCATGTCTGGGTTCAGATGTATGTCTTAATGATCGCAGTGTGAGCAGCACTCATTCAAGGGCACCGATCTGCTGGTCCTCGTTGGCCATCGGGCACGTTGACGTCACCTGTTCGAGAAGTTGTAACGTTTATGACCATCTTATGAGCCCTAACCCTTCAGGTGCAGGTAACCGGGAAATGTAACGCGGCAGAATTTTTGCTGTTTGCTTGCCAAATTGTTTGGCTTTCTTCGGGCTCATCGTTCGCTGGGGCGCGACCGTTGCGCTCATAGCCTGAGATTAGCATACAGGCAACGCACATGGTCTGGGTTAAGTCAGGTTTGCTGCTGGAGCTCTGGTAGCTAATTGCTCAGTGTTTAAAGTGAACTTAAGAAAATGCGCCGTTTGCGCAGTTAGATTACGCAGCCTGTAAAAGTTAAATGAGCGCCTCTGTCTACCTCCACCTTCACCATGTCCTGTTTTGTAGCTCATTTGGTTTTTAAAGAAGAGCACGGAGTGTTGCTAGGCGTCCTCTTTTGTCCACCCTCTTCCTGGCGAGTATTATGTTGGTGAGGGGCACTCCGACAACCCTTGCATCTCGAACCACTTTAGTTGCCGCCAGTAGCAGCCAGCCGCGAGCCTCAGTTGACTGTTCTCACTCCTACCTCGCAGAGAACATCAGCTAACATCTTGCGCAGTTTTCTTCTTAATTTTCGAGAGCAGAGCAAGCAGTGCTATCTGGGTGCTTGCTTTCGACTGAAATGCGTCGCTGCTAAGTGACTGCGTGGTTGCATCATCATCGCAACGCCACCGGCCCCGAAAAAAGTCTGCGTAATGCATACCCTGACATTTAACGGACACTACACGCATGCTGTCGTTTCATTCTCTGTATAGAAAGCAGGCTCCATCAATTTTGTTACAACCATGCAACGTACCAAAGTTCTCGCTTCCATATCGCCCCAGGCCGTACTATTTTTTTTTGCAGTCGGGCCTCGCGACTTTCCATAATTAAAAAGCCATCATGCACAATGAATTGCCCATTCTTGTGAAAAGCTAGCGCAGCGAGTTACTTCCCGTGTGCGACCGACTGCATTTTTTTCAAGATCGCAGACCATCTGAGTTCGTCCGCACATGAAGCAGCCAACAGCTCTGACGTCACTGCTATAGTAGTTAGCAAACACGGATGGGAAAAGAACACACCGCGAGAAGAATCGTTTCAAAACAAGGCTTCCGATCGGTTTACCTCAAACAGCGTCCTTGAGTGTCGCTCCTAAATGTCACGTGTATCAGTTGTTATTAGAAGTTACCAAATTCTCAATAAATCTTTTGCGTTGCGATAATTCTGGCGTGAACTGGCTTCAAATGCTTTGAAACTCTATAGACCGAATCCGCGCCTGCGTGGCTGATAGTTATTTCTGGTGCAAACAAGAAGGTGTAGTCTAAAAGAAGAGTCTATGCTTACGGTCGCAAAGATGCACTCATATTGTATCTTTCACTGAACGGTGAAGTGCTGAGATTCTCTACATCCTGTGGCGTTAGCCTCCGCTGCCGTTGCTCCCAACTGCCGTGGGCTCCAGGCGGAGACAGCTTGCGCGGCCATTGTTCGCTGACGGCCGTGGCATTGACGAGGGACGAGTAAACGAGGCACCGTTCTAGAAAAGCGCCCTCGCATCGCTGACGTGTCGACTATAAAACGCAGGCATTGGCAGGTCCTCTTCCGGCGTCGGCCACTCTCTGTGTAAGCCCCATGAGTGACGCTCGCGCTGCGTCGCGTGGCACGTTAAACTGCACGTTTACAGCCGGCTAATTCCGAAGCCTCCGCGTTTGGACGCTCAGCGCGAGAGCGTTCCGACCAACACCAACGAAACAAGAGCTGCCAACGAACAAGCAAACAAACCAAGCGACACTTTGCCGCCACCTTTTATACGCTGCCGTCGTGGAGTCGGCACATCCCTAGTTTAAAATCCTGAGGGTAAATTTCCTAATCCACTTTGCGGAACGCGAACCATCAGGTCGGCAGTGGCTTCGTCTTGTGTTCGTGCGTGCGCCTGTGTGTGTTTCTCTTTTCTTCTTTTTGTCTTATCTCTCGCGTGCTGCCAGTGCAGGCAGTTTGCGAAGAGCTTCTTATCGGGATTCCTCGCTGCCGGCCGATGCGTTCCTCTTCGAATGACGGCGCTGCGCGCGAGGTGAGCCGACCGTAAATCTCTCCGGATTAACGGATTAACGTGAGAGCTCTCGCTGGGATTAGGTGGAGATGTGTTTACTTAACCGCGCTCGGCAAGGGTTATTGGAGGAGGTTGGCGCGTCCAGAACAGGGTCTCGCGTTACCACCGAGGAGGGAAAAAAGAAGTAAATAAAGACTGGCGAATAAATGCACGCAGTGCGCGTCTGGACTGCCTGATCGTCCTCTTCCGCAACTCTCGGTTACATGCAGATTTATCGCTCGCTCTTTAAGCTCCTACGTCCTGCGCTCATTCATTCGCGAGTAACTGCGCTGAGATGAACAGGGGCATATCAGTGTTTGTGTGCATCCTTTGCAGGGAGCAGAGATTGTAGTCGTGCGCAAATATTGTGACCGGCTTCTGTCCAGGTTACCTCCTACTTTTCAGCAGCCTGACAGTCCGCGTCATGTCAGAACCTAATGGTGCATGCTGTTACAAACCGCGGTCACTAGTTATCGTGGTCACATGCCTCGGGCGATTTTGCGTGGTGTGAAATGCGAATTTAGTACTGGAATGATATTCTGGAATCTTCATTGCTGTTGCGGCAAATCTCCAGAGAGATTCATCGAATTCACTGGAATTCAGGGATATAATCGACTAACAACTTCGACACCATATTGTTATGATTTCCGCCAGAACGTCAGTTTTACGACATGAGAAGAAGGCTCAGCTAATGCGTAAAGGCATGATATTGTCACGGCTTGACGTACAGGCCGGCGGCGAGAACGGGTGAAGACAGGGAGCACAGAAAAACAGGAAGGTCCACCAGCAGCAACGTCGTCGTCGGCGCGCGGCAAAACACTCTTCGTCTTTATCTTCCACTCGCGACACTACCTCCCCCTATAAAGAAGCATCGTCCCGATGCTAACACGAAAACAAAGGCACGGAAAGCCGCACACGCGCACAAAAACTCCTGCTGGCCAGTGTAGAAGGAGGTGGGAAAATCAGTTCGGGGCAGACGATCATCGCGCGTAATACGGCTTAAGCCGCACTACGTGCACAATGTCAGGGCGGGGTGAACGACGTGATGACGGTCGTGTTCCTTCCGGCAGCACCTCGTAGTTAAGTTCACCGATGCGGCGAAGAACTGTATACGGGCCAAAGTACCGCTTTATGAGTTTGTCGGAGAGACCTCGACGGCGTACTGGCGTCCACACCCAGACCTTATCTCCAGGGTAAAAATGTACGTCGCGTCGACGGAGATCGTACCGACGAGCGTCGGCATGCTGTTGGTGTTGGATGCGGAGTCTCGCGAGTTGCCGAGCTTCTTCCGCGCGCTCGCATACTATTCGGGCACCATCGTCTACGTCGACAGGCGGCTCGTGCGGTAGCATAGCGTCAAGCATCGTGGTGACCTGTCTGCCGTGGACCAGCTGGAAAGGCGTCATACCGGTCGTCTCCTGGACAGCGGTATTATAAGCGAATGTAACGTAGGGCAGTACCGAGTCCCAACTGCGATGGGCGACATCCACGTACATGGCGATCATGTCGGCCATGGTCTTGTTCAGCCGCTCCGTCAGCCCATTCGTTTGCGGATGGTACGCAGTAGTTCGGCGGTGGCTGGTGCAGCTGAGACGGAGGATCTCCTGTGTGAGCTTGGCCAGAAACGCGGCACCCCGGTCAGTGATCAAAACGGCAGGGGCACCGTGACGGAGCACAATGCACTCGATAAAAAATTTGGCTGCCTCAACAGCTGTCGCAGACGGAAGTGCTCGGGACTCCGCGTACCGCGTTAGGTAGTCCGTCGCTATAATAATGTACCTGTTGCCCGACTGCGACGTCGGAAATGGACCAAGAAAATCCATTCCGACGGTGTGGAACGGAACAAGCGGTGGTTCGAGTGGTTGGAGAAGACCAGCTGGTCGTATGGGTGGTGTTTTGCGCCTTTGACACTCTCGACAAGTTCTGACGTAGTGACGCACGTACTTAGGAAGTGTCGGCCAGTAGTACCGTTCTCGAATACGTGAAAGCGTCCGGCTGTAGCCAAGGTGACCAGCTGTAGGATCGTCGTGGCAAGCGTCGTGGCAATATTATGACTACACCTGTCTATGATTTTTACCTCAGCTTCTACTGCACGTTCCACAAACTACGTACATCGCGTCTTGCATTTAGTTTACTGTTTACCTGTTACTGACGGCGCTATTGTGCGGTCATAGTTTGTTTATAATCGTATGTTTTTTTGTGTTTTTGCGCAAAAGCTTCCCGCTTCTCATGCATTCACCGCAAGACAATCAACACTACTTTGTATGAGACACTATGGTTAAGGTGGCGTTTCAGTTCCGACGAAGCAGGCTATGCTTGTCGTCTGGAGCGCCAGCGATAGCAGTTCGCATACTGACGCGAAGGCTAAATATAGCTATGTCTTTCGTGCTGTGAATCTGAGGAGCTGCCCTCACCTTTAATAGGGGCTTATCTTCCGTGCCCAATGAGAAGTAATACCCTGAGTAGCAAGGCGTCATCAGGACGGCGGAGCTTACTTAACACGCGAAGGGCACCATTCGCAGGAACAGAATAAGGCCTTTGGGACGACCGGCGTGCCTACGCTCGGCATGTCCAGAAGAAACAACCGTCGTTTTTGTCATGGTTTTTCTGCTTTTGTGAATCCCGCTGCAGCATAGAAGCACCGGAAAAGGAATTGAAAGAGCAGCGCCCGGTCTCGCTGAAAGCCACATTTTTGCTGCTCGCTGTCTCTGGCACCGGTGTCAGAAACGCGCGGCCATAGGTCTTCACCACACCCGTGCGGCGCGCAGCTTGTGCAAGCCATTTCGGCTTTTTCCGGTTTCTCGGCAGCGATATGAGGATTTATGTCCCACGGTCGACGCCGGGGTCCGCGGCTGCTCTCCTTGTGCGAGAGCCCACGCCGGGTGGCGCTGTCGTCCAGCAATGCGAGGTCCGGCATGCTTCGAACGAGACTGAAGCGCTTGCTTGCGGTGGCTTTCTGAAGAGTGTGCAAAGTAAGAATCGGCAAAGAAAAAGAGCGCCAGGTCAGTGAGACCTGGCAGGGAGAGGACCAACCTTCGTTTAAACTTCGCTGCTCTTGCGTGTAAACCGTCTGCTAAAGGGGTACCGGTGTGTCGAGGGGTCGACAACGTCGCCTAACACCGCGGTGTCGCACAATTTGGACCCCAAGCAAAGAAACAAACCAACTTAAAGGCTTGGGGGCCAACGAAACATTTCAGACATTTGCTCTTAGTTGTTTTCCTAATTTCTCATATTTCGTTGCAACTTCAGCGATATTACTCAAGCAAGCAAAATGAAGCATTTTTTTCTGTCCTAGCCTAAGCTGCCGACTTCGCTTAAACGTTCATCCTCTTCTAAGGGGCGCATATTCTCAGACAGGCCCTGTTTCTCTGAACGTTACAATTTAGCAAACAAATCGAATTAACTCAGGAATCGCCATCCTATGACGACGCAACTTTCGAAAAACAGAATTGCTTACTCGTTTATCGAATGTTGCAACTCGTTTTTGTTTACCAGCAGTGCATTGCACTTGTTGCTACTCTGAACAGACCTAGCAGAGGGTTATACTTCCTGACACGCTTCTGAGCGTGTATGAAAAGTACCCTTACTTAACTGGACGATCATCTTCGCTATGCCGCTTGCTGCGCACCGAAGGCATTGTCAAGGCTGCTTTCACACCAGTATTTCGTGATGCGCCTTCGTCTAATTGGGTTTCGCTTCTACTGCCTTTCCCCGTCAATTGGTCTCTGTCTACGGCCAATTTCCAGGTGTGTCTTAACGGAACACGAGGGACTTGTGTGAGCCCTTCCTTCTTCCCTCACTCTCTCTCTCTCTACCTCGCCTTCCCACCTCGGACACAACAGCCGCCCCAGTCGAAGCGACAGTGACTGCTGCAGCACCGGAGCGTGGTTCCCCGATCGGACTCGCGTCGGGTAGGCGCGAACAAACACACAAAGTGAATAGCATTTCACTTATTTCCGCCACAGCTGCCCTTTCTATTTTCTTTATCGTGGGTCCCCCCCCCCTCTGCCCGGTCACCTGGTTTCCCAATACCCTCGCTTCCTCGCGCCCTAATTCCCGTCGCAGGAATGCCTCGGATCTCCCCTCACAGCTTGTTGTCTGGTGGCAGCTCTTCGTGTCCCGTATTTCCTTGTTTCCTTTTTCGCAGAGTGTTTCCCGCTCACGCTGACTGCTCGCGTTAGGCCTGATCGCTTCCAGGATATCGAGAGCCCCTGGGTGACGTCTGGGCGAGAGAAACCAAACACAGGGGCGCGGCAATAAACTAAGCCAGAGGAGGACCCGCTCGTAGAACAAAAGAAAAATGAACAAAAGGACTCGCGCCCCATCCTCTCCCTGTACAACTTCTTCGGCACGTCTTGCTCATCCGAAGCCACTCCTTCTTCGCTGAACCCCCACCCCTCGTGCGCGCTTGTTTATCTCGCTAAGTAATTAGAAACGAAAATAAATTGCCAATCGCGCACCGGGAGGCCCTTGTTTCGCCGCCTTCTTGTTTCCTCCGCCAAAGAGCCTCTCCCTTCGAGGCCTGCGCCGTTACTGTTCTCTGTCTTAAACCGGATCCTGCCCTCTGCCAGCGTTAGCGAAGCTCCATCGCAGTTGCGCGAAAGAGGATTTTTATTTAGATTTTTTTCCCGTCCCGCAGGGAGGGAGTAGCGCATCCTCGAACTAGCGCTTCAGTGGCGATTGCCACTGGCTCCGGAGTGCGCTGTCCCTGTCCTCGACTCCTCCTCACTGGCATCGGGTGGTGCGTCGCCATCCCTCCCTCTGAACCTGCAGCGGGAGGCTTAATTAATCGATGGCTATCTCTCCTGTGTCCTGTCTCCCCCTAGTGGGGGATGGCCGGTAGCAGCGTGGAGTGCACGGTCGCCTGTCAAGGCTCGGTGCTTTCAGGTGATGCGCTTCCAACGCGTAGCGCGACCACGTAGTATGACGGCTTTTAAAGAAAAAATGCACGCCCCTTTGAAACACAGCTGTGCGTGTCATTTCTGCTTCCCGACACGGTTATGGGAAAGCCGTACTTGTTCGCCTGGAGAAATCTGCTGAGGGGGCAACATAGTTAGCGCGCCGCTTACCCACGCCACGGTGGCGTATCCAGCGTTGCCCTGTCGCAGTTCCGCGTCTGCGGGCTTGGAACTAATTTATCTTCAGGTCGAACCAAACGTTTAAAATGCCTGTCTTCTTCCCTGTAGCTAGTGATCAAATACTAACAATCGTATTTTGAATGAATCTCTTGCTTGTTCATTTGTCTGCGTGCGTGCGTGCGCGCGTGCGTGCGCGCGTGCGTACGCGCGTGCGTACGCGCGCGCGCGCGCCACCGAATTATTGCTTGTTCCTGCCTTTGGTATGCCGTAGCCGACGATAGGTATAGCTTCGTAGCTGTCGATCCTGGAGTCTACGCGATCTCTACCGATAGCGCATATCTGCAAACATAGACCAGTGAAAAAATATACTTCCCGTTTGTCTTATACGGAAATAAACTACCGGAAAAGAATGTTGCAGATCTTTTTGTAATTTTATTCTGATCATTCTTTATTTCCTCTTGTTGCTTCACCGGCTTCCGTTTCTGTGCTTTTCACGAAAAACCGTCTGGTTCGTAATACTTCCGTACTTTACAACAGCGCACGAAAATGCGTTTAATGATAAAAATGAATAGACCGAAAAGTACAACATTATTGACGGAGCAAAATGTGGAATTGTAATGTGCGAAGCCATTGCTAAGTACTCCACAAGTTCATAATACTGGGCAATTGGAAAAATAAATTATAAACACTGCTTTTAAAGTCGACCTCTGCGCTAGCTACCGCATTTTGAATATATGTATCTAAGCCATTCATGGTGCTATTTAAACAGCACATATAAACGAGCTGTTTAGAGAAAGAGCTATAAGGCTAATAAGAGCGTCTGGTGGTGCATACAAAAACACACGTAAAGTATGAAACTCAAGTAGCGCATTTTGACCTATTTTTTACTTTGTATGCACACTTCGCCTGAAAACACCGGCTTCGCCGAATTACACACCCGCTTTCAAACAACTAAGGAAGCAAAAAGGCAAGAGTTTCTGTTCTCCTGTAAACGTCAGCGCAAACTCGCAACAACTATATGCACTGGTGCGTCTGTGCACTCGATTAAACTAGTAGACAAAGGATCGCCGGACGGCGCAAAGACAATGTGACTGAAGTTCCAGCGGAGAGTCGTTCACCGCGCGGATAGAACGTGATTTTATGGTTCTCTAAAGAGGCTGGCAAACGAAAATTATATATTTTTCCTGTATTGGACTGGAGATTAGTCTTTTTTGCTGTGAGTCCAACTAGTTCCTATGTATCTCCAGTAAATCTAAATATAATAAATTAACGAATGAAACAAACTCATTAAGTCTCCGGAAGCGCAATATCTTGCAAATAAATGAAGGGGACATAACAAGAGCAAATACTGAGTCTGCTGTAACGGACGTGCATTTGTTGCACTTAGCGGTTAGTAAAAATGCGACCTTTAATTCGTAACTATTTGGAACTCCTCGAGTTCTTTCATCGTGCGTGGTGCTGATCAGTCCAGACAGCACCCACCCCTTAGTGCACATTCGTTTCTCTAGCGGGCCCTGAATACTCCTTCCGCACCGCCGACTAATGTATGGTTTGCTTTGCGCTTTATCTCGAAAGCACAACGCAGCAAATGCGCAGAAAAAGAGATGGAGTGCGTGCGGCAGAGATCGAGAGCAGCCATAAACAAACTGTCTACGTTGGGGTAGATGAGCGCAGGCTTTTATGCAGTTTTTTTGCTTCGGTACTACGCGAGATGATTTTATTTCCCTTATACGCTCCTGTCGGAGCAGCACTCGACTTTTCTCTTCCGAAGGGAGATTCTTCTAGAGGTGCTTTAAGCACAAAGTATCTGCAGCGAAATGCGGACGGAGTGATGGCGACACCTCAAAGAATGACGTCAGAAATAGAGTGAAAAAAGGAGGAGGCGGGGGGGGGGGGGGGGAGGGGGGGGGGAGCGGAGAGGCGTCGAAGGAGTGTTCGTTATATTGGGTAAGCCTTCATGCCACTTTACAACGGCAACGCACATTCTTCCGTCCCACTCATCGCGGCTCTTTTCCCCTCGCCCCGCTGAAGACGAATTCGGACGTCCGTGCCCTGGGATGTTAGGGGCCCACCACGCTCCACTACCGGAGGAACCCTTCCCCTCGCTGTCGCACAAAGCTGCTGCGGCGCCGATGGCCCCGTTGCCAATGGTCCATGAGGCGTGCCGTCGTGCGCACCGGTGCTTGGTTGCTGCGCCGCCGCTTTCTGGAAGCGAGGACAGCTTGACGGAACACGGTCATCACCATTCTCGCCCAATGGTCACTTTGGCTTGTAGCGGCGGCCTCGGCTGCGCGTGTCTCGAGCGGCTATGAGCCCATCAGCGAAACACGTTCGCCGCGATCAGACCGTCGGGAGATAAGACCAGGCCGGGCGGGCACACACGCACGCACACACGGCCGACCGCTGCGTAGCTGGCGTCCGCGCTGTAGGTCCGACATCCGCGCTGCGATCTGGGCTGTATACGGCCGGCTTCTCTAAAGGCTCCGTTTCCCTGTAGGCGAGGCTCGTAGGAAGGAAATTGTTGGCTGCTGTTGGGCTTTTCTGGCGCGCGAAACAGATTGTGTCGGCCGAAAGAATAACGCTACTTCGTGCCCGACTGCCTGAAATGTTGAAGCTCTTTGGGGCTTGGTGTGGTTCACAACTGTCGTAGGGATCGCACGGACACGGCAAGTGTGGCATGTGAGCGTCCCCGAAGATGTATTTGGACAATATCGCAGGCGTGTTTCATTATAAAAAAGAGCTGTTTCTGCAAAAAAAAAAAAAAATACCAATCTACTTTTCTTTGTGCCCTCTTGGATTGTTTTGCTCCAAGTATGCGCCTCTTCTAAAGAGCGATTTGTTGAACTATGAGTTTTTGTGTTTACCGTTCATTCGGTGTGATTAATTTGGTGCCCTCTGCTTCAACTATGTAAGCATTTGAGAGCTCAGCTTAAACTTCGATGGGGAAGACATCTTGCACACTATCGATAGCGTCGGCATTGGGCTGTGTCTTGCCAGTAAATTGTCCTCGCTTTAATGCTCGCATTCCTTTTTTGGGTGGCATCGGAATTCACCCCTTATAGGATTGCCTTGGGGCCGGTAGAGCTGTACGCCACTCTGGTGTAGTGATAAGGGCATCTCAAAGACCGATTCGGGTCACGTTTTTCGAATACTGCCCATTGTTTTCCCTCTAGTTTGTGGCTTGCAGGCGAGCACTTCTGCTTCCTTTTTCAAAAAAAGAACGAAGTAGATTGTTCCATTCTTCCAAAACGCTTCTGTGAGCATCTTTAGCATTTCGACAATTTACTATATTCTTTTAACCAGTTCAGAAGTGCGCTTTATGTGATTTGTGTTCCGAAGTAATTTACTTCGGCCCCGGCGGCATCGTGTCTTTGTAGGGCGCTCTGGCTAAACAAATTAGGGACGCTGTTTTCTCGGTCTGTGAGTTCGTGTTGTCCTCCATTACGCGTGCTCAGTCTAGTTTGAAAATATACGACAGAACAGAAGGCTAGTGCGCCAGGCAAGGGACGGTAGCGAAAAAATTCTCTCAGGCTCTTCGCCGTCCTCTGAACGAGGGATCGAGTAATAACAATAATTGTACTGCTCTCCCTTCGCCGAAAGAGCAGCCACCACCTCTATCACCTAACCACGAAAGGTACCATATGGCATGGGCCCACTTCGATAACTTTTTCACTGGACTGTACGTGAATGCACGAGTGTTGGGTTGTGGCATGAATTTACGCCGTTTCCTTCAGCGAGAAGAGTGGGGATCAGCTCATTAGGAAAGAACAGTCGTTGCCACTGTCTCGCTCTGTACGGACTCCTGAGAGCCGGCTCGAGGAGGATGGAGTATAGAAAGCGAGGGGAAGAAAGTAAGAAGCTCAGGTTGCACTGCACACGTTCTAGGGCGTTTCCACATCGTTTGGCTTCAGCATATACAGGTGCAGCTGGTAAAAAGTAAACGAGAAACATCGCAAGCGCTGACACAAACGACGGTGCGATTTACAAGCCAGCGCAGGTTGTGGGTGTGTCAACCTCTTCGTTTTTCTGTGCCGCCTACGGAAGAGAGCGTTGAACGTGTCCTTCGCGAGCGAATTCCGTCGTGCGTCGGGGCAGCACAAGGGTCCCGTGCCAACTGGCGACCGCGAAGGGCCGCGAGGAACGTGATTTTTTTTTTTTTTTTTGCGGAAGTCGCACCGCTGCAATGACCGACAACGTTATATTCTTTTTCTCTCGAGAATTGCTGTCGCACGCAGTGGACTCGGCGGTGCGCGCTAATCTTCGTCGATGCCGCGACGTGCCTTAAACGCAGCTGCCGAGCTCGTATTGGAAAAATGTCGAGGGCATTCTAATGGTCGCTGAAAGATTCCCCCCCCCCCCCCCCCCCCCACACACTCCCATCGCTTTCTTTTTTTCGTTGTCGCCTGCGTTCTTTTCACCTGCTGGCCACTGGGGTCACGTCTGGCAGCGATCGACTTAGCGAAAGGAAATGACCATTTCGCCTGCCGCATGAGTTCCACATTTATTCTTGGCTAAGCATTTATGGAACCCACTCTTATAACTTCCATTGCAGATGTGTGTCTCGAGGTTGATGCCCATATTAGTCATTTGAGACGCCACTCTTTCGTATCTGCCCTTCAGGTTCTGTTTGATTCTTTCAGCTGTGCGCAGGTGAATGCGTGTTCTAAGTATGCATACATGAGCAACCGCCGTAGAATTGACAGCTCGTGTATGTTGTTTACTTTTACGTGATGTGCTGCAGAACTGACGCAAGAAACAGTTCCGGGTTGCACAGGGCCAGCGGAGTTTAGACTGGCTTACCGAAGTGTGTATGACCAAACCAGTTTGTATCGTTTGCCTCATCTCAGAGAACGCGAGGCTATCCGTGCTTGTCACGTGTCTGCGGTGCACGTTCGATGTTTGCAAGTGCTATGGCACTTCTCTAATTCGATCAGCTCTAATATACTCTAATATTCAGCGACTCGGCAGAGCTGCTTGTATGAGCAAGCTGAAGGTCGCCTTTTATTCCTTGTTGTTTCCCACCGCCCGCGGCGGCTGCATTTCGATTGAGGGGAAATACAAAAACTCCTGTGTGCTTGTGCTGGGAAGTTGGGAGCGAAAGCGAAAAAATGAGCAGCTTTTCTTAGCGCTGTAGACCGTGCGATGCCAGTGCACGTTAAAGTACCTCAGGTGATCTAAATTATTCCGGAGCGCTCCACTCCGGCGTCTCTAGAAACCCATGTGTCGCTTCGGGACTTTATGCCCCGCGATTGGCAGTCCACTCGTTTCCTACCTATACAGACACCGAACGTGTCGATTTGCTCGCTGCATGCTGCATGCACGCCAACATTACAGAAAGACAGAAATAAGCAACTACGTCCGAGTGGGGAGTCGAGCCAAGTAGAAAATTGGTTTTTGAGGGGAGGAACGAAAAGGCGCAGTAACTGTCTCACTTATCTTTGGACACCCCAACCGCGCACTGAGAGAAAAGAGTGAGTGAAAGGAGCAATATACACCGTATGGAGGGCTCTAGATTGATTTCGATCGCTTGGCGTTCTTTAACGTGATTTGGCATTACACAGTATGCAGGCGTCTTGCATTACGCCTCCCTCGAAACGACGCCGCTGCGGCCGGGACTCCCACGGGCTCATCTGGATTTCTTTCTTGTGCGAAGCAAATCAGTGAACTCTCTTCGTGGCGTGTACATTGCTCCGGCGTGAAAGCGGTCGCACGCAGGTCCGTCTCATTTGCGTGACGCCTCGCAGTAATGGCTAATCCCAATCGACGATCCGGAGCATCCGGAGCTCAATCCGTTTTGGGGAAGGAATCCGCCAAATCGACAACTCGAGCAAAAGACGCGCTCTAGGCTGCGCCGGTCAGGGCGAGGCGATCCTCCGAAGAGCTGCTCCTTTTTCGGCGAAATTCATACGGTTTTTGACGTGCTATATTGTGTCGCAGCCACGATAACTCATTAGTAGCGAACTCAGCGCAGCCTATCTGCATTTCCAATCAAGCGTTAGTCTGTCTACTTTCTATCGGGCCTGGAAGGGAGCCCTTAGTGATACTTATATGGCTCATTTCTTCTTTATTTGGCCACGCTAGTTATTATCGAAGCAGCTCGCTTCACGGCAGTGACCCTGTACTTAGCGGACTTCTAGTTAATGAGACGAAGTTGTTGCAGGGTCTATGCTCATCGGCTATGGTGAGTCTGTGTCAGATACTGATACTGACAGCGTTGGTACTTTTGTTGCTCTTCCCAAGCAGTCTCAATAGTGCCAAGACCCTTCGATAGCTTATTTTCATTACTCACGAAACATCCCCTGAAACTTCCCTCGCGAAGATGGAGTCGGCCTATTCGAGATCCGCCAGCGTCGATAGGGCGGCAGCAAGCCGAAGTCCTGGCAGCCCTCCGAGGCGAGCGCCTTCTCCTGGGCAGCGGAATTCCTCTGCTAGGAATTTCGTAACGACAATAACTGTGTTAGCCAAAGTATGCAAACAATAAAACACAGCCATGTGGCATGGACGTTCAGTCCCTTTTTTCACACACACACACACACACACACACACACACACACACACACACACACACACACACACACACACACACACACACACACACGCACGCACACGCACACGCACACGCACACACGCACGCACGCACACTTTCCTAGTGCTGCTCTTCTGAACAACGAAGCCTGTGGAAGATCCTTGAAGCCGGCAAATTGTCATGTGTGCGAAAGGTGCACCCTCTTGGAAAGAAGGAGTAGTCCCCCACTCAGGCGCGGAACAACTGCGTTGTTGTTCTAGCCGGCATACAAAGCTATCCCTTAGTGGTGCGCAGAAGATCTGCGACTAGTAGCATAGTGAGAGACCCTCTAGGTCGATACAGCGTAAGAACGCAGCGTCAAACACTCCGCAAGGCCCTCCGACAAGTGGCACTGACCGACTGCCATGACGTCGTGGTAGCTCCCCTTGTTCGTGCCAGCCACTAGCTATGTCAAACTATCAGGTGCAAGGGAATTAACCACGGCATCATAACGCCTCCTTTGAGGGGCATTTGCCGTTGCGTTCTTGAGTGCTACCGGTTATAATCAGTATGCGTCACGTTAAGTGTAACCCTTTTATTATTCCGGAAAAGCGCGCGTGACGGACAGCGGATGCCGTTAATTCGGTGGCCTCCAGCGGGAAGGCACGTTCGGACTCTTGGAGGGAAGTGAGAAGCCCGGGGCTGCTGCTGCTGCCTACTCAAGACGGCGCGGCACGTGTGATCCATTAGGGGCTTGTCCCGCACTCCCCGCCGTTGTCGCACAGATACAGTCGGACACGCGGAGCTCGGCAAATATCCGCAATAGGAAGCGAGCTGTGCCGCTTTCCCCTCGTTTGCAGACTGCCTTTGTCCGTGTTGCTTTTGCGAACGACAAGATCGAAAGGGCTTCTGCGCCGCTTCTGGCGGCGGCCTTTGTCGGCCGCAGTCGCGGAGGGGACATGTACTTCTTTTTGCTTCCCTCGCTATTGTCCTTCAAGCGCGTTGCTGTAAGAATTCTAGCTACGCTTCTCTTCGGGTAATCTACAATGCCACCGCCTTCAGAGCGAGAGATCTTTTGCTGGCAAACAGTTCTGTAGTAATTCGCAGATTTTTATCTTGTGAATTGCGTAATCGCGAGTTCTTGTTTGAGGGAGGAGAACTGTTGGAAGGATTCGGTCGATAACGTTAGAGAAACATCGAGTGAGTCGTGTGCAAAGAAGCGTTTAATACCATACACGGAGAACAGCGCGTCAGCATATCGCAGATCGTCGGAAAGCATGTCGATGAACGAAGTCCTCTTACTATTTGCTCAGCTTTAAGTCATGTCATTCTCGAGACAACTTTTTTTACCGCAGTAAAATAGCCTGAGTCTCCAGCCTGCTATTTATTATAAAGGAAAACCTGCCAGTTCTAACAGAATCGACTCGATTTTTCTGGCTTGCTCTGGGGCGAATTTGTCGAGCGTCTAGTCGGAATGAAAAGTACGCCGCGTCAGGCGGCCCTCCGTCGATTGACAGTCTTCAACCGTTGTTCCCGTAGGCTGCCTTGCATGAATAGTGCCTCTGCTGTATCCTCAAATTACCGCAGTTTCTCTTTTGTTTTAATGTGATAGCATTAGACTTCACGTCATGCGGTCTTGAGTCCGTTACTCACAAAGGTCACTGATTGGTCGATAGGGCGATGACGTTACAAATTCGCGTGGCCTTACAGCGTCACCACAACCTGCCCACTGTGGCAAGTGGCGATTAAATTAATTGAATTCAGGTCAGTTCAGTTGCCACCTACTCACCGTGGCACCACCGTATTTGTACGCTTTGTTTGAAAACTCTGCACAAACCAATTTTTCTGTACCTTGAGCTTGGCGCATGATAGCCTAAGATGCTTATGCGCCAGTAAACCGAGCACACGCCAAACACTCACCGTGGCACTTCAAATAAAGCGGTTACACGTCCTGCGTCAGTCACAAAAATCGCTGATTGGTAGCGAAAGCGATCACGCCACAATGTCACGTGACCATGGCGCTGGTTTCGGGCGAGGCAAGCAGATTAGAGCTAGTTGAGTGGAGGGTGTCGACAGCATCTTGACCACCTGCGTAGACGAAAACAAAAAAGAGTCGTATGAAAAAGAATTGGACGAAGATATGTTCAGCGCATGACTATATGTGTGGCAATGAAGATACGATGGCAGTGACCACATTCCTGCGGAGGTCGCCCAGGAAGCGACCGGGGCCACGTTTATTAGAGTGTTGCCGGTGAAGAGATAACGGCAGAGCGGCGGCGGAGCGGCAGCGTCCGGCCGAGGCCGGAGGTACCGAGGGTTCTACAGCTTGTGCTAGCTACACTTCGTCCTTTTCCGCATTTCGGTGCCGTCTGCCGCGCAGGTCGCTACACGGCTCCCGTCCTAGACGATTAGTCGATAAGCGGACCAGGTATGTGCAACAGTGACACACAAAGAAGGGAGCAAATGGCTGGCAAAGTCCTCACAAGAATCGTGCAGGGCGGCCGGGGTCCGAAAGTGCGGTCCAGGCGGGCGACCCTGGCTCTGGCGGTGTGGCCGAACTTTCGGAGGGCGTCGAGGTACGCGTAGTGGTAGTGGAGGGATGTGGGTAGGCCTGTTATGTGGACCTAGCGTCGACGGTTCTGGTGCAGCAGTTAACGGCTGGCACATGATGAACGGCGTAGCAGAGGGAGTTAGGCGTGCTGCCTGCGGGTCGGGAGATGCGGGTAACTGTTGCCAGGCGGAGCTGCCCGGTGCCAAGTGGGGCGGCCACCTGAGGTGTAGAGAGATGTGAGGGAGAGGAATGGCTGTGGTGTACTGCAAGTGGCTGCTGGAACACACTCACAGCCAGCCATTCACTGACTGGCGTCGTGAACGTGACGGACGGCCGCTCGAGTGGCGCAGCCTCAGCACCGCTGCAGCAACCGGGGGCACTTCCGCGGGCCTGGTCAGCAGAGGCTTCTGGCTCGACTGCG
Source organism: Amblyomma mixtum (assembly GCF_055824585.1). Classification (NCBI taxonomy): domain Eukaryota; kingdom Metazoa; phylum Arthropoda; class Arachnida; order Ixodida; family Ixodidae; genus Amblyomma; species Amblyomma mixtum. Next base: position 313,553,677 of record NC_143013.1, on the reverse strand, counting down.
ACTGAGGAAACTGCAGCGTGGGTGGAACCTGAATTTGCGGAGGGTGAGAGGGTGTGGGCGGCGGTCTTCCCGCGCACTTGCGTTGGGTGGCGGCCGAGCCACCCAACGCTTTTATGAAAGAGAGCCAGGTATGACGAGGATGTGCGCGCGCAGAGCTGATGGCAGCTTCCTGTGGGCTACCCTGCACTGGAAAAGCCAAAAAAGGGGACAGTAGAATTGAGAGAAAATAAATCTCGGCATTGGGAAACCAGTTAAGTGAGCGAAAGAATTGAGAAGAGTTGAATCGAAAGGAGTGTTTGCAGGTCAAGTACTTTAGCCCACTTTACAGTCACGAATACAGAATTTACGGCTATCATTTAGCGGCTTAACAATCACATACGTGAATATGAATTACAACACCGTAGTAGGTGGCACTTCATAGCTGGCCAAAAACAGAAAAGCGAGCGTTGTCGTCTTGAGGACTAACTACCTGAATTGTACACGGAAATCGCTTATTGACAGCCAACTTAATCTAACGAAAAGAGTTCAGCTTAAGGACAACGCAGCCACCTATGCAAAGAAAAATGATTGGTATGACATTAAGTGACCGGAAGCGTGCAGAGTGGGCGAGGGAACAAACGCGGATTAATGGCATCCTAGTCGAAATCAGGAGGAAGAATGGGCTTTGGCAGGGCATGTAATGTGGAGGCAAGATAACCGCTGGTCCTTAAGGGTAACGGAGGGGGTTCTAAGAGAAGACAAGCATAGTAGGGGGCAGCAGAAAGTTAGATGGGCGGATGAGATCAAGAATTTTGCGGGGATACAGTGGTCGCAGCTGACAAAGGACAGGGTTAATTGGAGACACCTGGGAGAGGTCTTTGCCTTGCAGTGGGCGTAGGCACGCTCCTTATGATGATGATGAAAACGGCGCAGGAATACGCGGAGAGGTTGGAAGAAGGCACACTCACTGTACTGAACTGACAACTAACCATTATTCGTAAAGCAATCAGGAATATATTGCCGCTAAACTCTGTTACGTTCATTTGTTTTTAAATGTGTGAACCGAAAAAACTTTCAAGAGCATTGTCCCGGGATTGGTGCTCTGTATACTGTCTTCGTTCTCGCATCTGATCTTACTTTCTTTGAACGCAGTGCGAACACGTGTCAGCACTAAGTCACGTTAATTGGTTGTCAGAGAAGTATAACTACTCTCAGAGCTCTCTATAGCACTGTACTTAAAGCCACGAACTCGAGATGGCGGCTTCCACAGGTGTGCTGTTCTCACGCACTCGCGAGGCAACTGCAAAAGTGTGGAAGCTGACGGCTTAAGCTCTTAATTTTCTCGGCAGTGCCACAGTCACGTACCATGATCTTGATAAATGATACGCTTGTATATGCACTGACGTCTAATTCTAAAGGTATCTGCGTTATGATATGTTATGTTATGTTACGTTATGTTATGTTATCTTATGTTGTGTTGTGTTATGCTATGTTATGTTGTGTTATGTTCTGTTATGTTTAACGTCTCAAAGATGCACATGAGCTATGAGAGACTCCATAGTGGAGAGCACCGGATTGATTTCGGCCACCTGAGGTTCTTTAATGTGCACTGACATCCCACAGTGCATGGCCGCTTTTGCATTTCACCTCCACCCAAGATACGTTTTTTGCACATAACAACGAACAAATGTCCGGTTCTTCATGGCAAGCGTAGCGATTTTTTATCAAGCGCAGCGTTTAGCTGGTACATAACGGCATTTCGCTGCGCAAAGTAAAGGCGAGAGAATGGGTGTAAAGACGCAGAAACACTACGGCCATTTAGTCCCGCGTAAGCAAGAGCCAAAGCCGCTCTGCAGCATCATCAGGCTATAGCGGCTCGCAACTGCAGCTCGCCGAGTGGCGCGTAAATAACGTCACCATTAGGGGCGAGAAGAGAGCGCCGAATCCTCGAAGGGATCTGCCTCCCCCCCCTCCACCCGAACGGTCAATCTCTAGCCTGGCCGCCGCGCAAACTCTGAATCATTCCCTCGCGTTAGCCCTTTTGCGAAGCGATGCGGTGCATCTTGTCGGACAAGACGGGGGAACGAGGGACAGGCCGGGGGCGTTCTCGAAGAGATATATGCCCGCCGCCCGGGAGACGCAACCGCTCCGACTAGGAGCCGGCTGCTGCATGTGCCGAATGCTCGGTTGATTCCGATTACGGCGATCCGGAGGAAGGAAGCCGGCAGCAGTGACCTCGCCCCCCTCTCCTCCTGATGCCGTAGTAAACAAGACCGATGCGGCTTTTATTTAGCGATGCTCGCCGAAAGGCGGGAGCGCTGCTATCTCCGGCGTCTTTCGCCGATGTCTCCTTGGTTGGCGCCCAATGATGGCAGTGCATTAAAATAGTATTCGAGACGAAACGGCCACGACAAAGCGCGGAGGTGTGAACAGAAGAGAAAAGTGACGGCTGACGTGGAGGCAGCGGGAGATAAGGGAGAGAAGAGAGCCGTAGAAAAAGATGTTTTCGCGAGCTCGTGTATAACGGCGGCTTGCGAGAAAAGAGAGCGCTCGCGTCGGTGCTCTGTCCGGGGTGTGGGGGGGATTGCTGCAGGAGGAAATGCCGCTGCTTCGCGGCACCGGCTGGACAGCACGACACTGTAGTGATAAGCAGTGAGCAGGGAAACTCGTTTTCAGGGATCGAGGGTTTCATTTTTTTTTTTATCATCTTTGTTGTGAAAGGTTTGCGTTGAAGCAGGTTGAGCGGACGTGCTAGTAATACTGGTTTTGCTGCTTCAAGTTGCTATGGTAGTCTACTTGGCAGGGCGTGGTGAATAACGGCCGCAGTGCAGACTACCGCAAAGAAGACCGCTAGCAGAAAACCGAAATTATTTAATGAAGAGTAGGAGTGAATGCGATGAGGTGTGAGATGAAGTACGGTACGGTGTGAGGCGAGGCGAGGCGAAGTGAGATGCCGTAACGTAACGTACTGAGACTGAGTCCCCGCTAAAGCCAGGAATATGAGCAGCAGTAAGTCGCAGTGCAGACCAAGATGATAGTATCGCAGCATCGAAACACGAGGTGAATGCATGCTCAATGCCTGCGCTGTCATTATAATTGCCTTCTGCGAAACGCTTCCCCGCGAGCAGCCTGAGCGGACGTGCTAGTAAGGCTGCTAGTGCCTGCCGCAGTTTCTGCTCTACGTAGTCTGCTTGGCCAGTCTCGGGGCTTAACGACCGCAGTCTCTCCAGCAGCCATCGCGTCTCTCTGCTCCGTGTACACTCTAGCCGCGCTTCTTCATTCTGCTGCAGTGCGCGTCAGTTTTGACCGGTCGGCTGACGCCACTGCTCAGTTTTCATGGCCCTCACAAGTGCTCTTCAAAACTTTTCGAACGAACAACGACGAGCAGTAAAGCACCGTCTCAGCGGGGAGCAAAAAAGTTTCGCCGCGTTCGGGTTATCTCAAGAAAACGGGCGAAATCGGAAGGGCTCTCTCCACCGGCAGCAGCGAGTTTCTCCTTCGGGCTCGCCCCGTCTGCTCTGCTGTCGCGAGCAGAAGTGGCGCGTAAGAAGACAGCTGATACGCGGCGAACTTTGGCGCGAGCAGAGCGCGAAAGCAAAGAAAGAGGAACGAACGAGAGCCGCGGAGCGGCGCTTCGCCTTCACGCTCCGTCGAGTGCGGAGCGCGCGCGCGCCCGCTTTTCGAGTGTTTCTTTGCCATTGGCGCGGGTAATTTAACGAGGCAGCCGTAAAATGGCGTTTTATGGCCCCGCAGACGGAGATTATCGACTCCATAATCGCCTCCGCCGCCGCTGGCAGCGCGGCATATTCACACGCGGCTTGGCTCGCGCCTCGGTGCTTCGCGGTGAAGCCTCTCCCCCGTTCGCTTGCCTCGGCGGCGCCTCCTGTGAGGCGCAAGCTACGCCCGCGAGGCAGGCAGAGCGTTGCGGGGAATTTTCAGGGTTTGATGTTATTCGCTGATTTTCTCTATGCAGCCTTCTTCGCTGGCTGTTTGTGAAAATTTTCCTTTTTTATCGATTTCTTTTACATCGCCTCAGTAACTCCGACACGTCGTTTTCTGATTTCCTATGCCGCTGGCGAAACTTATTCCGAAGTTTGAATTTTTCCACGTGCCTCTGAGTGTGTGCCAACTTTGAGCTGACTGGCCATATCCCGATGAAAGCCGTTGGTGTCAGTGACGTTACTGATGTTGACATATAGGCTAGTTGGCACATGACAGAGACGCACAACACAGCAGAAGACGGGTATGCCGGGACTAGGAAGAGGACCGACAACACACAAGAGAGTGCGTGCGTGCGTGCGTGCGTGCGTGCGTGCGTGCGTGCGTGCGTGCGTGCGTGCGTGCGTGCGTGCGTGCGTGCGTGCGTGCGTGCGTGCGCCGGCCTCCACAAATGGTGAAGCCCTCCAAAATCTTTAAAGACCTTCACTAATTGCAAAGGCCTGCAGATCCGATTGATCTTCCTTAATACCCTAGTTCGCACAATCGTCCGGTATCGTCCCCCTTTTTAATGCCCGCCATGCTGCGCTAAGCATCAAGACTTACGCACCCTATGTTCGGAGGATTAAGGCAGAGGTGCTGCGACACGGATGTTTGAAAAATGAGTCGGGAAATTCGAGAAAGCAAGAAGCGCGGAAGCAGAGGCAATCCGGGAGCGTTACCTCCCGAGCAGTCCCGTGTAATCTGTTCCAGTCACACTTGATAATTAGCGTAATACCCTTGTTTAACAGCTTTTCTTTCTTCTGTCGTCGCTTTGACAAGAAAACGCAGTTATAGAAGAGATAGCCCCAGGGTTAGCGCTAGCTCTTCGTTAAACAGCACCCATTTGCCGGCGCGCAAATCAGGCTAATCCATTACAGCTTGATCAGTCTTGAACTGGCCATCTGCTTTCACTTCGTCCTCGTTGCTTACCTTCTCTTATTTCGCGTTGCATTTCTTGAGAGTATCTTCGTGATGGCGTGAAATATCGTAGGAGAATGGAAAGAAAAACATATCCTTGTCTCGAATCGGCCGGAAAGCGAAAGCCCAGGCATTAGAGAACCGGGAAAGATGAGCTTGCTGTTGCCTTAACTTCTGGTGTTCTCTATTTGCTGCACAAATTCGAAAGCTTCGCGCACTCGGCACTGACCTTTTCTATTTTTTTTTTATTGATCTGCATCCGTGTAAACACTTACTTATCTTACATTTATCAGACCTAAAATAGAATACGCATGCTCAGTCTGGGATCCCCATCAAGCTAATCTTTCTAACACCCTCGAAGCTCTACAAAATCGCGCTGCAAGGTTTATTTTCTCAGACTACTCCTATCATTCCAGTGTCACTGCACTCAAATCACGAGCTAATCTTACTAATCTTGAAAAGCGACGCTGCATCTTTAGGCTGTGCCTTTTTCACAAGTTCTACCATACGCCACTCAATGTTTCAGCAGTCTTACCACTTCATCGACAGTGAAGCCGCACCAGCCATCCTAAAGCCGTCTATCCTCCCCCAGCACAGACCACAGCCCATCTTCGTTCGTTTTTTGTTCAGACCGCTCGGGACTGGAACAAACTGCCTGTCGACGCTGTGCGCCACTCCGACCCACATTCCTTCAAGACTGCCATCGAACCACTCTTCATTTGAACATTATGCCCATCCCTCATGTAAAACCCCACACCAAGGGGCATTTGAGGTACTAATAATAAATAAATAAATAAATCTTTTTTAACGAAAAGGTTATCACACCTTGATTCGCCGTATTAGTTGCGATTGTTTAACTGGTTCTGTCAATCGCTGCGTAATATACAGAAGCACGTAGAGAGGGCGCAACTGCGTACTCGATTGCTAATACAAGAACCATTTCTTAAGATTCAAGTGCAACTCTCTTATGTGATATGTGCCTAATTAGCATCCTTAGTCTCGCATGAGGCATTCTGCTGTTCAGAAATGAGGTTTAATGGAGCTAGCTCTTGGGCCAGTTGGTGCATCTTGAATTTGTTACGCGGGTACCAACGGATACAAAAGACGCTTACACAAGAAAAGGTACGTTAGACACGGATGGCGCTGGGCTTTCAACTGTTCAATAATGCAAGACTCCGACGTGAAAGCTGATTAAAGTTATTGCACCTTCTCCAATTAGTGTAGAGGGATATGCTTTGCACTACATTAAAGTAGTAGTATAAAAACTTTTATTGACACGGACGACTCTGGGGCACGCAGGCCCATGGACCCCCGCGCGGTCCCACTACACTGAAACGCTCATGTTCTTGCGCTCCATCACTGCGTTGATGGGAGGCACGGCTGGCGTTCTGTGGTTGTCGACGATGATTTCTTCTCGTCTGTTCAGTTTCTTGCTGGCTAATGGGGCATTTACATTGCGCCAGCTTCTACTGAGAAAGCGTTCAATTTTCAATTTATAATGTCGTATGTAATTGCTCATGGTCAATGTCACATGTAGCCCTTGGCCGTGCTGTATGGGAAAAGAAACGCATATGTTAATTCAGTGGGCAGTTATATACCCTTTACTGCTATATCAGGCTGTGCAAGAGCGTGATATTATGAAAGGAAATATTCCCAAAAGATGATTTTTGGAGAACCGTTGATAATTTTGAGTGAAACCATTGAATACGTTTTGCGAGAATATTGCAGTACCAATCGAAGTGTAATGTACGGCCGCATTTACCCTTCCCATTACTTTTACTGTGGAAATAGTCAGAACCAATAATAACGCCTCTAAGGACAACTTCGGGAAGAAAAATTAAAACTTGTTGTGGTAGCATCGCCCTTACCCCATTTCAGTGATCTGCTCGTAGCATCCATTAGTCTGTGGCGCAACATCGCCGTGTTTAAAGGGAAAGCTGTGAAATGTCTGGCGCTAAAAAGGAAATGGCATCGAAGGCCTCAGATTTTTCGTTTAAAATATGATTTTGTGAGTTGATGCACTGGATAACAACAGCAGCGTTGCTAGTTTGCGGGAAACTGGCTTGGGAACATTATAGGTGACCTGTTTTGCTTAGAGACAGAGAACCTAGTTTCTCTTTTATTCTTTAGATCGTGGTGAAGTTGTGACAGTGTTGCATCATAACCTCCGATTCTAACAAAAGTTGAAAAAAAAAAAACAAGCAAGCCTAGTAACGAAAAAAAAAAACATGCGCCGCCCGGGAATCGAACCCGGGTCGCAAGAATGGGAATCTTGCATGATACCACTACACCAGCGGCGCGGTACAGCCATGGCTGCTTGGGTGTGTTACTTATGGAGTGTGCATGTGTCAAAGTGTGTTATTTTATTTATTGTTTAAATTTTATCCGTGCCCTCTTAGTGCAGGCACCTTATTGGAACCTTTGTCTATGAATCGTCTAATCGCTATGCTCGGAAGCGCTTCGTCCGTGTGGGCACGCTGCTTCGTATAGCTACGTGCAGTAATACAGCACTTGATGGCTCTGTTACGCGTGTCTCGCCAAGATTGATTGATTGATTGATTGATTGATTGATTGATTCGTATGACACGATAGTGTTAATGGCTCCCGTCAGTAGAGACTTTTAGTATAGCGTATGAGCGCTGACGTACGTTATACGCAAGCATTTAGCGGGAGGTTACTGTGGAAGTCGCAAGAGCACTTTTAGTTTACTGTACAAGAACGGGAACGAAACGATAGCAAGGCCGCAGTGGCGCCATCTGGTGTTATAATGTAAAAACATTTTGTGTCATACCTTTCGCACTTAGCCAAGACATTGGCCAAGCATATCCAAGCCCATATCACGTAGATAGCCGGTTGCACGGCGTCCCCAAATGAGTCGTGCTATAGTCGTGCTACGAGCACTGCGACGATGTCAGCACCAACACGTGCTACGAGCACTGCGACGCGCCAGCCACGACCGGTCGTGGGCCAGCTGACCGCCGAAACGGCTACTTTTGGCAAGGCTATGACTACCTGGTGTAAAAATCTAAATCAAGCCGATCCACAGTCGGCGGTGTTTTGTTAGGGTTAGGAACGGTGGAATCGTTACACAGAATCCAAAATAGGGCAGTTTATGACTCATTCGTTCTGCTGTGAGCGAGAGGAGGCGAAGCGAATATCACATGTTCCATTTAAGGGCAATGAATATGCCTAAAAACCCAACATTAACAATTTCACTCCGAAGCGGGGGACGTGGGCGCCGCCATACTGACAACACTATTTTTCCTGGCGTGCGCAAGAGCACGCACGGTAAATTCGAAAAATAGCGTACCTAACGTGAACGTACACGAAACCTCGGTTTGAAATAGCGTTTGGCGCATGCGCAGTACGACTGACGCTATTTTATAGCGTTCGCTATGCATTTGCGTATGTCTACGTACGCTATACTAAAACTCTCTAGTGGCTCCTCTTGGCCATGCAGACACGGACGCTGTCTTCATGTTGCGTAAAAAACCACGCGACATACATATAAAGCCCCTCATAAACCAAGCCGCATGAACGTACTTGCACGGGCTAGGGTTAGCATATGTGTGACTCGCAATTCATTTACTTTATATACTTACATGACCTAATAGACGTTTGTCATGTTGCGACCTTCTAATGACCAGTTTTTTGCTCTTTTAATCACTTTTAATTCCACAGCTCCATGTGTGACGTCAGGACCTTTTCGACCAATCCGGCTTTTCCTTACACACCGACGGCGACACCAACTACGCCAGGTTCTCCGCTGAACGGGACCCTTAGCGCTGTCGCGTTGAAATGAAGTGAGATGCAAATATTCTGAGAACGAAAGGGCTAGGCTCGGTGCGCACGCTCTCTGAGCGCACCTTTCCTAGGCAAAGTTCTCACGCGACGCGCACTCGGCCTCAAGGGCTACAGCAGTGTAGATAAAGAAAGGAGCAGACAAAGAACTGCTACGGAACTTCACTGTAGCTAAAGGCTTAGCGAGATGCGAGTGGCTCGTAAGAGTTGAGCGCGCGCTGTCGCTGTTTCAGGGTCCACTTAATCGGCGAGGCGACGTGCGCACCGCTCATCATGTCGGGATCCTTTGATCACCGGGTGTGTGTCTCTCGTGACGTTCGGCGAGCCCGACGGCCGCGTCGAAAGCTCTGCGGCTTCCACAGCGCCGTGCTCCCCGGGAGTGTTAGCAAGAGAGCGGAGGAAGGGCAGACGAGGGAAGGGAGGGCACTCGGGAAAGAGGTGGGGAGTACGAAGCGGGGAGGGTGACAGGCGTCCCTGAAAGCGCTGCTTCCGGCTCCTCGGAAGCGTCGTTCCACTGGCTTTGATCAGTGACCCAGAAAAAAGGAAAAAAAGAAAAGAAAAATAGTGTTAAGGCAGCTGGGGCGGAGGCTGACTGTCGGCCTGATGTGGATGAGGCAGCCACCGGCAGCAGTTTTCCTATGCACCTCGAGCGGCGAGCGAGTGAAGAACGCCGACTGCGGAGTGAGTGCTTCTTCCACCCAGAGCACGGGTGGCGAGGGAGGCGCCGGGCGAACCTCAAACAGGGATGAAACCGAGCCGCCGCCGCCCGCTGACGCGCGTTCAACCCTCGGTCACGGTGGACTGCTTGTTTGCGCTCAGGGTTCCTTTGATTCCCTAGCGCCGTGCGCCGCGCCGGTTGTTACGCCACTTGGAGGCTCAAAGGACCGTCGGATGAGTCGTTTTTCCAGGCCGCCTCACTCTGCCCCTCGTCATCCCCTCCCTTCCATCACCCTCCACTCGTGACAGTGTATACATTTCCAAGGCCCAGGGGCGTAACTACTGCGCCGCGCGCTGTTTGCCAGGCGTCCGGGAGGAAATGATCTGGCACTGCGTTGGATTTCTGCTCGGCCTCCCTCGACTTGTTTCTTTATTCTCGTGTGTCGCCCTTCTCCTCGCCACGGCCCTTGCTCGTCCGCACGGCACTTTCGGCGGATACCCTTTAAAACTATCGGCAGGGAGTGACTACCTTGCACTGCATTTTTTTTCTTATTTATTGCTGTTCGTGACAAGCGGAGTCACGGCTATCCCAGAAAGCGTCTTACTTTGACAGCAGGGAAGCAGGAGGCTATAGGAGTAAAGCGTTGCACCTCGCCAGTTGGTATACCTTACAACGGTACGGAAATATCTGCGTTGTGTGTTCAACGCTGCACGAAGGACGCTGTGGCAATTCTGACGGACTCGAAATCTGCACTTCAGAGGTTATAACGGGGCTCTCCCTTTGAAAGGTTCTGCCTCAGCTCGCTTCATTTGGTCCAGCGACTACACAGCAGATCTCTGCACGTTTTCAATGGGTTCCTTCGCATATATATGCGTCCTGGGAAACGAGGTGGCTGGCAGCCTCGCCCATGAAGCTCTGTCTGCTGAACCGTCAAGGATTGTTCTACATTTCAAGCGATTCTTCAAAAATGCGTTAAGCCAGTGTTTCGGGTTGTGGAATATTTAATTGACCTCGCGTTTAATATTCCTTTCGAACAGTAGGGTTCACACGCCTAGCTCCTTTTTCGCGCTACGGTGGTGATGACAGCATATGCACAGATCTCAGGCGCAACAAGTTTTAGCTATTTCAAATGTCGGGGCCATGTTGTCGTGACGTGACATCGCGTGACCGTGACGTCATCGACTGAGAGGAGCCGTCCGAGCACGCTTCGCACTGGTATCAGGGGCCTTCATTGCATCGCAAAGACGAAAAGCACGAATAGCTGCGTTGGTCAAACGCATTGAAGAGAAAGCATAATCGTAGTCATTTTTTCTTCTTTTACGGTAACTACGAATGACCAATTTCGAGTAACGCGTTACAACTCGTGCAATGCGTCGTCTGAACGCTGTCTGCGCTAATCGCATCTTATCGATTGCACGCAACACCAGATCAGGACCTCAGCTATGCGACAACGCTGTTCTCAGCTAATTCTTTTTCTCCTCTGCCGCTGTTTCTAAATCCTGTGGCCTTGTTATAGCTACGAAGCCGTGTTTTTTGCCGGCTCTGATATCATACCTGAGGCAGACGAGCTGAGGAATGAATGAAGAAAAAAGAATATTACAAATCAAGGGCCTGTATACTGGACATCCAGCGTCCGTAAGAACTTGAAAGCTGATGGTTCGCGTCTCCTCCCGGATTCACTTTGTCGAGGAGGTAACGAATGGTCGCCCTGGGCTTCCATTATCGCTCGCGCGTACGTCTGATGGGCGTTCTTATGTCTTGTTCACACACGTGAAGCAAGTAATGGAGTCTCTTCAAGAGCGGCCTTTATGGGAAAGAGAGCGCAGGCGTCTCTCAGTACGGCTCTGTTTTAGTCTGTCATCGCATCTCTGCAATGCAGTGAAACTACGTCCTTCTTCTTACGTCTTAGGGGAGCAGAGTTAGGCGTCGCGCTCAGCGATGGCCCGTCTTTTCTCTTTCTTCAGCGTAACTTAACCAGCCGTAATCGACGGATAACCTTGAATGTATGTGTGCGCGTGCAATCGTGTATGCTCTGTGTATGCGCTTTGTGGGCGAATCGCTGCATATTCATCGCTGTCATCTGCAGTTGCCAGGCGGGCAAACCTCGTCCATCATCATTTACTGCTCTCTTTCTTGTGGTGCGTCTGCATTGTCGCGTAGCGGTGAAGGCGTGCAGACGAGCGAAGTGGCGAGCAGGGTCTGAAAGCAAACTAGTTATCGGGCAACCCTTTTGCCGCGAAAAAAATAACGAAAATTTGCGGTCGCAGCCTTTGTGATACGCGTGCACCATCAACGGTTTTCGCTCGAATGACTGGGGTCTATACAGCTGATCCGCTGTTTAAACGCCCCAGTGCGCACTTTAGTTGGTGGCCATCAAGACGGTTGCAGGAAAAGCCGGTTCAAGGACCTCGTGTTGGGACGAAGCGAAAACGTGGCAAGCAGAGCGCCTGCACGAAGAAGAACGCGGAGGCGGATGCAATGCGCGTAAGAGCTGTTTTTAAACAAAAGGCGTACAATATTTTATTTGACCACCACATTGTCCACAAAGCGTGATTTTGTGACCACGTTCACGCTACATTCCGCGCTTAGGTGGTCACCTTCCGGTCGTACTGATGCGTGATGAATAGTTTGAGAGTTTATAGCGTGTACCTATGAGGTGACAGTTACAGCTGCGCTAGCTCTTACTATAGTGCCTAGAATATACTGGCACTATACTCTTACTATTGGACTCCCAAGAAGAGGGATTTCTTTCCTCGAAGGCATTAATGCCTTGTTTTAAAATGGAGTTGTAGGGCTTATTCTACTTGCTACACACAACTCCGGATAACGCCCATATATATATATATATATATATATATATATATATACTTCTTTTTTAATTAGTTATCTTTAAGCCATAAAATATTCACTAATAATCTCCAATAATCAACACACAAAATAATTATAAATAAAATCCCCTGTGTTCCTTGGTTTCGGTGGCTGTTGGGTTCTGGTTTGGTTTGGTTTATGGGATTTAACGTCCCAAAGCGACTGAGGCTATGAGAGACGCCGTAGTGGAGGGCTCCGGAAATTTCGACCACCTGGGGTTCTTTAACGTGCACTGACATCGCACAGTACACGGGCCTCTAGAATTTCTCCTCCAAAGAAATTCCAGCCGCCGCGGCCGGGATCGAACCCGCGTCTTTCGGGTCAGCAGCCGAGCACCATAACCGCTAAGCCACCGCGGCGGCTATTGTTGGGTTCTCTCATATATATATATATATATATATATATATATATATATATATATATATATATATATATATATATATATATATATATATATATATATATATATATATATATATATATATATATATATATATATATATATATATATATATATATATATATATATATATATATAGACACACACACACACACACACACAATGCCGTCGCGGTGGCTCAGGGGTTATGGCGCTCGACTGCTGACCCGAAAGACGGGGATGGGTTTGATTCCGGCCGCGGCGGTGGAATTTCTATGGAGGCGAAATTCGACAGGCCCGTGTATATGTCAGTGCACGTTAAAGAACCCCAAGCGGTCGAAATTTCCGGAGCCCTTCACTACGGCGTCCCTCATGGCCTGAGTGTCTTTGCGACGTTAAACCCCCATAAACCATAATATATTAGCGACGAAATTTTCGGCTGGTGTGCGTGGCGACCGCTTTTTCTGCTCTCGTATGCTTTACGACGAAGCCAAACTTGCATAAACCTCGATGTTAAGCACGGGCTCGGTGATCTCGTTCTCAGATAAAATATTTTCGCAAGTTTGCTCCGTCATAAGGTGCAGCAGCACAGAAAAAGCGGCCGCCACCCACGCTATAGCTAAAGATTTGTCCGGCTGTAGTACCTGACTGGTCGACCTTCTTTCACCGCGTTCCTGGTATCGCAGCACCGTATCTTGCAAAGCTGTAATCGGAGCCCGACACTCATCATCCGCGTCCTTATCTGTAGCGAGTCGCGGGCGCTTGACGCACGTATCTTATACAGAGCTGTGTGCACATGTGTGCCGAGACCCGGCGAGCGGCATGCGTACTACATATCTCTCGAGTTGACGCCATCACTTTCCCCGGAATATCGCCTTCCCTGCCTCGCTCGCACGAAGCTGTGCATGCATTCCGGAAAGCGCGGGTTGAAAGTGTAGGGGCAGGACCCGCTACGAAGGACGCTGTGCCGCTGCTAGAAGAGCGTGGTGGTGTCATTTTTGAGGACTCTGGGGTGGAAACACGAAGAGGGGAAGGGGGCGTGCAGGAAGCTAAGTCGATTGGACAACGACGCTGCTCGGGGAGGGCCTGTATACATAACGCGCGATGCGCAAGCTCCAACCGCCCGTCTTGCAGTGATGGAGTGGGCACACATTCGCTCGCGCACTTGCGCTCGGCCTCCAGCAGCACGTCGTCGTCGTCGCCTGGACGCTCGAAAAAAGTGCGGGTGAGGCGAGGGCGCGCTCGTTCCCAGCGCATCAGGGAGCGGCGACGATGCGGCCCGAGTTTGTTTGCAGGGCTGCCCATCCGCGAATACTTTATTGGCTCTTCTCCCGGCATGTATACACCGTGCGCTTGGCTGTCGCACTTTTTCGCAGCGCTGCGAGAGTAGAGGGAGGCGGCAGAGCCGCGTTGCAGAAACTCGCGAGTAAAGTGATGTTAATGGCCAACTAGACGAACGTTAGGCTTCTAACGACACGGCTTCGTAGAGTGGCCGCTGCTTGCGCGATTTCCGCATTTGTGCTCACCATTTGGAAATACGGACTGCGTTGGGAGCTGGCTGTTTGTCCTGGTAAATTTGGTGCTGCTTTCGGCGAATGCGAGCACTTAACGATGAGCTTTTCATGCCCAGCGTTTGCGAACTAACAGAACATTCAGAAAGAAGCCAAAGGCAAGCCAATGTGTTGTGCTGCGGCTGCAACGTCGTACTGCAAAAAACGACCATTAGAGTTGTCGCTTTCTCCGCTGTTGTGCGGCAGCAGATGCTTTGAATCGTGTCATCGGTCACTTCGACAGCGACGGCTGTCATCTGGAGTGGCATTCCAGCGCATCTGTGCGGTGATATGACACACTGCGTGCGGCGCAGTTTTTCCCAACAACCACAGCTGGCTTTTTTTTTTTTTTTGGTATCAGCGTAGACGCTGAGAATTCTGGTGATTCCAGCGTAGCCGAAACGTAATGTGGAGCATCATAATAAGCGTCGCTTCAGCAAGAACCCTAGCTGCACTTACCACGACTGCACTGAACGACTTGCGCTCCAGATGTGGAACATTTAAACATCGATGTAACGAAATTCTGAATCGAGAACAAAATAAAAATAAAAGAAAATGGCAGTGCACGAGGCTATTAGCAGTGAAAATTCAGCGCCGACTGTGCAGCTCTTTTTTCCCATTCATGCCACATGTCGTACTTCTTTATCGCCAATCGCAAACTCAGTGTCAAAGTTTCTTTTAGCTTGAAGTTTGTATTCATCGCCTTCGTGCTTCAGCTAGTAAATTAGGAAGTCAGTACAAAAGAAGGTTGCGTTCTTTCATTCTGTCATTCGTCATTGCAGTGCAGTGCAGCGTGAAGCGCTGTGTTCGAGCAGTTAAAATACAAAAGCGATTAAATGGATACCTGCTTCACGTCGTAATCAGAACCTTAGTATGTCTGTGTGGAGTGATGCTATGCAACAAACTTGACGTTAGCATTGAAAGGAGTCAAAGCGGATACGTATTACTCCATTGACTGCATTGTGATGATAAAACTCTCCTCTCAAGACTTATCTTTTTTTATTTGCCTTTCTTTCTTCACTCGCAGGGTTCGGGTTCGTGACCTTTGAGAACGAAGACGTCGTAGACAAAGTGTGCGAGATCCACTTCCATGAAATCAACAACAAAATGGTGAGTAGGCAATCACTTGTCGCTCGTCTTGTGCAAAGTGTGTTGCCGTCCTCTCCACGCGATCTTGCCAGAACGAAGTGGTTCGCGAATTTTCGCTACATTCGTTTCCTCTGCAACTTGCTACGAGTCGCTCATATACCGAGCTGCTTGTACAGTCGCGGTCAAAATGAGGAGCCCGTCCTCGTGTTCCGAAGCTTACCGCTGTGCATGGGGGCGCCATATGACGAAACCCTCCTGCTGTCGAGAACGGCGCGCGCATTGGGCCAGTCTCGACAGTAGAATAACTTCGCCAGGTGGCGTCTCTTTCCTATCATTAAATATACTGGAGTCACCAGTGACTGTTTAGAACAAGGATAGAATATGTCAAATATTGTAGCTCATTAGAGAATCCGTGATCTGAGTGGGATGCTCTAGTTTTAAATTTATCCTGCCTCTTAATCACATTACCTCACGGTATCGTTCTCTGTGCTTCTCTGCAGCACTCTTCGGCCATGAAATGCACAATGCCAAGCTTTTTTCTGTCGGATAAGTTTTGCCATAAGGGTCTCTTCAATTCGTCCATCCTTTTTGCTGAGCCTCAGCGAAAAAGACACCTCCACGCTTGAATAACGGCGTTAGCTCTTTAAGCCTCGTCTTCAAGACGGAGCAGGTCGTTTCAAGTATTTTTTAAACCAAACCGCATTTCAGGATTATAAATAAGTTTCTTATTTGCCAGGTTCTTTAATGGAATACTTATCTTCGATGTTTTTATACTTGCTGAGGTTCTGACATAGCGAATCTCACATCCTTTCTCTTGGCGACCAGCCTATTTCCCCTTGTGCTGTATGGTAACTTCAGGTGTTGCGGGGGGTATTCTGGGCATAAACTTGCACTTCAGCTCCTTAATTGCAGACCCAACCTGTAGATGACCGTCTGAGGTCCTCGAAATCGGCTGACAGGAAGGTCCACATCATTCGGGAATCGGCATGGCAACTCCCTGTGACTGCGTTGGTGGACATGTCGTCAGAATAGGAGCAAACAGGCCCAAGAAGGCGGTTGTAGTGCCTTCAACTCGGCTTTTCTCCCGAACATTTCACTGTGCCTATATGTGATAAGGCAGGTGAGGGCCACGTAGCTTAAAGGGGAACTGCTTAGGTTTTAGAAATCAACGAGCTTAAGAGGATCGAATGCGTGAAACCTGCCAGTAAAGCATGCGAAGTCTTTTTGGGCTTGCACTTGAAATAGTGAAGTAATCGCCAATTAAAATCCGGATGCCCTTCGAGCTTCTCCGCAGCGCACAACGCCAAGTGGGGGGTGCATGATGACGTCATCGAAGGCAGCGGTACATGTCCAACACACAAACGCCTGCTGCGAATGAAAAAAAAAACTAACGCCACCGAAGGCGAACCCTGCTGAGAATTGTTTCTGCGGCGTCTAACGAGTCAGGGCAGGGTGTGGCTGACGACAGCGGTAATTTGAAATCATACCTTCCGTGACGTCACGCAGAATTTCTCTGCACTCCTCCAATGCATTGAGGAGAAGCGCGAAATTCAATCGTCGATTACGTCACTATTTTAAATGCTAGTGCGAAAACACTTGGCATGCTTTGCCTACAACCTATATAGATTTGAATCCTTGAATATCGCGAAATTCTCAAAAAAGTGCTGCAGTTGTCCTTTAAGTGCGCACCGCCGAGCGCACAGCCGCCAACGATTCGCACGTCGTAACCGTCTTGCCTCAAAGTCAACTGCTTTCAGGCTTTTATTTGACGAACTTTGTCCGGATGGCGTGCCGTATGCTGTGCATGGAGCCAGTTCAGGCTTGAATGCATCCGTACAATCCTGTTTCACTTTGACGCTGATTCAACTGATTCACGTACAACCACGTCTCGGTGGAAGTCTAGTGAAGGAAACAGTTACGAGCTTGAAACAGAAAAGCGCGTCGGGAAGCTTTGAATATCCTGTGCCTCCTTAGCGTTTGCCACGAAATCGCAGAATCTACAGTGAATGGAATCGAAATCACCGCGCGTCGGCGGGACATTATCCAAATGGGAACGAACCAGCTCCGGGATCAGCTTATTTCCTCCGCACTGCATTGTCACTCTGGCGAGTTCAGTTCTTCGTTCTGCCTTTATTTCCCACATCCTTAATCGTTCAAAATGCGCCACTCCCCTTCTTTTCCCGGAATCGCTTTAGAGAATCTTGGGAACTGCTCTTAAAGCAGTCCTTCGCCTGAAATAAAAGAAAGTTGGCGTTTAAAATTCGCTCCACACGCAAATAGACGGCGGGCGAGACAAGCGCAGGGCGCGGCGTTGTTCGTGCCACATGACCGCTTTACGATGTCCGTGTCCCCCGGGCCCTCTACGAGCTACCATTTCGTTCGCCTTGACACTGCAGGCGATGAATTATTACTTTCATCTGGCTCTCTCTGACCCGCGCACTCAGCCCGTTTCGCTGTGTCTCTCAGAGCAGGCGTGAATTTATTTTTCTTCTGTTTATTTTTGGATGACCTGTTTGATAGGCACAGAGAAATAGAATCTTGCTCTAATTACCTGGCAGTTATGGCACCTCGCTCCAGTTAACAGTCAGTAGAGGTAACTGTCTTGTTAAGTTTCGCTCCAAGTTTGGTTTGGTTTGGTTTCTGGGGTTTAACGTCCGAAAGCGACTAAGGCTATGAGAGACGCCGTAGTGGAGGGCTCCGGAAATTTCGACAACAAAGTAAAAGGTTCCAGAATATACTGAATTTTGAAATTAACATACTTACGCTTGTATTTTATAATCAGTTCTATTTTCACCGATTCCTTCTTAATTTGGAGGGAGAGGGGATGCGGCTATAACAGCTGACGCTGCATGCAAAAACAAACCAGAAAAGGCCGCATAGATGAAACTATGTCTGTACCACTCTCCATACCGTCTCGCCGATTCTTCCTGCACCGGGAGTGACGACTGCGATTTGGTTTTCGCTTTCGCCTAATCCTCAACTCGACTGGAGTCGGCCCCTGGCTGTTCGCGCATGATTGGTTTGCTCGAATTATCAGACCGGGCCTTCCTGTCTGCCTGTTTCGGCCTCCTTCCACTCGCCTTCCCCACCTCTTCATGGCCGCCTTGCGACATCTGGCGTCGTAACTGTCTCTGAGGCAGAACGTTAAACTTTCTGTCCGGTGTGCCTTAGTTCAAGTAATGAGCAGTTTTCTGCCCACCCACTCGAATCCCGTCGACGACGCAGCCGTGTGAGTGCGCTATATGGCGAGGATATTTTCCGCGCGCTCCTTAATGATCGTGCTCTGTGACGGCTTACGCCTGGAGCGCCTTCCGCCCTCTCCTTCCGCACCCTTTCCTCTTGTCCTTTCCTCACGATGGCGTGGGAGCGGTTGCGGCGACTGGAGTGATGTTGAAATGCCTGTAATAAGCAATAGCCGAGGCGCCCACTGCTTTATTGTCGAGCTACAAAGAGAGAAAGAGAGAAGTGTGGTTTCTTTGGTAAATGAAGGAAACAGGGGATCCGCAGGATTACTAGGAAAAGAGAGAGAGAAAAGGTTTGAGCCCGCGTACAGGACGAGAGACAGATCCGGAGGAAACACACAGAAACAGACGCGACAGTGCTGCCTCACTATGACGGCATCTCAGCGGCCCGTTCATGTTTTCAGTCCGATTTGTCATCAGATATTAAAAGCATCCTGATCCTATAAGATGCGCTTGCTGAGTTATGGGCGTGTTACTTTTTCGTGGTGTTTCACATTTTGTTCCTTAATTATATGCTGTGAACAAGTTACGAGTTGAAACAATGCGAGCGTTCTTTGGCAGTGCGGCTTCATCGTAGTGCTGCAGTGTAGTTAGGAGAATGGCGACGTAAGTCTGACAACTGCCGATGTTCCTGCGTATACCACAGCTGCTCTATATATCTGAAGTACGTCTGAGGTTAAAAATGAACGGCTCGTTAGAAAAGAATTGAACATGGGAATCAAGGGCTCTGCGTGGTGCACCAATTGTGCGGTTCACTTATAGCTACGGCCTTCGTTTTCTGCATGGAAATAATCTGAAGATTGCCGAATCGCAGCAGAATAAAGCAATGAAGCCTTATCTGTTTAGCGCACACATTATATGACGCAATTTGACACGCGCAGCGAGGCCTAGCGGTAGGAAGAGAGTAAGAGAAAAAATTATTTCCATTGTCATCTCCGGCCTTTCAGACAGTTCGTCACGGACAGCCGCATTAGGAGAGGCAGTATGTTGGGTTGGAGTGAAAATATTCTCACAGCGCGTAATTGAAGTTCGTAAAATCCCGTTAGCGCTTTTGCGCCTCTTTTAGCATCTCAATGGATGCCATAAAAACTTTCTCACTGCTGGCGATTTTGTCTTGTAACAACAGTCGCCTGCGTTTAACTCCGTCACGTGGACGCTCGGCATTTGTATTCTTCTTCGAGAACAACTTCGTAGCCACCCTTGCGTGAGTTGGGGAAAGTGCGATGTTTGCCAGCCTTGTTAGCTAATTCTGTCAGTTATTTAGTGAAGAAAACAGTTATTCCATACTCTTTCCACACTTCGGCCAGATGAAAACTGCAGAGCCGCTATGTTATGCCAAACGCGTACTGTATCGTCTGCGTGTCGCATGACATACATGCGATTACTGTTGCAGACACTTAATTGTCCGCGATACCTTATTTCCTAGCCTTGAAACTCGTGCCTGCTCGGTGTGACGTCGTTCAGATCCCAAGCTATACAAATGTTCCTCTGGCATCGCGTACACAAGAACCGCCACTCCGAGAAAAAGAGGATCGGGTCAGAATAAAACAGTTTCAGCTCGACGTGGTCGTCGTCGTATGCGCATAAATTACGGCTCCCGAAGCTGCCTGCCTCCGCTTTGCTCGTTGCCGCCGCGAACGCTGCGGGCGAAACCAGCGCCTCGCTTTCCCCGCGTCTCGAATATATTCACGCCGCCGCGTCTATCCGATTCTCGCTGTTCCGCCAGCGGCAGCAGCGTTTCTGCGGTTGTACCGCGCGCCCGCGAGCGCTGCAGCGTTGTAGGCGCAGCGAGAGGGCTTCGGCGCGGTCAGAGCGACGCACGCGCGGGGGAGCGTTTGACTTATGGAAATCGCTCGAGTAATTTCCGATTTGGCCGCCGCGCTACGGCGCGCGCTCCACACGCGGGCACAAACTCTCTTCCCCCGCCCCCTTCCTCCTTTCTCTGTTCTCAAACCTCATTCGGTGTCCTACAGTAGCATACGAGCCGGATCGAAAGCGATATAATACCGCACGCGCCGTTTTAGTTATACGCTTGAAATTTGAGCATTTATACCCCGCTTTATTTGTATTTCCTTTCTTTTTGCCGACAAGCGAGTGTGGTTTCTCCCTACTTTCTTGTATCCCGCCAATGACAACTCGCTTAATCTTGCGCCCGGCTTTATATATCGATTCCTGTTTCGTCGCGAGCCGCAAGCGGCCCTGTTCGGAATCGGCGAGCGGTGAAAAGTAAATGGCGCCCGCTTGCCGCCGCCGTCTTAACCAATCGCCCGGATGTTTCCCTCCCTCCGTGCGAAGGCGGCTTGCGCGCAACAGCTCTCTTTCCCTCTTTCCACGAGGAAAAGAAAATGAATGCTTACAAATGTAACGCCACAGTTTTCACAGAAGCGAGAGACAAGGAGACATCGTGCTTCCCTGCGTCGTGTACGAGGCATTCATCGCTCCTAGACATGTCCTACATTTCTCGCAAGCTTGGTGCCACTTTAATGAGGCCGAAATCAAGCAGAGAAGGACGGGGTGATCTGAAGAGAACATTTCGGGAAAGAAACGCACGTCTTTCCCTTTTCTCCTGATACCTCTGCTGGTTTTATTTGTCACTTCTAAAGGAGCTAGGCGAGAGAGGGAATGAAAGGGGGAAGCAGCTTCTAACGTTTCATCGCCGGCTGTGCGCCTCCGACTAATATTTCAATTGGGAACTCGTAACGCAAGAGTGGGCTTTTCTCCGAAGCGCCCGGAACGCGCCGGGCTGCTCCCATATCGCTGGTTGGTTGCGTGGGTGACGGCCATTAATTATTTCCGCGCCTTGCACTCGTGCGTTGGGCGCTCCGAATAAGCACCGCTGTTCTCTGGAGAAAAGCTGTAATTCTGCCTCGCTACAAATGCGCATACACGCGCGCGTTTATTCGGGGCGCTCTCTCTCTCTCTCTCTAGTTTATTTCGTTTTTAAAGCGCTGTGCATATAGCTGTTGTTGTTGTTCGGAAATCTCGTCGCGTGCCACTGTGTGTGTGCGTGGGAGCCGCGAGCCCCTCTTCGTCCCCGCCGATATGCAAAGTGAAGTGCGCGTCGTGCTCGGCTGGGCGTCAGGTTTTTAAAAACAAGATTTCGAGCGCGAGCGGCAGCCGCGCACCGCGTTTAATGAACCTTGAAGAAACCCAGAACGTGAACGAAACGCCGTCCAGATCCTGTCGTCGCGCTCCAAGAGGAAGCGAAAAGCGAAGAGTTTCCAGACTGCTGCTTTTATTTGACACTCACACGTGCAAAAGTGCATGCCGTGATTTTGCGCCCTTTTCCTCTCCTTTTGCTGCTGTTTGTAAATATAGTGGCGGTAAATTTATGTTTCTTTCCATGAGAAAGATTTGTTTCACGCGTGGTACCGCACCGTACAGATCCGAATTTCCAGAGCAGAGTCATAGTGATGGCTCAACAGCGCAAACACACACAGACCAAGAAGGAGAGCAGACACACACAGCGCTGTGTGTGTCTGCTCTCCTTCTTGGTCTGTGTGTGTTTGCGCTGTTGAACCATCACTATGAATCTACACCAACTAGCCCAATCTGCAGTTCTGCTACAGAGCAGAGTGCTAGTGCGCTAGTGGCGAAAACAGTCGGCGTGGTTCGCGAAAAGGGCATCATGTATACTTGTGGGCGCAGTTGTCTTCAGTCTGTTCGTTCCGCAGGTACAGAGGCGTTCGTGAACGCTTGGAAATTGACAAAGGAATGTCCGGTGCGTTTCAAGAAGGCTCTTGTAAGGGGGGCTGTCCGTTTTCATATTAAACTACTGAGCAGTATTGATAACAGGGACAACGCTGAGTATGCCAGACTTGTATTGGGCGGTGTGGTGTGGCATTAGTCTGCTTATTGGACGCCCTTTTTGGGCACAGTGATTGTGTCGCTGATAGTGTGAGTTCAAGTCTATTCGTACGGCATGGTATGGCGGTTCGACAACGGCGTGGTTTAGGTGTTTTTGAGCACTGAGATTTCACAATTCAGACCGCGCGAGTTACCTCCCCGTCTGTGCATTACTTCGCGTCGCCATCTGTTAAGGGCAACTGTTTTCTTCTTTTTATCTATCTTTTCCGCCTAAATTTCAGTCCTTTCCTACGCTTACTGATTGAAGCCCCTCCGCGATATTTTTGGAGTCGCATATCGCATCGCGGATGAAGTGCTCCGTTCGCGATTTCTTCTGCGAGCTCATCGCTTCATGCACTCGAGTGCGGCAGGAAGCGCCCAAGGACTGCGCGAGCGACCGAATGATGAAAACGAGCGGACGGCTCGGCTCGTTGGAGTGCTCGCGAGCTAGTTACTACAGCTTGGCGCACGTTCGTTCGCCTGCCTGCGACAAGAGCCGAATACGAGGCAAGCTCGTAAAAGCGCCACCCAAGAACATAACGACAATAAAAAAAAGAAAGACGCGCGAAAATTGAAGCCAGCCCACAGCCTCTGAACGCTGTGCAGTGAAGCGCTCGAGGATGCGGCCGATTCAGAGCCGGTGCAACACGAGTGAGGAAAGAAGGAAGGAGACGGGGCTTCTAGCCAGAGGAGACGCGCGTGAGGGAGGAACGTCGGAAGGAGCCTGACGACGCCGCAAAACTGCCGTCAGCGTGACGATGACAGGGAGCCTGCAGTGGAGTGCGCCACGGCGCTGAACACACACACACAAGCAGGGAAGTGTCGCGGCTTCCGGAGTCTTCTCCCCTTCCCCACCCCCTCCTCCTTTCGGCGCGCGATGGAGTGCTTTGCAAATCGAAGCGGACAGATGGCCAACGCATTTATTTCCATCGCTGGCGACCGACGCCGGGCCGCCCTGACGGCGAGCGGGCGAGGCGCGACGGATTTCCTCCGCCGACGCGTAGAAGGAAGAAGGGCCGTTATCGCAAACGTAATTTACGGCTATCCCGCGGCGGCGTGGGGAGTCCTCATCCTCCTCCCGCCACCTCCGGCACAGCGGAGCAGCATCTTCGATGCGCCGCCGCCGCCGCGTCGACTTGTCGTCGTCTCGGCATCCGCGGCGATTTGGCTCGGGCTTTTGTCTCCCTCCGTTTCGAGAACGGCCTCGCGTCGTCCCAGTCCGAGGAGTGGCTCTCGTTGGTCGGGGAGCGAGCCGTCATGGAGATGCGTTCCTGCTGCTGCAGCCGCCGTTGCGAATGCGCCGATCGATGATCTTTTCATTTCGGACGCGTCGGTGCCACCCGCCGTCGTCCCTCTTCTCGTTCGGGGACGATACGGAGCTTGTCTTCTTTCTTTTTCTTGGTCTCCTGCATGTGCGTGTACCCTTAGCAAAGACCTTCTCGCAGCCCTTAGCCGCTGGTATTTCCTTCAAGGCGCTCCGGTTCTTTCTCTGTTTCTCTCTCGCTCTCTCCAGAGACTCCCACTCGTGCTGGTACTTGTAGGCCCAAAAGAAGTATATGCAGTCACTGCTGTTGCCTGTGGCATCAGCTCCGTTTTGACGCGAAACACAGTGCCGCATTCGCTGATCCGGCAACGTCGCACATTAAAACTGTTTTTATTTATTTATTTATTTATTTATTTATTTATTTATTTATTTATTTATTCATGTACCTACAATCGCCCGCAGGGACATTACAGTAGGGGGGTGTACCACAGTATTCTTCATACATTAGCGCCGAGGAAACAAATAGATAAATAAGCAAAAACAATAATGGAGGAACTTGAAACAAGTAATTTGCTATATATTTGTGCCACGGTATATTCCTTTTGTTTTCTTTATATTTGTATTTCTTTAGTTTGGACATTAAGCGCTGTTGCGTGATCGTTCCGCGTTGAAACCAGCGCTCGAAGGATGCTTGATGCTTGAAGTATGATACGTAGTACACCTTTTTGTCAAAAATGCACAGGCCATTATAAGCTTGCTACTTGGCCAAGTAGTAGAGCTCTGCTGGTAGCACCATCGAAATTCCTCAGCTCCGGAGAACTAAAGATTATGTACTTACCCTCAACTTTGAGATATGAGGAGGGCTGGCGAAATAAAAACGCCCCACGCTGCATGGCCCAGTGATGAACTTGGTATAAACGTCATTCGTAAGTGCTTCCGGCCTTTTCTTAACGGGGAATTGAGCTAGTGGGTCTGTACAGCTCTTTCCAGCGCACCATCCTCATTCGAGGACTCCGCATCATTGGGCTGTGAAGTAATTTAGGAGGCTTCTGGCGCTATTAGAAAAAAAAATAAATTGGTGTGTTGCAGTGAAGTTTTAACGAATTTTGATGTGCCAAACAACTCTCTCGGCTACGACAGCGGCCTCCGAATCAGTTACGAAAAGCTGAGCTTCTAAATCAGTCTTAATACAAATATAAATTGCTCATAAATCCCAGCACATAGGTGTTTTCGCAGGTAGCTTCTCTCGAGACGTGGCCGTCGCAGCATGAATCGAACCCATGAATTCGTTCTCTGCGGCGCCTGACGTTATCGCAACTGAACCACCGTGGCGGATGTGCGTCTCACGTCTTATCGCCAGCACGAAAGTGGGCCTTCCTTAATGATCTCTAACAAAACGAAAAGTTTTGGGACAAGCGCCTGAAAAATGCTTGGCCACTGCCTACGCGGTAACCTTAAGTCGGGGTACCTATCACGTCAAGGTTAAGCCTGTAAAGCTCGCAGAGCTGTACAGGTCTCCAATTTGTTCATAAATATCGCGGCAGCATCGGCCAGACTGCCAGCCAGCGTCCCATGCAAGACTGCAGTGGCGTACCGGACGGCAGTTTGCGCATGCGCACAGATCGATCGCCAGTTGCAGCTCGTTTGCTTGGCTATTCTGCTGACGTGACACCTCTCCAACTGCTCGTCTGTTCGTAACCGCAAACTATCCTGAGTTCGGCTCTATCGGGATCGTTGTGAAAAATTGGAGAGCTGTACCTATTTCAGAAGAATCTTGCAGGCATTGAAAAAAATCCCCTCAGTTTGCACTTGTCAGTCAAGGGCTCGGTGCCAGAGATCACACTACAACCGCAGTCGTCTCTGCGCGCGCTGCATCTTCTCAGGCACTTCTGATCAGGCATGGAAATCAAAGGCGCAGTTGAATCGCACTTCTCTCTCTCTCACGCACCCGCAAGCTGTTTTCTGTTCCCCCCTTTCCCTCCCGGCCGCCGATTCGCGTCGTTCTCCGTTTCCGCCCCATTTCCCCGAGGCACCCATTGAGGCGAACAGCTTGCGGAAAACGTTTCCAACTCGGGAGGAGAACGTTCGGAGCAAGAAGCCCAGAAAAACGGCCCCGTTCCGAGCCAAGGAGTCGCTGCAGGGTGCTTTAGCGCAGCAGACCCAAACTCCGCGCCGCGAGCGCGCGCGGCTGCTGCTGTTGCCTCTGCCGCCGCCTCCAAGGAAATTAAAAGAACGTATCGCTGCCTAAACTAACAGGCCTTGCTGCCTGCAAGAGAGACACGCCGCCCCCCCCCCCCCCCCCTCCCCTCCCCCCAAAAAAAGTAAGTAAGTAAAAGTGTGCACGGAAGTAAAGAGCGATAAAGAAAGTGCGTACGCGCTCGCACACACATACACCCCGTGAGCGCGTACGTAAGTGTGCGCCGCGCGCGAATGCTCGACCGAGCGTATTCGAAAGTTCCGTCGTCGAAGCACGTCGTTGAGCTTAATGGTGGAGCCCGATGTGGCGCGCGCGCCCACTGTACGCACCAAACGAGAAGGCTCTTTCCTTCTTTCTTTCCTCTTACTGCTTTTTTTTGTCTTCTAATTTACCTTCCTTTCCTTCTCTGTTTCTTCCCGTATCTCTCTCTCGCCCGCTCCGTTATCGTTATTTCACGAATCCCCGCTCCTCCACCGCTGGTGCTTCTCCACGTATCTCCTCCGCTCTTCTAGATTCAGTTACGACTTGGCTTTCTTATCTTCCCTTGCGCTCGTGGCGGGCGGTTTTTATTATGAGGACTGAGAAGAAACGTGTGCCAGATTCGCGCGGGCTGGGGCAGTTTTCGTTCTCTGTTAAATTGAAGGGCCCTTCCCGTATAACGTTGCTCGCGAAAGAGAGAAACGGGAAAGGAGGAAAAAAAACTTTCTTTTTTCTCCTGTGTGCCATCGGATGTATTGCTTCGCGGTGATTGCTCTGTTTTTTTTGTTTTTTTTTTTTTTACGAAAACGCAGCTACTCGACGCTTCGCCGAAATTGCGAATGCAGCAGACTGCACGTGACGCCCATTGAGCTTGTTCAGCTTCAAGCTTGCCTGGCATGCAGGTGCGCATTGTGCGGCATGGTTGCTGAACGGTTCCGTACAGACGCGAATAGAAGCGATCGGAGCGCGCAGTGGGCTTTGCGTAATGAAATCCATTGCGTAATGAAATTTGAGAGGCATTGATTTCGTACAAACAGGTTAGAGTTGAGAGACTTTTATCATAGCGCGTACCGTTGCCGCTACCGCTTACTTCGTACTGTGCCCCGCCAGTGCGCTTGCTCAGATCGCCCTGAGGTAGCCATGGCGCCAGGTGCCGGCCAGCTGCCACGTCGGGACCAATCAGCGCGTGCCCAGTTGCGGCGCGCGGTAAGCGACAGCGATAGCGGTTGTGGTGCGCGCTATTCTAAAGGTCTGTAAAGATAGCCTGGTTAAAACCAACAAGAGGAAGTGGGCTTTTGCGGACCACAGATAAGTGATGGTCTTTTAGAGTAACAGTGTTATTACGAAGGTTAGGTATGGACGTAGTTAGAGGCTTCAGAATCAGGTTGGAAGGCCCGATTAGGACATTAGCCATCGAATGCAGTGGCCGTGGCTGGCGTAGTTACTGATTCCTTTTCTCGTGCAGTCGACATGAAAAGATGAGATAAGTGACTGTGCACGTCGGAAAGTTATCGATGGTGCCGTTCTGTTAGAGCACTCAGTGCTTCTTGATTTCTGCCAGTATAGGCTCGAAGGCAGTTATAACGGAGCAGCGTGCTCTACTTACTTCTTGTCGCAACCGTATGCAGGAGACGTTCAGAATGTCAAGTCCTTAAATTGAGGGGTTTGGATCCACCGACGCGCCTTCCAGTCCGCAAATGCGTGTCGCTGAATGATCACCAGCGATCAGTTGCAACTTCTTCATGATTCAGTGTATCGTGATTTGAGCTATGCTGAGGAGTTACTCTGAATACCTCAAGGCAGCGTGCTGCTAGCCTCTGCAAACCACAATAGACGCATAACATGTGGACACGGGCTGGGCATCGTTTGAGCTATTCATTAGAGAAATTTAAAGGAAAGAAAAACAAAATACCTACCAAAAATTGTAAATAGTTAAATTTGCACTGAAGGTGCATAGAGGACAACTCAGTCCAGTTGTTGTTCTGAGTAAAAAATTCTTCTCTGGCTCTTCTTCTTTAGTAAAAAAATTCGTTGGCTCTTTCCGGCTATGTTGAAATTTTCTTGGCAGCAGAAGACGAATTTATCGTCAAAGAAATTGGGTTTAAAAATCCGGCCGCCAGCTGATTCAAACTAGTGACGTTCTTACCGAATGGGACGGGTTGCCACCGTTTTTAGGTGGGCGCTGGTGTAGCGTAGCCTCCGGGATCCGCGCAAAGAAATCGGTGTCGACGCACACATTTGACTTGGGTAATCGTCCGGTGACGGCGGCACCTGTATCTCGTTCTTTGGCCTTTACAAGCTTAAAGCAGCTCCGTTTCCGGTGACAGTGGTCTCTTTGCCATAAGAACGCGGCTGCCCTGCCGATACAGTCAACTTTTGTTGGCTGTAATTTGAAGTTGGCCTATATCTTTAAAATACCGCATTCTAACGCTAAGACGTTGCTTTCACTGAAAACGGAGGTTTCATAAGTTTGAAACGGCAAAACAAATTCATTAAATTCAGTGGTCGCTCTAATCGGCCGATTTCGCAATAAAATGGGGTGCGTCGTCAGTTTTTCGGGCCCGGATCGCATAGGCTAGACTACGACCCCACTCGATTCACAACGATAGTCACGGAGTCGTTTTTGGTGTAGACGTCATTAATTGCAATCGACTGGCGGAAAACTTTTTGTTAATTTCAATATTCTCAGCAATAATTATGCGTCTTTTCCTGCCGGACAAATATCATCATACCTGTAACGAGCCATAGTATCATTTTTTTACTAAGAACAAGGGTTTGCTGGAATTTTCTTTGGTGTTCATTTAATGGATGCGTAATGTTGCTGTATATTAATGCTATGTATCTCCCGGCGTGTATCTTAAGGAAGAAGAAGTAAAGTAGAGAAACTCTTATTAAATAATTGGGGCTTTGTGAGAGACCCTCTTTGCAGAGCCTTTGTCGGGGTACCGCTTTCGGCTTGGCACTGTAGCTGCAAAAGTTAAAATAAATAAATAAATAAATAAATAAATAAATAAATAAATAAATAAATAAATAAATAAATAAATAAATAAATAAATAAATAAATAAATAAATAAATAAATAAATAAATAAATAAATATTTGAATCAATATTAGTTGGCTTGCAAAGAAGAATCATTGAAGCTTGCGCCAAATTATTATGCAGTGCTCTTGGACGTATTCGTTGCGTAATTCAGTTTCAGGAGGAACGTGTTTAGGAGCGTTGCCAGGAAGGCGTTGCTAGAAAGAGGTGCTGCACTGACCCGCACCACGTAGCGTCTGAGGATCTCGGCGTATGACTGAAGCGTTCACTTTGATTGCGTGATTGCCTTTAGACGCCATTGTAGCGAGACAGGCGCCTGCAACGTTGGCCAGTAAAGCAACGATGTCCACGGGCAGCGGTGGAACCGTTGGTTCACATTTTTTTTTTATTATTCGTCACGTTGCTCAGCTCATTTCCCAACTTAATGGCTGTCATCATGGCACGAAAGAGTACACGGCAGTGTCTCTGTAACCTAGCACAGTTCACGGCAACGGCAGAAGATTGCTACCGAACCGAACACGCAGCTGTGAGAATCTCAAATAGAACTTCCCGGCGCTGCCTATATAGCTTCGCCGCCGCCACCGTGCACCCGATACAAAAGCCTGAAAGGATTGGGCAGGGAACCGGAAGGAAATGGTGAGTCGTCGAGAAGAGAGATAAGATAGAAGCGAATTAAGGGGAGAGAATGTCGAAAAATTGAACGGAATCCTTGTAGCAGGAGGAAAGAGATCGTGTGTCTTTTTCGTGGCGCACTGTACGGTTCATCAGCTACACCGGCCGGAAAATTGGTTTATTGATTCTTGCTCCGCGCGCGCCAGCCTCGCGAGTCCTCGGAGAGCGCGCGCGCGCTCGGCGCACGGAGCAGAACGATATCAAAATTTGCGCGACTAAATGTAGCACGAGAGCAAGCTTCTTCAGAGGGGGCGAGGAGGGGAGCAGTGCTGAAGTGGAAGAAATAAATAAATAAAAAAGAAGAAGCAACGCATCCAGCGCGAAAGGCTTCGACGAGACCATCAAGAGCTGTTCTTCCCAACATCGTGACGGAACGAAGTGCAACGGCGGGAATGAGCCCAGGCGGATACGTAGCAAAAGGAAAGGCGCAGCAGGAGCCATGGGTTAGTGCGACGCGTGCACGATCTCATTCACGAGGCAACGGCGGCGGCCGTGGGCGGGTCTTGATTTTTCAGTGCCGTTCAAATGGCTTCCAGTGCGTTCCTCGACTGTGCTCGGCAGCGCGCGCAGCGGCGAAATACTCCCCGATACACGAGGTGAGGAAACATGTGAAGAAAGAAGCAGCGATGCAGTTGGAGTCTGTTCGAGGAAGGGGGGCTTCGTGAAATGAGATGGCGCACTCGCGCTCTCTCGAAGCCCGCGAGGACGGAGAGGAGAAAGAGAGGGCGGCGAGGTACGCGCGCTTTCCGCTCTGCGGCGCGGCTGCACGCACGCTCAGAGAGCGAGTTACTGATGACGTACCGAATGGAATTGAACTTCAAGGGATTACTTACGACGCCCTCGTAGCCTTGCTGCGTGGATGTAGAAAATTAGTATGTGCGCGTGCGTGCGTTCGTGAGCCCCGTCTTTCCTTCTTTCCTTCTCTCCTTACGGCCGTGTGCGAACGAAAAGGTGGAGGATGCGAGGCGGTCTCTTTGAATCAGGGAAGAATATTTATTCTTGTAGTTCGATTATCGCTCAGGCTTCGGTGTTCGCTGTTTTTGTAGTCGCTTTTTTTTTTTTTGTCGCCGTTGCGTCAACCATGCGCACTGTGTGGCAATAAAATGGAGGCGTGCATTTGCACCGAAAAAAGAGAAGGAGGAGCGTGCATGGAGGGCAACTGACATTCAGAACAGCTGACACTCCTTGCAGCAGTATAAAGAAAAGAACATTGGTAAAGTTTGCCTTGCGCGAGGTTACTTTCTCAGTTTTCTTGGAAGTGTTCCTCCTTTCATTCGTTCTACAGTGGCCACAGTGTAGACAGAAGGAAAAAAAAAATAATTCTAAGAATGTCTTCAATCTTGTTCTTTAGTTGTCGTATGCGAGATAGTCATGATTCTGGCTTAGCGTCTTCCTCTTATTTCGTTACAAGTGACGTCGGCTTACGGGCGGATGATTCGACCTCAGTCGTTACAGGTCATGTTGGCTTGCAAAATGTTTTACGGAACTGCGCAGAAAATGACACGGACACAGAAAAGAACACGACGACAAGAGCGCTGTGTCGTTGCGCTGCTGCGTTAAAGACGAATTTCCAACATGCCCGCTCCTCCGTCTTAGCGGACTTGCAAAGCGATCATTGGACCTCAGAATGCTTGTCAGTGGCGGGTTGCTATTCGCTGCCCCGAAGCCACAACTATGCTAATTATTAATACTAATTTGGCTTTCATGCTTTTGAATGTCTTGTCTTGACATTGGCGCATTCCATGAGGCTTGTGCCGTATTGAGCAGATAACGTGTTTGTTTGAAGCGACATACGAAGCTGGTTTGAATGTTTGCATTCTTATCAACTGTGATATTTTCTTTGTATGGCGTTCTACTTAACTTAAACTCAAACTGTTTGGTTACAACTCCAGAACCGTGTGGATTTGAGCTACAGAGTCATTTTATCCGAAAGGAGCCACACGTCTTCGAAGACAGGTTATGCAGCTTTCTAAAATTGTTGCCGCGGACGAAAAGTTAATCGCAGTCGACGATTCGTATCCTTTACCTCGCCATGGAGGGAGTTAATAAATAAATAAATAAATAAATAAATAAATAAATAAATAAATAAATAAATAAATAAATAAATAAATAAATAAATAAATAATTGTTTGCCTGTTTATTTAAATTCGGCTATCACGGTGTCAATCAAATATTGGCACCGAAAGAGTTCGACGACGCCTTTCTTTACAACACGTCGATGTCTTGGCGCTACGCAACAGTCTTTACACCATGTCCTGTAACCTACGACCATACTGGGTCGGTCGAACGCAGTCGGATCTGCCCTCGATGATTACTTTGGTGTTTTTACTCTAAGCCAAGGCTTCGCACGCTTGATAGATTTTTTTTTTTTTTGGGGGGGGGGGGGTGAGGGGGGGTGTCAGCGTGTTGGTGGGCAACCTACAGGGAGAGAATGGGGAGGTGACTATAGTGGGTGGTGCTTCTTAAGGGCAGCTGGCTTTCCAACTGCTTTTTTGAATTCGATTTCACCGCCGCCTTTTCATTCTCCTACTGCGTGGGCTTCTAGTGCGTACAGGCTTAAGGTAGGGTAGGTGTGTGGGTGGTCGATGGCGCCTCTGGAGGGTGAGGATGGTCGGGGGTTGTGTCCGGTGGGGAGCTGGATCGAGAGTGGCGGCGGTTGGTCAAGCAGCCCTCTTTCAGGAAGGCGAAGTCGCTAGTGGAGGCTTTGCTTTCCGAGGCTACAGTCAGACTCCGACATTTGCGCATTGTGACACAAGTCATTGAGTTTTTTCAAGACTGCCTATGATGGTGCTCTCGTGTGACTGGCAAGTTTACCCGAAACCGGCTACGTGGTTTCGCAGTCTCTTTTAAATGTAAAGCACTTAGGTCAGCTTGAATGAAGTCCGCCGGTTTCTCTGAATTGTTCTTAATTGGTGAGTTCTACACGTTTAGCGCACTCTCTTCCACCGGAGCGCATGCCATCGCAGTCGAGCTCACGCTGGCATTAAATATATCCAAAAAATCTCTGCTCACCCGTCACGGCCCTCTCGCGGTTATTGCAAATTCACCTTGGTCTTTGTCCTTCGCTTTTATTTTGCGTTGCCTCTTCAATTTCTCATCGTTTGCTTGATTCCTTTTAGTTTCGCAGGCCCAGCTCGTTGTGTCGATATCTCCCGGTATGACTGGAACTTCTCGTCGCATTACAAAGCCCAGCCCCCCTATGACGTCAAAACCCGGTTCTAAAACGCTGTCCCGAGGTGTCGGAGCGTTGGTAGCGCAGTAAGGAATGGGGGCGCGGCGTGCTTACGCACAAAAACTAAAAAAAAAGAGCAATAAAATTAAAGGAGAAAGAGAACGGGATACAAAATTGCAGCTTGCCCTGATTTGAAGTGAGGCGCAGCAAGCTATCAAGGGACGCAAAGGGAAGGTCCAGACGACCCGAAACCCAATGAAAACATAAACGCGGCAACGGCAAAGAAAAAGAGAAGTGAAAGCGCCGGTATAGAGAGAGTTCAATTTAGGAAAGCCCCGATTGGCGAAGGGAGCTTGCTGATGATCGAGCTTGCCATTTGAAAAATGAACACTAATGGCTGTGTGGCCGTCGGGCACGGAAGAATTAAGAACCAAAGGTTTTTGAAAAGAAAAAGTGAGTTAGCAGAGGAGACATAATGGAGAGGTTTGATTAAAGAAATAGAAAAAAAAAAGAGGAACTCTTAAAGGGGAACTTCGCTTTGTGCCCGTGCGAAGCCGAACGGACATTAACGTCGCCTGCCCGCCCAACAAAGGGCTTCTCGCATTGCTTCTGCTATGCCGCGAACACTGGTGGGTGGGTGCTCTTGGCGAGTAGTTATTAGTTTGGAAAATGACCAAAACGAGGCGCTGCCGCTCGGCTGGAGTGGTTTTCACTGCTTCCCGGAAAGTTCGGCCGGCGATATGGCATCGGAAAAAAAATAAGGGAAGAAAAAAAAAAAAGAGATGAGTTCTCGGGCACATGGTTGTCGACTGTCAACTTTGCCGGGGAGTGAAGAAAAGAAAGTTAACGCCTGCAAGCTGTATCTGATGCCGTCCTAAATGGCATGTTGTTTCCAAACTACGTCGATTACGTTGATGGCGTCCCTTGTGCGTCTCTTCGAAGGTAACCCTGTCGCCGCTGCAAGCCTTTGGTCAGAAAAGATCATGTCCTTTTTCGTGCTCCGTTGCGAACAGCATCACGCCTGAAATGTCGCTGAACATTCGCACCTTCGGATTGCATAGCCAACGAAAGTGTTCTGAACGGTGAAGACGAAGTATCTGACATAATTTGTGTTAACACAACAGATGTAAGTTAGCGCGGGCGAGTGTATTAAACAGTTCAAAATTTTTTCGAAAGCGCCCTCACACAGTGCTACCACGTCTACGCGTCTACGTAGAAGACTGCAAGCGTGCTCTGAAAATTGAGGCGTCTCTGCGCTCTCTAGTGTTTCGAGAGAAAACACCCACGTCTTCCGCCCTTAACGAAAACACACGCTCATCTTTAACCACCCCTCGAGCGGCCCCAAGTTCGTGCTCTTCTTCGCTGGCTGGTACGGTCGTTTCAGAGGTATAACCCGGGAAAGAACCCGACTTGCGTAAACATGGCGCGGCGAGCGCCCGCATAAGCACGCCGAGTCCCTGCAGCGGCTCTCTCCTCCTTGTTGGCCCTCCTATTAAAGATCCTTTATGCGCGCGGAGCGTCCCGTCCTCTCGCCTGCCTTCCTTCCTTTCTTCCCGTCGTTGTTCCCCTTCGAGCACCGGATTCCTTCTCCCGCGCTCCCCGAACCAGGCTCGGCCTCTGAGAGCAGCCGGGAGGGCGCATCATCCGCTTCGCAACTCCTTCGCGCGCGCCGCCACTTATGAGACACTCTCCGGGCGAGCTCGCCTCTCTCGACACATTTGCAAGTCGTTTCTCTCGATAGCCCATTAGGTCGAGCGCGCGCTCCCGTTCTCCGTGGCCCGTTCTCCTCCTCTCCGGGTCCCCGGCCGTGTGTGCGCTCGCGCGCGGGCTGCCTTTTCAGTCGCCCGTCGCGGCCTTGGGGCGTCGCACTCCTTTAATAGGCCGAAGAGGTCGTCGGGCACCCCCGGCCTGATGCTGCTGCTGCTGCTGCTTCGCAGAGTCTGCGCGATGCTGCTGCGCTGCACTTTAGTTCTTGGATCTCGGAGTGGCAAGTCGTGCGTCTAAATGACTGCACTTTAGTCCTGGGAGGCTTTGTCACTTGCATCCGTTCTGTGGAATCCGGCGCCCGGGCAGCGAGCATACGGCTGAGAGGTGGTGGTGATAGAAAACATTTATGTACAGGTATAATGCAGGAGGTTATGCATGAGCTGACCCAGAGGGGGCCAGCCCTTACAAGAACTAGGTGGAGGTCCCTAGTTCGGGACCCCAGTGGCATCGGCCGCCGCCCAGGCTCGCGCGACCAAGGCCCGTTGGGCCTGCAGGTCAGAGCAGCCGAGCAGGGTCGCCTCCCAGTCCTCCCGGGTTGGGTTGGGGTGAGGGGGGATAGCAGGGTTGGAGGGGCAGGCCCACACCATGTGGTAGATGTCCGAAGACTTCTCCGCACAGTGCGGACAGCTGCCCGAGAAAGAAGGGTCGAAGTGTTTCAGAGCTGCCGGGCACAGCAAAGTATTAGTATACAGGCGGAGCAGAAGCCGCTCCTCCGCCTTTGAGAGACCTTTACACGGGCGGGGATAAAGACCATGGCCAGATTGATAGAGTGAAACGATGTCTTTGAAGGTGCAAGCTGGAATAAATTCGTGTTCCTGATCGTCAGGGTCGGAGGGGAATGTCCGGTGAGAGAGCGCGCGGGCGGCGGCGTCAGCTGCCTCATTTCCCTCAAGGCCCATGTGAGCGGGAGCGGGTCACCGCGGGTCACCGGTGTAGACGCTGTTTTGAAGAATGCGGTAGGCTAGATACGGTACCCAGCCCTGCTCGACGTTCCGACATGCCCCTCGCGAGTCGGAAATAATTGTTGTTGAATTGGAATCAGATGCAGCCAACGCAATGGTGACCTCCTCCGCGTGTGGTATGTCACGGGCTCGGAAAGTAAGGCCGTTCACTGTTTTGGATTGGTGGACGACTGCGGCCTTGCTACCACTCTGGTCACTTATGTGTCTAATGAGTGGACTACTTTACGTTACGTCTTCTCATAAAGGTTTGCGCGTTCATGTTTTGTTATCTAAGTTACAACTATAAATAAGATTGTCGTAATATTATGATAACATTAGCAAAGCCCTTTCCTATGTTACTTGAGAGGCAGTCTGCGTGTTTCTGGGGACATAGTGTTGATAACGCATAATTTCATTTCGTTTAGCTTGTCTTTTCTTGTTCTAAATAAGTGCAAAGAAGTTCGCTATGGAAAAGTAATGCAAAATATTTTATTAGAATTCACAATGAAAGCTGTCGTGCTAGCCGGCCCTTATGTACAGAGGGAGCGACGATTTCCTGCAGTCACTGTCGGTAACGGAGCTTTCAAACAACGTTGCGCTCCAACATATCCGCCTTGTGACGCTAACAAACATGTGCCAAAAAAATGTTGCGTACTGGCCAGAAAATAGCCACTGGGAACACAGGGATCATTTTCGCTGAAAGCTTCTCATCGCTTCGCAAGTCGCGCATTTCAAGAGTAAAAGAGAGAAATTATCGCTTCTGTGATTTGCAAAAGTAAGATTGTCACTCCTTAGCTAAATTGCATATTTAGAAACCCTATAAAAGGCCGAATAAAGAAAGAGGGCGGGAAAGAAACTTGGAAGATAGCATATAATAAAGAAAAGAAAGAAAAAAGTGCTACTGACCGAGCCGTCGGCGCTAACGGTCCCAAACTATGCAGCGCGACACCAGAAAAGCGCGCGCACCATGTCAGCGTGCCGGAACGCATTTTCGTCGATCGTGTTCGGCAACGCGCTTTCAAACAGCTCCCCTTGTCCGCGTTCTACGCCCAACAACCCTTTGGCTCCTCGCCTTTCGTTGGTTCCGCCTTCTCTCGGCCGGACGTGCGGTAATCAACTTCCGGCTGGAAAGAGAGAAGCAGCAAGAAGACGACTGAGAGAGGGGACGAGGAGGCCCTCTTTACAGCCCGGGCGCCAGCAGCAAAGCAGCTCCGACGAGCGAGCAAGCGCCTCGCAACAGCTTTAACGAGCTGTGCTACTGGCACAAACTACGCGTCCCGCGCCGCCTTCCCTCGTCGCTTGATGCGGCGTAAACAGTTTAGAGGAAGCGCGAGCCGTGCCTTCTCTCCCTCTGGCGGGCGAACTCGCGCGTCCTCGCGGCAGCAGCAGCAGCGCGCAGCGAGGCGCGTTTTAGCGCTGCGCTTGTCCCTCCAGCCTGGAAGTCCACTCCGTTGCAACACCACTCCGTCCGGCGGCGGAAGCGCGGCGCATTCGCCAGTCGTGCGTTAAATGGGGGCGCCCGCTTTTTTGCTAATCGGCTATCAATTTGCATTTATGCTGTCGACGCCCGAGCGTCTTCGTTAATGCTCTCGTCGACTGCCACTCGGCTTCTAAACACCGCCCTCCCCGCCACCGCTCCACGCGGATCCTAGTTTTTGCTTCTGGCCCTCTCATTTCTTTTTTCTCTAATCCGGTGCCAGACGGCGCCAGTTCGCGTATCCTGATGACCTTCTGCGCGGTGCGTGCGCTTTGAGAAGTCAGTGTACGTGTGTACAGTGTGGCCTAGGGGGTGCGAGTGAGAGGGCATCCGTTTAGTGTTCGGTGAGCGATTGTACGCTTAAACTTCGTTATTACCCAAATGGCCTGTAACGAAGTTACAGATGTATGGAAGAAAGCTCAGTTCCCTTTGAAACCGAGAGTGATCTGATTCCTCGCGGATGTAAGGGAGCAATTTCCGAAACTGTTTAACGCCGATATAAATATGTCTATCGCTACACAACTTCAGACGTTCGTGTTCCACCAACCATCCGTTCACCTCTGCTATCGAGTTTGCCCAATTAAGGATAACTTCTGTGTTTAAAATCTTGTGTTCCCTCTTATGCTGGCGGATAGTGTGTGGGTGAATGTTGCACCACGAAGGACGCAGGGAGCGAGCAGTTGGGCTGGGGCGATAAAAGACATGCGAGGGCGCCCGGACAAGCGCCGCGGTATTCATAGAAATGCTAGTTGCTTTTGAAGTTCATTTCTTTCACACCTTTATAACTTACATCGCCACGATTCCACAGCCCATGTACGTCTTAGCTTCTAGGTCTTGGATACGCCGCACCTATCTCCTACGGAGAAATGTGATGTGAAGGAGGCGTGCCGGAACGGGTTATGTTTCAAGCGTCCACTTCATACTCTCTTTATATGCACTTTGCCGGATTGCATATTATTGTCTTTAATGTAATTGTGGTCATCTATAAAGTCTGAAAATTTTTCTCGATTTTTCCCTCTCCTCGTAGATACTTTCTTTTTTTTTTTCCTTTTGGTGCACACAGGACAAAAAACAGGCGGTTTTCTCACCTTTCTTGGTGAATTTACGCCAGTCATTCGGGCAGAGCCATTGTGACTGCGCTCCAGTGACTTCACAGCTATCTAGATACACACGTGTCTTTGATGCAGCGCCTGCTTACAGCTCAACCAAATTACATGCATCAGGTTTGCCGATTCCTTGCCGCTTTCTGGACACGGAACCATTTCCAATACAGAACGTCTTTCTGCCTACAGTTTTTTCTGCCACTGTTTCACCGCATGTGTGAACTGCCCAGCTGCCGGCTTTTGCATAGATCCTGCCCATTAAAAGGCACGCCTCTGCATGTAAAGTGGTCAGGCGAGGACAATGCGAGTTCAGATGACATCAGAAATAATATTGGTTGCCTTATTATATGTCTCATCGGACAGGCACAGGTACTAGTGGGACACTTTCATTATCAGTAACCCTTAAATCATAAGACAATGTAAATAAATGTCTGAGAATTCTGTAAACATTTACTTTCTTTGTTTTGGTGTTTTGGATCACTGGTCATATTTAGGCACTCCATTTTACTCTTAGCTATTTTTGTGTGCAGCGTTCCTATACTGTACTCACCTTAACCGCGTGCTGCGAGTTATATTTTATCTCTTGTGTTTATCTTGTACATCACTGTTGCTTTCATTTATTTCTTTTGCCGTAATTATACAAGCTTCTCTTTTTTAGCACGTTTTTTCTTTCTTGCCTTGTTTTCATCAGTTGTATCTGCCCCTCTCATTTATAACGCCCGCTGTGCCGGTGGGGCGTCTTCAGTGAAAAAATAATAAGTAAGAACATCTCATTTCTGTCGTGCAGGTTGAATGCAAGAAGGCGCAGCCGAAAGAAGTCATGATGCCCAACAACGTGGCACGGGGAAGAGGTGCCGGTGAGTGCGGACACGCCTCCCTTTCAACCCTTCATTCACCCCGTTGATCCCCATTGAGAGTGATACCTTCTCCTCTTCAACCGTTCACCTTCTTTCTCTCTACATCAGTATTCAAATGCACGTCAAGTTCGTGCCGCGACGCTCTTACATTACACGAAAAGTTCTTACACTCCAGGATAGGATTTCTGTATTTTTCTCTCGATTCAAGAGCTTGTTCGCCGATGAACTCGAAATTGCTTTTGTTCTCTGAACTGCTAAGTATTGTGCCCAAGATGTCATGCTTTATTTGGTGAAAGCATTATCAGTAGGCATGTGTCGTCACCTTATCTTTTTCGCAGTGTCGTGATTACTAAATACTTTTAGAGGAGAAAATGTTGGCTCGTGAAAAATTTTTTGCCCGTGATAAGATAACCCTGAGAGCTGAGGTCCTAGTCGATGACTAAACTGCGACGTCCATGCACTTGTTTGGCACGGTTATGGTAGTTTACAAAAAATATTACGCTCTTCTGACGCACCAAAGTAGAAAAATTTTTCACTAACCTGTAAGTTTAGAGTCGTTCATCCAGCTTTTAAACAAACAAAGGAGAGCGCCGAGCTTTTTCATCGCGCTTGTAGCTGGAAACAAAATTGCTAAGCTGACAGCTTATCGCATTGTTGTTGCGAAAGGAACACTACTGGAGCCCGGCTCGGCTCGTCGCGTATGCTCGTGGCGATGCGGCTACCAAACCACCTTGAGTTGCCGTTGCCTAGCAACCGCTTCAGCTGCGCTCCAACGGATGGCGCCGCGCCGCTGCTGCCTGTCGCCTGCACACTCATACGGCACCACCCTCGCACAGGCGCTGGGTTTCACAGCTCATGGCGGCGTCGTGCCGGCCAGAAGCCGGCACGAGCTAAACCAAACGCTTACCCACAAGCTAACACCACA
Organism: Amblyomma mixtum; assembly: GCF_055824585.1. Classification (NCBI taxonomy): domain Eukaryota; kingdom Metazoa; phylum Arthropoda; class Arachnida; order Ixodida; family Ixodidae; genus Amblyomma; species Amblyomma mixtum. The sequence goes on along the minus strand of NC_143013.1, from coordinate 313,513,976 downwards.
AGCGTTTAGGCGAAATCGGCACGTACGATCTTGTGCCGTTGCCTAGCAACCCGAGTTTACACGAGTTACTCGCGTAAGCTCGGGCAGTAATTCGGGTATGCTCGGGTAAGTTCGGACGAGTGTCGTGCCATCTGCTCGAGAGGTTGCTCGGGAAGAACACCATGGGTCGCAAAATCCCGACGTGTGGCTGTGATAGAAACAGCCACCTGCCAGTGCAGTGGCGCATCGCTTAACCGCTGCGCCACTGCGCCGGTAGTGGTATATGAGGACTGGCCGCCATCTATGAATCTTAAATAGGAATTACCAATTCAGCATAAATGGGCATTAAGCTACTAAAGATATCATGCCACACCACTAAGGCGGAGTTTAAGTGCCCCCTCCAATTGAAGAATGAACACCTGCTTTCGCAGGTCTACTCGGTTTAACTACGTTAAGCCCCTGTCATTTTTTTTCTCGCCGATGCCGAGCATACTACGCGGGAAGAGCTTCTGTTTAACATGATGTGAAGATCGTGACATCCTCATTTGCCGAAAGTCTTCTCGTAATACAGCAATGGCCGGTTTTTTAGGTTTATCGAGGTAGCCTTAATCCTGTGGTTGTTTTCCATGTCTTCTTCTCAGGATTAGAGAATACCTGCTCAAGTGTGAGGGCCACAGGCCTACCATCTCTAATTTAATGAATGAACTTAGGGAAGGTGGTAAGGACAGCGCGAAGAATTGAAAGGCGAGGAGCATGGGTGTCATTTTTTTATTTTTCTGACAACGTAATGCAAAAATTTGCGGCACATCTGCAAAACTCTCATAGCGTGGCTTGTCTTCCCCTGGAGTTACAATGTGTACTGTCAAGCGCCTTTTCTCTACACAATCTCAAGAACGAACAAAGGAAAACGAGTGGACGAGGAGGGAAGCAGTGTTTGCAAAACAAATAAAAGTGGAAACAACGGAAAGGATTGCAGAAGAGCTTCGATATGTAAACGAGTGCGAAAAAGCTAATACTGGAATGGAAAGCGAGGGAAAGTTATGTTAGGAAATAGCCACGACACCGGTAAGAGAGAAAGGGACAATAACAACGAACGAAACAAAAGCCGTGCCGAATGGGTACCGAACAAGCAAAACGAAGCCGGATTTGGCGGGAAGTATATACGGGAAGAGAAAGTGCGCCAAAGAACAATGCAGCGAAGGGAATGTGATAAAATAAACGTATTAAGTTGCCGGACGCGCGGAGAGAAAAAGAAGAGGGGGAGCAGAGAGGAGGCGAGAGGGAGAGGGGAACAAGTGCAAGCCGGCCGAGGAGACAAAACTGTTCGTTCGCGGCAGCGGACGACACGCGCACACACGCACGCACTCCTGAAGCTGAGGCAGTAAATAACGCGAAGAATCGCCGGGCGACCGGATTAAAAGTATCGTCAGAGAGAGCCGCCGCGAAGAAGGAAAAGGGAAGAGCGTAGGGAAAGGGGGATGGGTGTCGAGAAACGCCTTCGGCACAAGACCACGACGACGCAGACGCCCTGGGAGGCAAAAAGTTTCCTGCGCCCGCTCCTCGCTTTTCCTTACTTCCCCCCTCGATCCCCTGGCGCGCTTTCGCTTTACTTTTTTCACGCCCGTATTATCTTTGTCGCTGGCTTTGCTCGAGATGCGGGACGCACCAGTAAAGAAACGCCGCGTAGCGCCGGCTCCGCTGCACCACCGGGAAAACGACGGCAGCGCGATGATCTGAAAGAAAGAAAAATGGGGGAGAGGGAGAGAGAGGGGAGGAGACGACGAAGAAGTAAAAAGGAGACGGGAGAGGCACGCGGAGGAAGGTGCCTGCGATGCGTGGGCGGAGAGTGAAAAAAGAAACGGGGAAAAATGGGGATAAAGAGGATGGAGAGGAGAGGCCATCGAGCCGAAGGTTGCAGAAGCCAGAGAAGAAGAGCCGCTAAGGAAAAGGACGCAGGGGAAGAAAAGCGCGCACGGCGCCCAGAAAGCAGGCCACGATACTGAACATGACAGCGGAGACATTAATAATGATCCCTCTCAAAAGGCTGGCGGCGGCGGAGGGACTTAAACGCGGGCTGCACGCGGGAGTGAAGCCCTCCCCTTTCCCCCAACGCTTCTGCGCGGCCCACGTCTGCGGAGGAGAAAAGGAAAAAATGGGGGACAGAGAAAAAAATGGGGAATCGGGGAGGGAAACGAAGGAAAGAACGGTGGTGGGACAAGAAGAATAGGGGAGCAAGGCGGGCACACTGCCTGGCAGCGCCGCAGAGCCGGCAGGGGAAGCCCACCTCCTGCCAGGAAGGCGCTCGCTACAAAAGCAAGTGTGTAACCCTAATGGATCCATTTTTCCCCTGGCCTTCGCTCCTGCCGCTCCTTCCCCTCCAAACCGCCCTCTTGCCTTCTTCCTCCTCCTCGTTCGCTCGCTCGCCATGGCGCTCTTTTGTGTCCCTCGTATCGCTTCCCCCCGCGTCTCCACTCCGCTCCGGGATCCTTGGCTTGCGCGCCGCCGCGTTCGAACGTTCCCGAGCTCACAGCAACGTTTCCTATACGCTTCGCGATGACGGAGCGAAGGCTCGGCCATCAATAAGCCGCTCCTTGCAAGCGGCCAAGACGCGCGTGCCGCCGCCATCGACGCTCCATATTGGAAACATTTTGTCCCGCCTTTCCAGTGCGAAAGACCGTCGCGCTTCTGCGTTAGTCTGTCCGTCTGTCCGTCCCCTACGCGTGAAGAAGCCCCGTGTTTTTTGGGAGGGCGTCGCTCGAAGCAGCAGCAGCGGGCGTCCCTCATTGTCGCCCAGGCGGCGCCGAAGTCCGTTGTCGTCAGAGGGGCGCCGCCGAGGCGTCGTTTGTTCCTCGGCTCTTTATCGGCTCTTGATGAAGCCCGTGCGAGAAGCTGGGGTGCTAACGCGGCCCCTGATAGAGTCGCTGCCGCCCGCTGTGGCCCCGCCATCGTCGCGGCCACCTCCTCGTTAGGAACCGAGTGATGCATCTTTGGATGCCCTGTTTCTCTCCCCTTTTCATTCTTTCTCTCCTTCACTGAGCACGCCTTGAAGTGTCGCTGTGTTCAGTGTCCGCTGGTCGGCAGCAAATGGGGTGATCAGGCAGTTAGCGCGATCGCAACGCATTGATGTCCCTCCTTCTTTTAAATGGGGGCTCTTGTTTGGGCTTAACACGGTCCGCTAGAGAGGGACGGTTCGCTCTGGAAATCTCCGGTGAATGCGCGGTCCTTTTGTGGGGCCTTATTAGACGTTGGCTCAGAGCAGCAAAGCTGGGTTTGCATGTGGCCGCCATGTAAGCTTTCAGAACTAAGTTTAGGAACGCTCCAAAGCGATAAGCTCGCCTACATGGCGCTTCTTCCAACAAGGTGGCCCAGAAACAGCTGTTTATACCGAAGCATGAGAAAAATGAAGGGGAGGAACGCGGCGAAATGCGTTAAGTGCAGCAAGCTAAATGCCTCACTCCAGCTGTACTGTGCATCGTGTCGTGCGCTTGTGCTTGTGTTCTATTTTAATAAGATCACCACGCGTGTACAACCCCTACATATGTTAGTATGTCAATACGTAAATAGATTTCTTGTACAGTGTACCTCTTCTCCCTATCCTTTCTAGCTGTTCCCTCACCTATTTCACTTCTACACCCTGCCTGCTATCTTTTTATTTCCTCTGCCCCAGGTCAGGTGCTTCCCGCAGCGATGGCAGATGCCGGGGATAGCAAAAAATCTTTTCCTTTCTTTGATTTTATGTTGAAATAAAAAACCACTACTACTTCTCCATTAAAAAATCCGCCAATGTCAGGAAACGATAAGTGTCTTCGTATGCAACAATACTTCTTCACGCCACTCACCACCGCGGCGTGGCTTTTTGCTTGCTTCGTGTGCGGCGTTCCACAAACCATTTTCGAGTTGTAACTTGTGCGCCTTTGTAGCTTCACCGAAATTTGGTGCAGGAACGAGTTTTTGACCTCTTCCCCCATTGACACCCAGCGGGTGCCGCTCGCTGTTGTTTCATATGTTTACTTGAAATTTACGCTTGCGCATAAATCCAGTCATGGTTCTAAGAAGCTGAAGAGCACTGCACTCAGCTGAAGTATAAATCCAGTCATGGTTTTAAGAAACTGAAGAGCACTGCACTCAGCTGAAGTTCCGCTTTCAGTGATCAAAGCAGCATGAAGGCGGAAACGCAGAATTTCTGTAGATTACTTTCTTTTTATGGGAGGCATAGCGATGAGCACGGAGGGGGGGGGGGGGGGGGGGGGGGGATAAATGCATGTAATACATGAAACTGTATGCGTTCAATTGTTTACGTACGCTTTAGTTATTGATCGCCGACGTTTCGTGCCG